>NC_084843.1:83917765-84244765 GCF_033115175.1 Lepus europaeus | reverse complement strand
CCCACTCTCTGTCCAACCCTCATTCATATCAGGTATATGAGTGAACATGTAGGCCAGCACCCATTGTTGCACATGCTGTTGCCATTATGATCCACAACCTGCATACATTAACCAGAATCTCATCTGGTGGTCTCTCAGCATCACCCACCAAGCTTTTTACACTCAACTCAGGCTCATCTAAGTTCAGAGGAGAATAAGGGGAAGGACATGCAGTTAGGAGGCCTTTTCAGAGCTACCCCTGCCACATCACCTCTGAAAATATTGTTGCTATGGCAATTTTCCAACCTTGAGGCCAGTGCTTCATACTTCCTCTGACTGTAGGTCTACACACATCCCTTGGCCTCATCAGGCACTCCAGGAGCAGACTCACTCCCTGCATACTGCAGTGCTGGCCAGGCAGAGGCAGGATTAGCTCAAACCACTGCCACCAGTCATCCCTGATGTTCAACAGCTGCAGCCAGTACCACAAGGCCACAACTCACAACACGTCTTCTGGCCTTCTGTGATCATTCTACTCTGTGGGCAGATGCGTGATGCAGCAATCCTCTGAGTCTTCTGTTGGATCCTTTGACCATTGGACTCTAGTGAGGCAGGGCTTTTCCTCCCCAAATGTTTTCTCTTTCTTTTTTTTTTTTTTAAGATTTTTTATTTATTTATTTGAGAGGTAGAGTTACAGACAGTGAGAGGGAGAGACAGAGAGAAAGGTCTTCCTTCCATTGGTTACCCCCCAAATGGCCACTATGGCTGGAGCTACACCAACCTGAAGCCAGGAGCCAGGTGGTTCTTCCTGGTCTCCCACATGGGTGCAGGTGCCCAAGCACTTAGGCCATCCTCCACTGCCTTCCTGGGCCACAGCAGAGAGCTGGACTGGAAGAGGAGCAACTGGGACTAGAACCCGGTGCCCATATGGGATGCCGGCAATGCAGGCAGAGGATTAACCAAGTGAGCCATAGTGCCGGCCCCTCCCTAAATGTTTTCTACACAGTCAAGACAATGCCTGCCCAACTCTGGTCTTAGGGGATTTGTCATTGTTCCAGGAGCATGTACTCAGGAGATAGGTGGCTGGGCACTTCTGAAGTGTGAATAGGATTTTCTTTGTTTTCTTTTCTTTCTTTCTTTTTTTGTAAGGAGGACTCTATGGTTGAGCATGACTGAAGTCCCCTGCCTCAGTTTTCTCACCTTCAAGTACACCCATAAGGTGAGAATAGATTCATGAGTCTTCCAATTACATGATGCCTCAAGACTCTGTTCATTCAGCCATTCATTATCATGTGCCCTGTGATGTGGGGCTATGGGAGGTCTGGTGGCATGAGAGGTTTATGCTAAGACAAGGACAGAAAAGAGCCTTCCTATGAAAGAGGGAATCTCAGGGTTAAAAAGATTCTGGCTTCAAATGTGCAAATCTCCCACAGTCCCCTCAGCCAAAGGCAGAGATGATTTTCTCTTTCTTGGTTATGCCTCTCTGCAAAGACATGAGCACTAGGATAGAAGTTGGGAGATCCCAGCTTTGTCCAGGTTGATGATTGGTTTGACAGCCTGCAAGTCAAGATCCATGTTCTGATCCCAGCTTCAGTTACCAAGCTTCTACATACCATCTTCCTATTTTCATTTCATACAATGGTGTCATTTCTGGGCTCTGCTACCTCTGAGATCTGACACCTTTTTTTAAAAAAAGATTTATTTATTTATATGAAAGTAAGAGTTACACAGAGATAGAAGGAGGAGCAGAGAGAAAAATAGGTCTTCCATATGCTGGCTCACTCCCCAGTTGGCCACAATGGCAGGAGCTACCCTGCTCAGAAGCCAGGAGCCAGGATATTCCTCCAGGTCTTCCCATGAGGGTGCAGGGGTCCAAGAATTTGTGCCATCTGCTTTCCCAGGCCACAGCAGAGAGTGGATTAGAAATGGAGCAGCCAGGAATTGAACCGGTGCCCTTATAGGATGCTGGCACTGCAGGTGGTGGCTTTACCCTTTACACCACAATGCCAGCCCCGAGATCTGACCTTAACCTGATGGTTCCTGTCTGATGGGCATGACATCCACAAATGATGTAGGTGTTTCTATTGTGCACCTACAACTTTCATCAGATTGTTTTGTAATTGTCTATGCCCTTGTCATTTGTCTACCAGGACTGAAATCACCTTTAGGGTAAGCATGATATTCATATTATTCATGTTGCATCAATTATACCCAGGAGAGTACCAGGCATAATGCAGATAAGTCATTCCTGTCTCCATTCCTCTTCTGCTCCTCATTCCCACAGTGCTAGGGGCTCTTGCTCTTCTTCTCCTCCTCCACCCCTCCCTCTGCACAGCTACCACCACCATGAGACTCACACACCATGCTCCTCTACTCCCTTTGACCCCATATGCTCTCCAGTTCCAGTGGATCCAAACAGAATGACATATCAAGTGTGGAGGTTTAGTTCTACACATGAAGCGAAGCTACAGTGCTCCACTATCACTAAGTGAATTGTGGATGTTGGACTTGAAAGCTCTGATTGTTGTGCTCAGTTCTTATGGTCCTACAACAACTGAGAGCATGGCAGAAATGAAGGAGATGCCTGCCTGCATATTACATTCAGTTAGGAGCCACAGAGCTCTGCAGCATTGTTGTTGGATGTCGGAGGCCACCCGACAAACCACATGGAGACACGCAGCACTCAGTCAATTCATCACCACGTTTATTGCCTCATCGTGTTCCAAGCCAAAGTAGGGGGCCTGGCGATGAGGGACTGGAATCAGTCTCCCTAAGGAAACCCTTCAGTCTCCAGCAGCGAGCACACAGAAAGACAAGGATATATACCCCAGACCCCATACAGATAACATTCATTGTGTGCAATCATGCATAGCACAGGAACAGAGCAAGTTTACAAAGTAGCAATGATCAGGGTACAAGCTCTGCAGATAGAGCAAAGAACATCATAAACCTTCATCAGAAGTCACATCCTGCCTGCAGGAATATGGGACAAAAAGTCTTGGAAACAGGATTAGATAAGGGACAGCCTCAGCCTGCTGCATCTCATGTCAGGCCAGGGCCTCTGGCCCCGACAGTTGGAGCCCTTTCCATTTATTCACTGCTCAAACCTATTGCTTTCTTTTCTGATTTGTGTCCATCAACTCATATCAGAGTAGCCAAGACAGAGTGAGTTTTTTATGCATGTTGGTGAGCCAGTGGCTAGACACCTTACTTGGACTTTATTATGTGTATTTTGGCTATTCTGGGAAATTTTTTTCTAAGGATTTATTTATTTATTTGAAATAATTACGCACAGAGAGAAGGAGAGGCAGAAAGAGAGAGAAAAGTCCTCCATCTGTTGGTTCACTCCTCAATTAGCCACAATGGCTAGAGCTGCACTGATCCAAAGCCAGTATTCAGGAACCTCTTCCAGGTCTCCCACATGGGTGCAGAGCCCAAGGCCTTGGGCCATCTTTTACTGCTTTCCCAGGCCATAGAAAAGAGCTGGATCAGAAGTGGAACATCTGAGCCTTGAACTGGCAACCATATGGGATGCTAGCACTGCAGGTGGTGGCTTTACCTACTATGCCATAGTGCCAGCCCCCTGGGAAGATTTTTTCACTTCTTTCCTGCTTAACTGTGCTTTGGTTACCTACCGTTGGTGAATATATGAATTGTGAATTAGCAAGGTATTACAAATTTAGTTTTGAATTATATGATTTTGTGGGTTTTTAATTTAACTTTTTAAAATAAATATTGACCATTACTATTCTTTTTAAAAATTTATTTATTTGGAAGTCAGAGTTATACAGAGAGAGGAGAGGCAGAGAGAGAGAGTTCTTCCATCTGATGGTTCACTCTCTAGATGGCTGCAATGGCCAGGGCTGTGCTGATCTGAAGCCAGGAGCCAAGAGCTTCCTCTGGGTCCCCCACATGGGTGCAGGGGCCCAAGGACTTGGCCTATCCTCTACTGCTTTCCCAGGCCATAGCAAAGAGCTGGATTGGAAGAGGGGCAGCTGGGTCTTGAACCAGTTCCCATATGGGATGCTGGCACTTCAGGCCAGGGTATAAACCCACTGTGTCACAGCACTGGCCCCTGAATTTAACTTTTTTATTTAGATCATTCTTTTTTTTAAATTTTTAAATTTTTTTTATTTTTGACAGGCAGAGTGGACAGTGTGAGGAGAGAGAGAGACAGAGAGAAAGGTATTCCTTTTGCCGTTGGCTCACCCTCCAATGGCCGCCATGGCCAGCACGCTGCTGCTGGTGCACCATGCTGATCTGAAGGCAGGAGCCAGGTGCTTCTCCTCGTCTCCCATGGGGTTCAGGGCCCAAGCACTTGGGCCATCCTCCACTGCACCCCCTGGGCCATAGCAGAGAGCTGGCCTGGAAGAGGGGCAACCGGGACAGAATCCGGCATCCTGACTGGGACTAGAACCTGGTGTGCCAGTGCCACTAGGTGGAGGATTAGCCTGTTGAGCCATGGTGCCAGCCTAGATTGTTCTTTCTTTTTTTTTACAATAATAAAAAGCTTTATTATTATTTAAAGAATAATATGTATTCACATAACAATTATTTTCACCATGTAACAAAACTAAATCCCATGAAGGCAGAAGCCACTAGATTGTTCTTATAGACACTGATTATGTCCTCTAGTTTCTAAGTAACTGCATCATAATGAGGACCATTGTATACTGTAGCAGTTAAAAATATTTGGCTTGATGATCAACATATGGCTTATAGATAGTAGCTACCCATGAGATTGTGTCCTGGATTTAGGGGAAGTTTATAAGTCGGTTGGAAGTAGCCTTTTATTACTGATGAACATTAATGTACTGAGAACTCCTTGCCTATTAAATAATAAAATCCAAATGGAGATTTACACATGAGTTCCCTCCTGCCTTCATCTACCATTGAAATCCTGTCATTTCTGCCTTTTAGATCTCCCTGTAATCTGTTACCTCTTCTTCATTCAGACTACTGCCATACCTTGGTTCAGATCCTACTAAATTACCTTTGATATACTTTTTAATTGACCTATTTGCTTTTTGTTTTTCTTACCTTTGTGTCAAAAGCCTCTTAGTTCATCCCACTTTCTTTGCCTTTTTCTGTTTGCTCAGGATCTCTTATTCCAATTTCTAGGAAAATCAAGTGGCTGGTAATTCTTTCAACCCACCATACAAAAGAATGCTCAGTGAATGCTTACTAAATAATAAATGGAATGCCTTGAAAAGCTAGGATGAGGGCCTGTGCCGTGGTGCACTATGTTAATCCTCAGTCTGCTTCACTGGCATCCCATATGGGCACTGGGTCTAGTTGCAGTTGCTCATCTTCCAGTCCAGCTCTCTGCTATGGCCTAGGATAGCAGTGAAGGATGGTCCAAGTGCTTGGGCCCTTGCACCCACATGGGAGACCAGGAAGAGGCACCTGGCTCCTGGCTTCAGAGCAGCACAGGTCAGGCCATTGTGGCCATTTGGGAGGTGAACCAATGGAGGGAAGACCTTTTTGTCTCTTTCTCACTGTCTGTAACTCTACCTGCCAAATAAATACATAAAAAAAGAAAAACAAAGCTAGGGTGAACATTTAACCTGCTTAGCCCTCGATGATTTCTGTTTATACATTTCAATCCTGTGTAATTATTAATATGCCTATTTAATATCAAATTTGTCTCAGAGCAACAAATTATACTTTCATCTAATTGTGCCAGTCATCAAATGGATATCTATTTCATTGTCTCTTCAGTTAGATAGTTCTTGGGGATCAGAAATTGTATTTTTTAAAATTTTTATATCTTCATGTATTCATTCAACTAACAGAATGACTCTGAAGATGCTAAATATTAATGTCAAAGCAAACATGTTTCTTGCCTTCCTGAAGTTTTCAATCTGGCAAGAAAGAGCAGTCTACATGAAGAATATTGCCTGATGTAGTGAACATTAGTGTGAAATAGGATATATTTAAGCATTCCTAATCCAGCAATTCTAATCCCATGAATTATAATTGACAGAAGTAATCACAAACAGAACTCCATGTCATCCTGCTTCCATTTACATTTCTACTTAAAATCTTAAAAATCAAACACCACACATATACCTAAGAAAGCATAATATTTATATGCTATCTTGATATTAAACATGAGAAAAATGACCATAGAGTAATAGCAACTTTGAACCTTCTTTCTTTTTTAGACAAATTATAATCCTATGTGTTCCTCTACAATGAAGATTAGCATTGTAGATACTCTTCCTCTCTCACTTTTTATTTATTTATTTATTTATTTATTTATTTATTTATTTATTTTTGGACAGGTAGAGTGGACAGTAGAGGGAGACAGAGAGAAAGATCTTCCCTTGCCGTTGGTTCACCCTCCAATGGCCACCGCGGTAGGCGCGCTGCTGCCGGCGCACCGCGCTGTTCCGATGGCAGGAGCCAGGTGCTTCTTCTGGTCTCCCATGGGGTTCAGGGCCCAAGAACTTGGGCCATCCTCCACTGCACTCCCTGGCCACAGCAGAGAGCTGGCCTGGAAGAGGGGCAACCGGGACAGGATCGGTGCCCCGACCAGGACTAGAACCCGGTGTGCCGGCGCCGCAAGGTGGAGGATTAGCCTAGTGAGCCATGGTGCCGGCTTCACTTTTTATTTTAGAGAAGAGAAATTTGGGGTTTTAGAAACTGAGCCCCAGGATAAAAGAAGGATTTCCTTTTTTGAAAAAAGATTTTTTTTTTATTTTAAAGGCAGAGTTACAGAGAGGCAGAGGCAGAGAGAGAGAAGTCTTCCTTCCACTGGTTCACTCCCCAAATGGCTGCAATGGCCATAGTTAAGCTGATCCAAAGCCAGGAGCCAGGAAGTTCTGGTTCTCCAATGTGGATGCAGGGTCCCAGGCATTTGGGTCATCATCTACTGCTTTCCCAAGCTAGAGCAGAAAGCTGGATTGGAAGTGGAGCAACAGAGACTTGAACCAGTGCCCATATGGAATGCTGGTGCTGAAGATGGAGGCTTAGCCCACTATGCCACAGTGCTGGTCCTGAAAGATTTCTTAAATCAGTATTTCACTTTGGTTGGCCTTTAACCTAGACTTTTTAACCATATTTCCATGGGCAAAATTCAATTCTAAACTCTTTCCACCTCAGTTTCCATTTTGTAAATTGATAATACTGTCTCCAGAATTAATCTAAGGTATAAATGATACAAAATAAAGCATTTACTCTGTTAATCTGGCCCCTAGAAGATGCTTGGTAATGTTAGTCCTGTATCCAGTTCTCCTGTTTTTTTTTTTTTTGTTGTTGTTGTTGTTTTTGTTTTTTGTATGTGGTGAATTAGAGGGTGGTGTAAAATGATTTTTAAAGAACAACGAACATCAAGACACAAATAGAAACTGTATTCTCAAATCTGGATGTTAAACTATTCCGTCTACACCTGTGCTAAGAGTTACATTGAAATCGTTGTCATTCATTACTTGAGAGAAGCTGTCCAGGAATAAAGCAGCAGTAGGATTTTTCTGAGAAACTGTGTGTGAGGGAACCCTGATTTGGGACTCAGCAGCAGTGGCTGTCACTTCTTAAGATTTTGTTCAAGAAAGGAAGAACAGCAACTGACCCTTGAGATTTGGGATGGGAAGGAAGGGAAAGAGGGATGTAAACAATAGCAAATGCCCTCTGGTTCTCAGCCTGTCTCCACCCACCCCACACTGAAGCCCTAGGAGAGGGCCAGTAAGTCTATCTAGGAATGTCCTGGCCTGGACTCCATTTCCCAGAGTCACCCGGTGCTCTAACGCTTTGCGTGCTCTGAACGCCTGTGCGTGTGAATGTGGGAGAACTGCGCATGCGCATGCCTTTCCTTGTGGCCCAGGATTGGGAACAGAGGGAGTTCATTTACTGACCAGAGTGTGCCCTGAGAGGCCGTGCTGCTCCTTCTCCCACATTCACTGGGGTGTCTTGCTCTGCAAGTGCAGTTTCAGGCGGTTTGGGAGCACACGCCCCAGACCTGCCGCCCGCTGCTTATCTGCCACCCGTGGGTCCCAAGTTCCAGCGACTTCTCCTGTCCCACACTCCACTTTGCTCCCCGTGTGTCCTAAAGAAAGGGGACGTGCTCCCGAGATTTTCCACGGTAAGTATGGAGAACAGGAAGGGGCGTCTATGCGTGTGTGGGAGACGGGTGGGTGCGATGGGTGATGGCTCCCAGACATTGATCACTTGCTTCTCAGTGATCCTGGGAGCTTCTCCGGCAGAGTCAAGGCTGGGCCCAAGTGTTGGGTCTCCCACCACCGCTTCCCAGTCTCCCAGCGCTCGGCCAGTCCTACGGGCTGCCTCGCTCAAATTCCTTAAAGTACACTGGATGAGGAATGGCACCAGCTGGGCAGTTGAGAGCACAGCAGAAAGGAGTCCCATTCTCTATATTTAAATGATCCCAGTTCTCACTTTGGGTGGGTCAGAGAATGCCTTCCGGCTGGGCCTCCAGCTATATCCCATGGTGGTTCCAGCTGGGCGGGGCTTGGTGGCCTTCTGCCGGAGCCTGAGGCAGTTAAGAGGTGGGGATGGAGGATCAGAGTAGGATCTGGCTCATGGCCCCCATGCTGGACCCTACGGACACATTTGACAGCTGGGGCGCTATGTGTTTGGATGTATTTCCCAGCGGCAACGTGAAGCTTGTGCAGTAGCTTTGTGGCTTGATCTCTCCTCCGTGTTTAATTAACAGACTCTTTCGATCTGGAAACCATAGAAACGTAGCTGATGATTTATTTTCCTGCTTTTTGAATTCTGTCTTCAACCCTTCTTTCTTCTTATGGTATTAGGGATGTCAACTATTATTATCTGCTGCTAATCCCTTTGCAAAGTGAGAAGCGAACCGAAATTAATGCAAGTCTACCCTGTGAGTTAATAATGAGCTACTTTAATTTGGATTTTAATAAAGTAGAGAGCTACAAAAACATAAATACAGAAAAGTAACAATTTTTCTCTTCTTTCACTCAATGCTCTGCCAAGCTGATTATCTTACAGTCCATACTGTTTTAATTAAGAGGGCCAGTTACTTTTTTTTTTTTTTTAAGATTTTATTTATTTATTTGAAAGGCAGAGTTACAGAGAGGCAAAGACACAGAGAAAGAGAGGTCTCCCATCTGCTGGTTCACTCCCCAGATGGTCACAATGGCCAGTACTGCATGGATCTGAAGTCAGGAGCCAGGAGCTTCTTCCCCGTTTCCCACACAGGTACAGGGGACTAAGCACTTGAGCCATCTTCTACTGCTTTCCCAGGCCATAGCAGAGAGCTGGATCAGAAGTGGAGCAGCCAGGTCTCAAACTGGCACCCATATGGTTTTACCCACTCCATCACAGCACCAGCCTCAAGTTACTTTTCTTATTCTGGGTTCTGTGTTTAACCGCATGACATTTTCAACATTGGAGGATATTAGTGATAGATTTGCATAATTACTGTGGTCTGTGGAAGCCTTTGTACAAGATATTAATGTGAGGAGGGGTAAGGAAGAAAGTAAATATGCCCCTCTCCCCCCACAGTGATGCCCACACAGTGGGGTAAAAGATGTGGCTTTGGGCTGGCACTGTGGCATAGTAGGTTAATCCTTTGCCTGTGGGGCCAGCATCTCATATGGGCACTGGTCGAGTCCCAGCTGCTCCTCTTCTGATCCAGCTGTCTGCTATGGCCTGGGAAGGCAATAGAAGATGGCCCAAGTGCTTGAGACTCTGCACTCATGTGGGAGACCCAGAAGAAGCTCCTAGGTGCTGGCTTAAGATCAGTGCAGCATTACCGGCCACTTTGGCCATCTGGGGAGTGAACCAGCAGAAGGAAGACCTTTCTCTCTGTCTATCCCTCTCACTGTCTGTAACTCTACCTCTCAAATAAATAAATAAAATATCTTTTAAAAAAAGAGATGTGGCCTTGAAAACTATTGCTATAGACTGCTATATGCAGTAAAATGAAGTTTTCACTGGATTAACTGAGTGATTCATAGATTCTGTTAGAGTCCTGTTGTCACCAGATTACTAATCTGTGAAACTCATTTAGCATAGTAAGGTGACCTAGGAAGTAAAAATAGGAAGGAAATCCTGGATAGAGGTTGCTAGGGTAACAGCATTCTTCCTGTCAAACCCAGTGTGTTTTTGACCTTTTCTCCCACGTACTCTCTATCACAGTGCTTGTGAGTGGACAAGCAGTTGTGTGTTTCAGCTGAAAAGAGTTGCTTCACACCCAGGAAACAACTGTAAGACCACTTTCTCAGCAACTATGTTGTGTGTACATTAATATGAACTTGAAAACAGCCAAGAACAGGCTTTCTAGACTACTCATGCTGACTATCCTTGGCACATCATTCCCTGCTCTGCTATAAGTTTCTGGCAAGTTCTTAAAAATTTTTAGGAGACACATGTTTCATAGGAGAGACATAATCTGGTAATGTAGCAGTGATGCCTTTAAGAAAAGGTGCCATGTGAGGAAGCAGTCTAATGGTGTCCATTCATCTTCCCATTCATAACTCTCATTGATGTCTAGCACAGGATGGCAGAAGGCAATCCTCCTTCTGAATTGCATCAAGCCAGGAGGATTCCTCTGCAGTTTGAGTTTTCTTTGTGTGAAGGAACAGCCAAAATACTACCTTGTATAGGGTTTTTTAAAATTCATTTTATTTACTTGATAGGCAGATTTACAGAGAGATGGAGAGACAGAAAGAGATCTTCCATCCATTGGTTCACTCCTCAAATGGCCACAATGGCTTGGGCTGGGCCAGGTGAACCCAGGAGCTAGGAGCTTCCTCTGGTTCTCACACTTGATTGCAGGGGCCCAAACACTTGGGCCATTATCCTCTGCTTTCCCAGATGAATTAGCCTGGAACTAGATTAGAAATGGAACAGCCAGGTCTTGAACCAGTGCCCATGTGCAGTGATGGTCCTGCAAGGGGCTGCTTAACCTACTACACCAGCCCCATGTGCATTTTTTCAAAGTGGGGGGAGGGGTTAATTTTTTTGTATTATGACTCTCAATTTAAAGATAATAATTTATAGTAGATGATGATTTTGGTTATATTTTGAGTTTCATTAAATTTCTGTATTTCTGAAGTTGAGTACTAGTAATTATGTTATCCTTGCTTTGATAAACTCTCTCCCATCCCTCATTTAAAATGCTGTTTAAGATAGATTTATTTTGGGGACTGGCACTGTGGTGTGGCAGGCGAGGCTACCACCTGCAATGGGTGCTGGTTTGAGATCCAGCTTTCTGCTCAGGCCTGGGAAAGCAATGGAAAACGGTCCAAGTTCTTGGGTTCTGTACCTGCATGGGAAACCTGATAGAGGCTTCTGGCTGCTGTCTTTGGATAAATCCAGCTCTGGCCATTGCAGCCATTTGGGGAGTGAATCAGTGCATGAAAGACCTCTCTCTGTGCCTCTGCCTCTCTGTAATTCTGCCTTTTAAATAAATAAATAAATTTTTACATGCTCTGCCACAGTGCTGGCCCCAAGACCTAACAGGTTTCCTGGGTGCTTATCCTGGGGTTCACTTTGAGTACTAAGTAGTTATTCTGTGTGACTGTATATTTCATATTCCTTCTTATGGAAAAACTTTTCTCATGTTTCGAGTGTCTGGTTGGGCTACATCTGCCCATAGTGGAAACTAAACCTCTATTTGGTACTTGGAGAGAGAACGAGTGCTGAGTCCTGCAATCTTCTGAATGAATTTAATCAGAAGACGTGTTTTGAAACATTTGGTCTATGGGTAAGCAATGCAGTTTCCCTGGATCCCTGTGAGAATTGATGAACTGATGGTGTTTTTCTACCCTACATTATATTCTGAGATTTACTTCATTTTATTTTCTTAAAATAACTGTATTTGAAGTTTGCTCTCGCCTTCTGAAACATTTGTGCTTCTGTCCTCCTTATAACCATGGACATAAGTAGCTGTTTTCCTTCTCTTTATGATACTAGAAGAACAATGGGACATTACAGCTCTCTCCCCTGGCAGCACATCTTCCTCAGTACTTCTCTCTGAATTAGACCCTGGGTTAACTTGGCTGCACAAAAGGCACACATCTAAACCCAGTGTACCTTTTGAATAAAAGTCATCATAAAATCAATATGCCTGGTAAACCTCTCAACTCTTGCTTTGAAATGTGTTGTGAATGTGTCTTTTATGTCAGTGTCTGTAAGCCGGAGACTTCCCACTTAAGGCAGAAGGCTGCTGAGAGACAGCACAACTCTAGCCTTGCTCTGTTACTTTGCGATAGCTCCTCTATCACCTTTCCCTTTATTTTATTAAGATTGAAAAATTTTATTTTAAAGCAGAGTTACAGAGAAAGAGGCAGAGACAGAAGGATGGGGATCTTGCATCTGCTGTTTCACTCAAGAGACTGTAATGAATAATGCTGGCCCAGCCTGGAAGTCCAACCCAGTGTCCCATGTTGGTGCAAGGACCAAATACTTGTGCCATCTGTTTCTGCTTTCCCCGGTTGTGTTAGCAGGGAGCTGGATCAGAAGTGGAGCAGCTGTGACTCAAACTGGCACTCATGAGGCTGGCAGTGTGGCACAATGGGGAAAGCCACCATCTGCAATGCCAGCTTCTCATATGGGCAGCCATTCATGTCCCATTTGCTCTACTTCTAATCTAGCTCCCTGCTAATGCCCTGAGAAAAGCAACAGAGGATGACTCAAGTGTTCGGGCCATTGTAACCCATGTGGGAGACCCAGATGAAGTGCCTGGCTCTTGGTTTCTATGTGGTTCAGCCCTGGCCATTGCAACCATCTCAGATAGAAGATTCTCTCTCTCTCTCTCTCTCTCTCTTTTTTTTTTTTTTTTTAGTATTTATTTATTTATTTGCAAGGCAGAGATAGAGAAAGGGAGAGAATGAGAAAGAGATTTTCCATATGCTGGTATACACCCCAGATGGCTGCAATGGCCAGGACTGGGCCAGAACTGGGCCAGGCCCAAGTCAGGCACCAAGAGCTTCATCCAGGTCTCCCAGATGGGTGTCAGGGACCCATGTATTGGACCATCTTCTTTTCCAAGGCCACTAGCCAAGAACTGGATCAGAAGTGGAGCAGCCAGGACATGAACTGTTGCCTATATGGGATACCAGCATTACAGACAGCAGCTTTTAGCTGATCCACAATGCCACCCCATCTGACTCTCCTCTCCATAACTCTGGTTTTTTAAAGATTTATTTTATTTATTTGACAGAGTTACTGACATAGGTAGAGACAGATAGAGAGGTCTTCAATCCACTGGTTCACTCCCCAAATGGCCACAATGGCCAGATCTGAGCTGATCTGAAGTTAGGAGCCAGTAACTTCTTCCAGGTCTCCCACATGGATATAGGGGACCAAGGACTTGGGCCATACTGTGCCACTTTCCAAAGCACATTAACAGGCAGCTGGATTGGAAGTGGAGCAGCCAAGACCTGAACCAGTGACCATAAGGGATGCAGGCCAGGGCCTCAACCAACTGTGCCACAGCACCGTTCCCCAAAACTGACTTTCAAATAAATAAATCTTTTTTAAAGGATGGGCACACATATTGGATCCCAGCATTTTATTTGGTGGTGGCTTAATCCACTGTGCCAAAGCCAGCCCCACCCTTTATCCTTCTGGTGACTTGTGTGTCAAGATCTTGGTGATACCTGGTGAACAAATGTTGATATTTTTTTTAGACTCTTCTGTTTTGGTTCTTGTTTGTTGAGTTATTTTGGCTGTCACTTTTGGGTAGCAAGCTGTAATGTCATCAGTGGCAAAAACTGCCATGTGTTAGGCTGGCACTGATTCTACCTTTCCATTTCTTCAAATAGAAGTGGAAAATTAAATCCTCTCAAAACTAACATGCTACAAAGTAACAGCTGGAAATCAAGCTTCCTTTCTTCTCACCTAACAGACCCAGTTGGTCTCTGTGTTTCTCATTTTAGCCCAAACCTATATCAGATTCCTAGAGCAGAAGGAAGCTTATTTTTTAAGGCAGAATTCATAGATGTGGTTATCCATTCACCTCTGAGAATTAAAGCCATAAATCTGCTTTTTGTCTGGTTTTCAGTGTGGTGGTGCCATCTCAACAGGAAGACAGATTTCTCACATAAGAATACACCTAGGTGGAGAAAATGGAATTCTGGCCTGGACATTTTTGAGAACGTGATCAGCTGAGTGGGGGAATTCTTAGCTATGTCCATTCATAGCCTTTCCTTTTGTGTTCAGTGTATTCCTCCCTTACATAGTGCTCTGTGCTCTCCTTCTGTTGCACACACACAAGGCATGTCTGTGATTGAGGCTGTTTGTGTACCTCTGCAGTATCTGGAGTTGCCTTTGTCTCCATCTCTAACCAGAAACTCAGATGCAGAGTGAGGAGGGGACTGCCACCCTTCCACACAGGGTTTTGGCCCCTTGCTCCTTTACTTTTCTTCAGTGCAGAGTTGTACTGGGTAGTATTATTTCTTTTGGATTTGAGTGCTTGGATAGCAAAATAAATAAATATTTTTTTCTTATAGAACATATTGAGGAGGCACTACATAAAGTCAGCAGCAACTTTCTTGGCTCTTGTTACACGTCAAGATGAGTCAGAATATTTACGGACATTTGTTAAATTTTTTTAAAAAATTAAAAATATTTATTTATTTGAAAGGCAGAGTTACAAAGAGAGAGACAAATCATTTATCCACTGGTTTACACTCCTAATGGCCACAACAGCTGGGGTTGGACTGGATTAAAGTCAGGAGCCAGTACCTTCTTCCACATTTCCCATGTGGGAGCAGGAGCACAAGCCAGCATCCTTTGTAGCTTTGCTAGGCACATGAAGGAGCTGGATCAGAAGTAGAGCACATGGGACATGAACTCATGCACAATATGGAATACCAGCATCACAGGCAATGGCTTTCCCAGTATGCTCTACTGTCTGTTTTATTTTTATTTTTATTTGAAAGGCAGAGTAGAGAGAGGCAGAGGCGTAGAGAGAGAGAGAGGGAGAAAGGTTTTCCATCTTCTGGTTTACTCCCCAGATGGCTGGAGCTACCCCAAACTGAAGCCAAGAGCTAGGAGCCTCTTCCAGTTATCCCACATGGGTGCAGGGGCCCAAGGACTTGGGCCATCTTCTGCTGCTTCCCCAGAGCTTAGAAGAGAGCTGGATCAGAGATGGAGCAGCTGAGACTCAAGCCAGTGCCCATATGGGATGCCGGCAATGCAGGCATCAGCTTTCCCTGCTAGGACACAGTACCAGCCCCTCTCTTGTCTGTTTTATGGAAATATATATTTAAGGGATATTAGAAGGCCATTCAGGCCCTTCCTACAAAACATTTTGAAATAATGATGATAGTCTACAAGACTGCTTCCAAAGAGAAAGAGCTGCAGGGACAGAGAGGCAGTGATATTGAAAGGGTATGAGGAACAAGGGAAGATGGGAAGGCCAGAAGAAATCTTGAAAAGTATTCCAAGGGATAAAGTAATAGGACACAGGTCATTTGTTCAGGTTTCTATTATAGGGTTTTCCTTTTTTTTTTTTTTTTTAATTAGAAATAATTCCTAACATAATTTGTGATATACTTGAATTACTTTTCAGTTTTCTTCTTACAGATAAGATGTGTTTATAAGATGTAGAGGGGCTGGTACTGTGGCTTTGTAGTTTAATCCTTTGCCTGTGGCACTGGCACCCCATACGGGCACCAGTTCTAGTCCCAGCTGCTCCTCTTCTGACCCAGCTCTCAGCTATGACTATGACCTGGGAAAACAGTAGAAGATGGCTCAAGTGCTTAGGCCCAGGTACCCAAGGGGGGCAGAGAAGAAGCTCCTGGCTCTTGGCTTCAGATCAGTGAAGCCAAGATCAGTTATAGCCATTTGGGGAGTGAACCAGCAGATGGAAGACCTTTATCTCTGTCTCTTCCTCTCACTGTCTATAATTCTACCTCTCAAATAAATAAAATCTTAAAAAATAAAATGTAGAGAAGTACTGTAATTAAATGCAATAGTACACTCCTAAATATGCAGTTAGCATTAAATTTTTGTTGAGAAAGGAATGAGCTTGGATTTATGTATCTTGCTTAGAGCAGAATTTTTATGACTGAATTTGAGATAAGTAAAGATCAGTTTTGTAATTGAAACATTGACCATTTTTACTGCTGCAGCCTCCCCCTCACACTCTGTGTCCCTATGCAGATAGTCCACATGAGGGTACAACAGAAAAAGAGGCCTGCATTATCTGGAGTAATGCAAATATGCCCTTTGCTTAAACCAGGGGATTGATCAACTGGAGTTCTTTGTGATTCAGTTTACATTTTTCTGTAGAGTGAAATATAGTGATTTGGGTTAAGTATCTTGTCTTCTAGTAGATGAGTCCAATTGGCTTTTCTTATCCATCTACCTGCATCACAGCTGATTCCTAAGACAGGTGTTGGGCTCTATGGAAAAAAAAAAAGTAGCCTCTTCAGAGTTGATATATTTCTCCTGGAAAACAGGAGAAATGTTTTGTAAGAAGCAGTTCATGGAGGATGTATACTTCCTAGAATTGAGACTGAAGTGATTCTCTTTAATTGCCCCTCCATGAGCTAGTTCCTGAGGCTCATTGATCAGGGAAAGAATGCTAATATTTATAGGCCAATTATGAATGATCCATGTTTGTCTTACACATGAGACATCTACAGATCTGTTTCTCAAGGCCTTTAAGATAAAGTAAGGAAATTTTACAACAAAAGAGAAGGTTGGCATTGCCTGTTGCCATGGTCTACGATCTGTGCATTTACTACCCACTTAGTACTCTGACTCCTATTGTGCCCATCTCATGATCGTTTTGTTTTTGGCCATTCCTGTGTCCAGATTCTTTCTTCTTCTTCTTCTTCTTCTTCTTCTTCTTCTTCTTCTTCTTCTTCTTCTTCTTCTTCTTCTTCTTCTTCTTCTTCCTCCTCCTCCTCTTCCTCTTCCTCTTCCTCCTCCTCCTCCTCCTCCTCCTCCTCTTCTTCTTCTTCCTCTTCTTCTCTCTTCTTCTTTCTTCTTCTTCTTCTTCTTCTTCTTCTTCTTCTTCTCCTCCTCCTCCTCCTCCTCCTCCTCCTCCTCCTCCTCCTCCTTCCTCCTCCTTCCTCCTCCTTCTTCTTCCTCCTCCTCCTCCTCCTCCTTTTTCTTCTTCTTCTTTTTTTTTGACAGCCAGAGTTAGTGAGAGAGAGAGACAGAGAGAAAGGTCTTCCCTCCGTTGGCTCACTCCCCAAATGACCGCTACGGCCACGCTGCACCGATCCAAAGCCAGGAGCCAGATGCCTCCTCCTGTTCTCCTATGCAGGTGCAGGGCCCAAGCACTTGGGCCATCCTCCACCACCCTCCCAGGCCACAGCAGAGAGCTGGACTGAAAGAGGAGCAACTGGGACAGAATCTGGCATCCTAACCGGGACTAGAACCCAGAGTAATGGCACTGCAGGTGGAGGATTAGCCTAGTGAGCCACGGTGCCAGCCCCAGATTTTTTAATGGGTGACAATCTTTGGCCAGACTGCCAGTCTGATAACTCAGCCCAAATTGGAGTTGACTAGTTTGTGTACGCACTTCAGGATTAAGGTGGTCCAAAACTGCCAATGACCAATGACTGGGCTGCCTTTATGCTCACTCAAGAGATAAGATTCTGGGCACAGGTTCCAAGTGGCTTTGCTTGGTCATTTTCCTTTGATCTCCCTGGTGACCAGGCTGATTCTCATGTAGGCAAGGAACTTGTTGGCTCATAGAATTCTCTGTATTTCTGTTTTGCACTCATCTGAAAAATATTTGAAAGTTTTCTCTTGGATCTCAAAGGACCTGAGTAGGGAGTTTTATTTTGTATTGAGCTGTGTCTTTATAAAGACAGGTGTCACTGAAGACTGTGTGTCCTCAGAATTAACTGAACTCACCCAGGCCTGGATGGAGTTCCGGGATCCTGGCTTCAGGCTGAACATTGCCTGCTGTTGTGAGCATTTGGAGATATACCAGAAAATGGAAGAAATCTCTCTCCCTCTCCATCTCCCCCTGCCTTTCAAATAAAATGAAAAATGATAAAAATTGGAAAATGTGTTTTGCCTTGTCTCCTAAGGAAAAAGTAAGTACTGTTGTTATAGGTAGAGCTCATCTGTACACTTCACAAATACTCATAAATCTCAGGTTAAAGGCTTGTTGATCACAGCTGGCTGGGCTGCCTACTCAGCTCCCATTCTGTAATGCATCCCCTTCCATCATCTGCAGTTCACTTTGGGTGCTCATAAAACACCAAACTGCCCCCTGACTTTGCAGCCCTGTGTTCTTTATACATAGCTTGGCCATCGTCTCACTTTCTTTAGCAGCATGCTAATTTTTATGAGTACTTCACCGGCAAAGAATAATGGGATCATTGATTTTCTCTGAGCTTTTGCCCTAAGTGGTTTATTTTATGAAATTGATTCTGGGTAATATGTAGAAATTTGCTGTATTAGAAGTTGGGGTGCAGAGGTTGATGTTAGAGAAATAGGGCTGTCATTGTTACTTCCACTGTGCCCCACACTGCAACCTATGCCTGCCTTTGGATTTTGTTTTTATAGAGTGTTGGAATGAGGCAGTAGTGATTCAATAAAGAAATAAATTTTCAATTGTTAAACATTTTTATTTTTATTAATACAGAGAACAGATTGCATAAGAATGTAATTCCAGAAGAACATAACCATACTTCTCTATTTCCTCCTCCTTTCTTCCTTTCTCTTTTTACAGATTTAATAAGCTGGCTTTTTTCCCTAACCTAGTGTTTACCCCTTCACCTCCAGCCTTCCTGTCCATTTGTTCCTACTTTACAATCTAGTACTTTAAGCTTTTTTCTCTTTCTTTCATGCATGTTTTTTCCTATTCCTACCCCAATTCCAAAGAAGGAAAAATGAGATCAATATCTCATGATTTTTATTCATTTTTCCTTCTTTGGAATTGGGGTAGGAGTAGGTAAAAACATGCATGAAAGAAAGAGAAAAAAGCGTAAAGTACTAGATTGTAAAGACAGGAATCCTATGCAGAAATACAGAATAAAAAAGTTACCTCATTTTTCTTTTTATTAACAATTTATTTATTGATTTACCTTTCTGGAAGAGGCAGCTGGAAGTTCTCCGAGGTCTGTCCTTAGAATGTGAGGAGAGCCAGAGATATTGGACAGACTCTTTACAGTCTGTTTGTTTTACTGTGAGAGATGTTGATCCACTTGCCTGTGGCAGAAAAAAATGAGATTTCAATGATTTTTTCCTGCATTTCTAATTTTTATGATGAGTCTCTTCTTTATCAATGGATAGAGACCTGTCAAATTTGCCATGAATAAAAATTTTCACAGACACAACTGCTTCCAAAGGAGATGCATGCCTCTCCATTCCCATGTGGTCTTCCCCTGAGTTCTCCAGGTGGCTTTTCTTGGTCTCCTGAAAGCAAAGCAAAGATTCCAACCACAGAAAAAATTCACTATGACTGTGGTGTTGTTTCTTGGAAGTTCCTGTCCAAAAAGTAATAATTTAAGAACACCAGGGGCATTTTATAGTTTCACAGGAGTCTCTTCCTCCTGGCTTCAGAGGCGAGGAAAAATAACCAAAGTTGAAGCATGAGTCTAGGCAAAGCACAATTATTTATCTGCGTAACAAATATCCTCTTATTTTTTCTGCACATTGCTAGTCTTACGTGGGTTAGAAAGAAAAAAATACCATTTAATGTCTTAGAACTCTCTAATGTTAAAAAGTACAAGAATTAAAAATTGATATTTTATGCTCTTATAAAGCTCCAAAAGCATTAACATTGTGCATTTCTGGGTGATTTGAAAATTCTAAATTTGAAATCAATTGCATTGACTGGATTTTCTGAGTAGGAATAAAACAATTGGTTTATTAATTATTTATATAGAGAGACTATGAAAGAAGCTATTCATTGGTACCAGTTTTATATGATAAGCTTTTGTGTTTATGAGACCATGATTCATTTTATTTTATGAGCTATGTCCACTTGAAGTTGCAAAAGAAAACATACAATAGACATTGCAATTCACTTTAACAGACTTTTTGAAAGGTTTTATTTATTTGAGAGGTAGAGTTATAGACAGTGAGAGGTAGAGAGAAAGACCATCCATTGGTTCACTCCCCAAGTGACTGCAACAGCCAGAGCTGCTCGATCCAAAGCTAGGAGCCAGGTGCTTCTTCCCAGTCTCCCATGGGTGCAGGGGCCCAAGCACTTGGGCCATCTTATACTGCTTTCCCAGGCCATAGCAGAGGGCTGGGTTGAAAGAGGAGTAGCTGGGACTAGAACCAGTGCCCCTATGGGATGCCAGTGCTGAAGGTGGAGGATTAACCTACTGCACCATGGCACCAGCCCCACAATTCTCTTGAAAACAGAAACATTTATTCCCGAATCTCTTACTCTTCATATCTTTATGAGAAGATGATGTCTGATTTCTTTTGGAGTTCTCTTTTGTCTTTGATTATTTTCTATGACTAGTTTCTTAAAAGGACTTGCATTGTTAACCTCTACAGTTAGGCCAATGAAGTCCTGACAGGGCACATATGTCTCTAGAATTACAGGAGTGCTCATCATTCTCATAATGTTGCTGTTCAGCCTGTGACAGTGAGACATGTAAATAAAAAAACAGAAATTTAGCATGTGGTTACCCCACAAGGAATCTTATCTTGTCTGCATCTGAATAATTTTGATAGCCAGGTGTTTTTAAGTTGCTAAATATTCTCTTAATTTGTATTTATTTAAAGACTATTAACTTAGTACCACAATTTTTGTTACAGTAAGTTGATTGCAGATAAGGAATTTACAAATTCATTCCTTGACTAGAAGTTTTACTTTGTAACAATCACACACTAGCAGAAGTCATAAACCATTAAACCTCATTTTTCTAAAATAAGAGGTTGTAATTAATATGAGTTTATAAAGAATATATGTTTTAAGATTTTATTTATTTATTTGAGAGGTAGAATTACAGACAGAGAGGGAGAGACAGAGAGAAAGGTCTTCCTTCCATTGGTTCACTCCACAGATGGCTGCAATGGCCAGAGCTGCACCGATCTAAAGCTAGGAGCTAGCTGCTTCTTCCTGGTCTCCCATGTGGGTGCAGGGGCCCAAGCACTTAGGCCATAATGCACTTTTCCCAGGCCATAGCAGAGAACTGGACTGTAAGAGGGGCAGCTGGGACTAGAACCAGCACCCATATGGGATGCTGGCACCACAGGCAGA
The DNA here is from genome assembly GCF_033115175.1 of Lepus europaeus. NCBI lineage: Eukaryota > Metazoa > Chordata > Mammalia > Lagomorpha > Leporidae > Lepus > Lepus europaeus. The sequence continues at coordinate 84,223,659 of NC_084843.1, read as the reverse complement.
GGATTAACCTACAGCACTGCAGCACCAGCCCCAAGTACATGAAGAATTTAGAACAGAAAATTGGTAGCAACCTCATGGAGTTTATCTCCCTTTCAAAACTTTTAATAAACTTTGGGATGGAAAATGCTAATTTAAGGTACTGTAATTAAATTCACAAAAACAAAAGATGTTTTAGTATGTTTTACTTCCTTATTTAAGTTAGATACTGTTAGGAAATTCTAAATTATTTTGTGGATAAATTGTAATTTCTTTTCACAAGTGTATTTGAGTAGAAACACAAGCTTTTATAATCAATTATTTGTGTTTAAAACATATGCTTATGCAACTTTTGTATTAAAATAATAGCATTTTATGAAGTTTGGATACATCTTGTTCAATACAAGCCTATACTGCCCCGGCCCGCGGGGTAATCAACTAGGACATGAGGAGGGCAGACCTGAATGGAGAGACAAACCAGACACGAGAAGGGAGACCAAAACAGTATTCTGATCAAGGTCTCACTTTATTGGAGAAGGAAGCAGCTTATATAATACAAGGCAAGGATTGTAACAGTCGAGGGCAAGCAGGTGTCATCTCACAACATAGTTCAAAGGAATAATTTCACAGGAATCAGTATCAATTTGAGAAAGGGAGTTACAGCGAGGTCTCACAGCTAGCAGACATGCTTATCAAGGTACAAGAAAGAGAGCACTGAAACCAGATGGCCAGGCGCTAACCATATCAGTGAGCTGTACAAATGGACTTTTCTAGTGATTCCTCCTTACAGGAACACAGTTGAAGGTTAGTCTAAACAAAGGCCTACACAGGGAACCCAGCACAGTGGCTCCCAACATCTCCACCTTCTTTGTATATAGCAAGATGAGGTTACATGTCATCAGTGCTATACTGCTGCGTTTTTGTGAGCAGTGCTGTTTTTATTTTATAATGAAGCCAACGATGGTGCCTGTCTTAGGTCGTGGGTTCCACCTGCACATTCTTACCCGTCATCAGAATCCATCGTCATCGATGAATTCCTGTCTTAGGTTGATATGTGCGGCAACCCATCTTACCCGTCATTGACTACCCACCGAGTTATCTTTTGGGGGATTTCCAAGGCCTAGTTAGAAGATACACGAAACACCTGCCGACAAGATAGGCAGTAAGGAGGCTTATGAGAAGGCTTATGATGAAGATTACAATCCCCACAAACAGTTTTTTTAAGCCAGGAGAAATTTGGCAGCCAAGATGTAAGCCAATTGAATAAACTTTCGGACCCTTTGTCTTGAGTAAAATGAGAAGCAAGTTCTGTGAGTTTTTGGATTTTACTAGCAATACTATGAAAGTTATCAGTAAGATTAAAACAACACATATTTTTAACTTGATTGCATTTTTTGTGATGTAATAAGAGAAGATAATCGATGGCTGCACGATTATCTAGAATACCTTGCTGTAATACTTGTTGTTTTTTGTTTATTAAGATAGGGCAGTTGAAGAATGATTAATTTTTTTTTAAAGCCAGTCAAATTTAGCAGTGGGGGGTTGTATACCAACTTTAGTGACACTAATGTTAATAAGTTCTGATAACCCACTACCATCGGACCAGCCTGACATTAGGCGAGAGATGAGACATATAGCCAAATATCAATTATTTTTGATTACAAAAGAGGTTTGGTACAAAGTTTTAAATGATGAATGTCAGTCCATACAGACTGTAGCAAGGTTAGCACAAATTGCAGAACACACGGAAAACATCCCATACAAAGTAGGAAAAGCAGTAGCGGTCCAGCCAGCATTAATAACCAATGAATCCATTGAAATCCTCCAAATGTTAAGGGGTTAGTAATAAACATATGTTGCATTTTACTTTTATCAGTAACAGACTCTATGTGGCATATTGTTAGTAATGTTAAAACAACATCCCCCTGGTACAGATTTACAACTTATATGATCTTTTAACAGCAAATAATCGATAGCTGCTTGGTTTAAGAGTACTCCTGAACGAACTTGATCCAATTCTTCAGCTATATTGGATAGCGCAGTAGCAGTAAGATTGATGGTTTTGGTCACCAAACATGCAAGCCTTCGAAGTCCATGGTTATTTCCATAAGCCAATCCAGGAACTCCCACTAGCTATATAGCCATGGTAAAGGCAGGTCTCCAATTAAGATGACATCATCATCACAGGTCTCAGGTAATGAGTGTTGCTGTCGTGTCTGGAAATACAGATGTTAGCATCGAGGCCACACGGCCCAATGAGCAGTTGCAAAAATCATCAGGGGCTAAGGAAGTAAAAGCAAATTGATTGCATAAAAATACCCAACCCTTAGGAGAAGTGTCCCATACCAGTACCGGATCAGGTCCATTTGAGTGATTGGTGATAGGATCCCTGCATTTCACCATTGCTCTTTTCGCAGCTGTTTGTGGATGCCAGTGTTGATCAGCTGCAAAACGACCATCTTTATCCAATGTGAAAAAATTTAAAGTGAATAAAGCATGTGAGAGCCATTTGTTAGAAGGCAGAAACCCCAAACTCCCCCTTTTTTATTTTATTAAAATATTACTTTAAAGTATTATGTGTACATTTAACAGTGCCTTGACCCTGAGGATTATAAGGAATGTCAGTAACGTGAGATATAAAAAAAATTACACAAAAAGTTTTAAAAGAGGCGGAAATATAAGCAGGTCCATTATCCATTTTAATTTGTTTTTTGGAGTTCCTAGGGAAGCAAAAGCTTGTAAGCAATGGGCAATAACATGTCTTGTAGCTTCACCTGTATGTAAGGGAGCAAAAATAAATTTAGAACAAGTATCAATAGACACATGTATATATTTTTGTTTACCGAATTGCATGAAGTGGGTAATATCCATTTACCATAGTTGATTGGGGAATAAACCACGAGGATTAATTTTAAAGTGAGGTACTGGTAACTGGATGGAGTAAGTACAATAGGATTTTACAATTTGTTGAGCTTATTTTTAAGTAATATGTTTTAAGCATAACGTATGAGCATTTAAATGATGTAAAACATGATCTTTTGTTGCTGTATCAATAGAATATATGTAGAGAGCAGAATCTGCCAAACGATTGTCCTCTACCAAAGGTCCAGGGAGACTGGAATGTGCTCAAATATGACCTATAGAGAAAGGGCAGGTATGCTGTCGAATGACAGTGCAAATGCAAGAAAACAAAGGAGAAGAAGCTGAGGATTCAGGAAGGAATGAACAAGTTTCCAATTGAGGCACCGATAGGAACACATATTTGCTATCAGTGTATATGTTAACCGCTACATCCAAAGTAGACTGTAATGTAAGTGTAACAGCAGTTAATTTAACTAGCTGTAGAGATGAAAAAGGGGTGTTAATAACTATACGGTGACCATCACAAATTATAGAAGCTTGACCAGTGTTGGAACCCTCTATAAATATTAAGTCAGCATTTTCTAAGGGTTGAAAGCTTGTATTTCATGGAAATACACAAGGATGATGTCATAAAAATTGTATCATTTTATCTGATGGATAGTTATTATAAACTTGTCCTGAAAAAGAAGCTAATGCAAGAGGCCAGTCTTTAGTGAAAAAAAAGAAGCCATATTAGCTGTTTGTTAGTATATGGTTGACATATACATGTTAGCTTTATTTTAAATATTTTTTACATTTTAGTCACCCTTTAGTTATAATCTTAGCTATTGCATTATAATGTGGTATAACATTCTTTTTAGGGGTAGCCTGTAAATATATCCAAAGTAAAGGGGCCTCTTGTCACAACAGAGTGGTGGGTAAATAATCTGTAATCAAAATAATAAGAATTAAAGGTTGGTTATAATCAATGTAAGAAACAAAGCTCTGAGATAAGGCTTGTTGTACCTTTTCCAAGGGTAATCATGCAGCGGGAGTAAGCACTCATTGGGAGGTAGGGAAACTATTTCCCTTTAGGATATCAAATAAAGGTTTAGGTCTCCTGTTGTGAGGTGGGAGATGTAGACAAAGCCAATTAATATCCCCTAGAAGTTTTTTGAAAATCATTTAAAGTCTGTAAAGAATCCACTTGTAAGGTGACTTTTTGTGAAAGTATTTTTCATGGGTACAATTGGAAGCCTAGATATTGATAAGGATATTGAAGTTGCATTTTCTCAGGGGCTATGATAAGACCAAAACCAGATAACTGCTCTTTTATTACCATTAGACATTGCACCACCAAAAATTTCTAGGGTCCAGTTATTAAAATATCATTTATATATTGTATAATATATAAATTGCTATATTTTTTGCGAATTTTTTGAAGAGCAGCATCAATGAATTGTTGGCACAAAGTAGGGCTATTAGCCATTCCTTGAGGTAAGACCCTCCACTGGTATCTTTGCATAGGTTCTTTAAAATTTACTGATGGAGCACTGAAAGCAAATCGGGGACAATCTTCTGGATGTAAAGGTATAGTATAAAAACAATCTTTTAAATCTATTATTGCAATATAAGAGTCCTTTGGAATTGCAGTAGGCAATGGTAAACCTGGTTGTAAAGCCCCCATAATTTCCACAGTAGCATTAACAGCCCTAAGGTCCTGAAGTAATCGTCATCTTTCAGATTTTTTTTTTTTGATAACAAAAATAGGACTATTTATTCCAAGGAGAATTAGGGGAAACTATATGTCCTGCTGCTTATTGTTCTTCCACCAATATCTGTGCAGCATTTATCTTTTTCTGTTGTAAAGGCCACTGATCCACACACATGGGATCATTTGATTTTCATTTTATTTTTTTTCGCATGGGGCACAGTTTGATCAGCAGCCATCAAGGGAAACCTAATCCCTTCCAGTCATGATTGACAGTTAAAGTAACTGGAGATGTGATGCCTTGTTGTTGTTTGCCTAAACCCTTACCTGGCAAATGACCTTGTTGAAGCATATTAGCAGTAACAACTTCAGTTGGACTACACATTAAAGCCCCCATTTTGTGTTAAAACATCCTGCCCCCATAGGTTAAAGGGCAGTCCTCCTAGAATATATGATTAAGATGTGTCTGTATTGTTTATTTTATCTTTTCATTGTAACAACTCTGAACTTGGTTTTAGTCCCTGACTCTGACCAATACCTCATAATTGAGCTATGGGAATTTTCTTTTTCCAATTTGTAGGCCAGTTTGTTGCTGAAATAACAGAGACATCAGCTCCAGTATCTAAAAGACTCTTGAATAACTTTTTATTTAATTTTAAGGAAAATTTGGGTCAGTTCTTAGTTATGGATTGTATCCAATAAGCATTAGAAGATCCAAAACCTTTATTTTCTCTTTTATTTGAGAAGGACTTACCAATTGAAGATAAGGGGAGCAGAATTAATTGAGCAATATGCTGTCCTGGAGTTAAGGTTACAATTACATTATTGGCTTGAGCCATACTTTTTATTTTATCAGTAAAGTCAGCATCTATAACTCCAGGAAAAACCTGTAACCCTTTCATAGTTGTACTACATCTGCCCAGTAGGAGGCCAAAAAACCCAGTTGGCAAAGGACCAAAAATCCCAGTAGGGAGGGCTTATGGACTCATGTCAGGAGTCAATACTGTATAGGAGGTGGCCCTGAGGTCCAGTCCTACACTACCCTCTGTGGCTCTGTGGAGAGAATTGATGGATTTAGGGTGTTCTGCTGAGGAACAAATGTCATGGCCCCAAAAATGTATTGGTTTTGTTGGGATGGGGCCTGGGGCCAGCCCTGCTTTTAGTTTTTTGAACTTTATTTTTTTAATGAATTACCTTTTTTATCAGTTTTGGAGTAACATTTATTGGCCCAATGCCTTTCCCTTTTGCACCGTGGGCAAATCCCAGGAGGAGTCTTATTTTTATCTTTAATTTTTGGACATTTTTTTTTTTTTGCACATATTCCTGCTGTTCACATTTATAGCACCCCCATTTATCAGGCATAGCCCTCTTTGTTGATTTTTGTAATGACATACCAAGTAGAGTGGTAGGTCCTGAATGTCCTGTTTTTAAATTAATCCATTTTGCTAATCTCTCAAAGGGACTGTCACAGAACACCTCAGCCACAATAGCCAATCGATCTATGTTCACATTGTACTTATGTTTTGTAGAATTTACAGTATTGTGGGCATCACTAGGCAATCTTTACACAGCACCGGAAAAGGATCCATACTGAGAATTAAACATCATTAGTAATCATCATGGGCACGTTTAACATTCAGCTTGACTGTGTGTTCCCCTGGGATGAAACAGCAGCAGCAGAGGCTTGCTCCGGCTCCCTCTTAAAGCCCCCAAGGACAAGGGTGGCTCATTGCTAAGATTTTAGGCAAGCAGTGTGTCCCGTCTCGGATCTTGGCCAGAGAGCCAAGACACGAAGCATGCCCACCTGTTTATTAGAAACATTCCTTTATCCTTCTCCCTGGGAACTGGCCAGGCTCCCAAGGAGCAGGAGAAGGTCATCTGGCAGCAAAGTTACTTGTCTACAAGAGCCGAACCTAGATACAAGCCTCTCCATCCCAAAAATCTGTCCTTACATTTGGCCCTAGGGTTGCATCGAGGTATAGACGTACTTAACACATCATCATAAGAATACAATACAAATTTCTCATACAAGTATACATCCAACAAACACAATAATATTTAAGGCATTTTAAGGATAAATTGAAACATATCTGAGGAGGAATTAGCTTCTTGGGCACCCATGTCAGGGACATAAAAAACAGTACTGTTCCAATACAACAACTCAAGCTGCTGCAGACAGCCTGAGAACTGGCTAGACAATCCCATGGCATGGAGATCTGAGGCATTGTTACTTGTTAAATAGACATGTTGAGGTGCACACAGTCCAATTAACAAATGCGCTAACATTTTGCATTACTCTAAAATTAGTGATTTGGGTTTCATTAAATATTTGTAACATCTCTTTTTGATAAGACAACAAATTTTTTAGCGGATGGAACATGGTGGGTAACCATTTAGCCATAATGATAGTAGCCTCTTACTATCTATAATTGTTACATTCTTGTAGGTTTGTGCAATCTTAACTATTTGCGGCATATTTTGATTTACATTTTTTTTTGTAAAGCAAACCACGCATAACCTGCCCAAGCATTCCTATTAATAATAAAGGTAGAGTTAGTACATAATACAAAAACAGAATGGGTAGTCTGGACACTTTGTCACCACAATTCCTCATTTCACATAGTAATATTAATTTTACAACAGGTAACATTTACTTCAAGTGAAATATTTAAATACAGGGTGAGAGCTGTCCAGTGTACACTGATCTATATTTTTTTACTCCGAGTGTTTCTTATCCACAACACCCTCTTCAGTAAACCAAGGACTAATTTTTTTTAACAGCACTGATAAATTGCTCTACGGTTTGTTTCTTTAACCCTATTCTCTACATCTGCAATAAAGTTTTCACAGCCTTTGTCACGGCTTGCTTTGTTTCTTTAAATGCACATTTAAATCTTTTCCGAGCAAATCCCAATGTTGCTCATCGAGGACTCCTTTTTCTTTGAAGCAAGGACTGACTATTCCTATAACATTAATGAACTGTTTTATGGCTCACCTTTTTTAACCCTTGCTTCTCGTGCCTTGAGTGAGGCTTCTATCCCTTTTACAAACATTTCTTGCTTAGTGTTTGTCCCATAGTTTCATTGCTCCACTTACCCTCATAGCCTGTACTGCGGACGGGTCAGGACGCGGTGGCCACTATGCAGGTCTTCACTCGCCTTCTCCGGGCCTGTATCACAGATGAATTGTCTGCGGTGGCTCTTATGAGATGAGGCGGCGACCTAAATGAAACAGCCGGCTTTTCCAGCGACGTTCAGCTCAATTCCCGTTCCTCATGCCCCACGTTGGGCGCCACTTGCCCCGGCCCGCGGGGTAATCAACTAGGACATGAGGAGGGCAGACCTGAATGGAGAGACAAACCAGACACGAGAAGGGAGACCAAAACAGTATTCTGATCAAGGTCTCACTTTATTGGAGAAGGAAGCAGCTTATATAATACAAGGCAAGGATTGTAACAGTCGAGGGCAAGCAGGTGTCATCTCACAACATAGTTCAAAGGAATAATTTCACAGGAATCAGTATCAATTTGAGAAAGGGAGTTACAGCGAGGTCTCACAGCTAGCAGACATGCTTATCAAGGTACAAGAAAGAGAGCACTGAAACCAGATGGCCAGGCGCTAACCATATCAGTGAGCTATACAAATGGACTTTTCTAGTGACTCCTCCTTACAGGAACACAGTTGAAGGTTAGTCTAAACAAAGGCCTACACAGGGAACCCAGCACAGTGGCTCCCAACATATACTTTTTTAAAGTTTTATTTAAATAAAATCTTTGTATTTTTTTTTTTTAACCTAGCAAATTCGGGTAACACAGTAAGTACATAATTTCCCACAAAATTAATAAACTTAACAACTGAGTATCTTAAGTCTTAAAAATCTTCTGAACCATTCATAGCTATGCACTCAATGGAACATACTCCACAGCCGCTGAGAAGAATCTTAACTTAAAAGCATCAAGTCTTCAGGCATCTCTGCAGGCCTCTGTTTTTCATTCTCCAAGACATGCAGTCAGACTGCGGATGCAGCAAATATCAATTCACCTTAAGCTTCAGTGTATAAGAAAAAGCATTTGGGAAACCAACATTATTAATATTAAGTCTGAAAGCTTTTCTACCTCTTTACTGAATGACCTTTCCTTCTGTCAACTTTAAACTCTAATGAAAAAAATATTTTTTCAGGTTAATCTAACACTTTAGGACATTTGTATTTGTTTTATAAGTCTTACAGAAAACAAAAAGGTAATCTCTAATCTAGACAATTCTGGAATCTTTTATTAGATTTAGAATTTTACAACAAAGTAATATGATCTGTTTGTCCAAATATTATGGCTTTTAAATAATTCTCTTCATGTATATGTAAATTAATAAAGCTTATTTCTTTTTTTTAAACTTTTATTTAATGAATATGAATTTCCAAAGTACAGCTTATGGATTACAATGGCTTCCCCCCATAACTTCCCTCCCACCCACAACCCTCCCCTCTCCCACTCCCTCTCCCCTTCCATTCACATCAAGATTCATTTTCAATTCTCTTTATATACAGAAGATCAATTTAGTATATATTAAGTAAAGATTTCAACAGTTTGCACCCACATAGAAACACAAAGTGAAACATACTGTTTTAGTACTAGTTATAGCATTAAATCACAATGAACAGCACATTAAGGACAGAGATCCTACATGAGGAGCAAGTGCACAGTGACTCCTGTTGTTGACCCAACAAATTGACACTCTAGTTTATGGCGCCAGTAACTACCCTAGGCTCTCTTCATGAGTTACCAAGGCTATGGAAGCCTTCCAAGTTCGCCGACTCTGATCATATTTAGACAAGGTCATAAAAGACAGGGTGAGGATAGTAACCAATGATCTTAAGAGTGGCATTAACCAGGTCTGAACAATTATACAGCATTAAGTGGGGAAGAGGACCATCAATATACACAGGTTGGGAGTAGAGCCATTGGTGGTAGAGTAGAGGTTATGATTATGAAGGAATGAGGCCCAAGTGCGCTAGACAGGGCCTAGAACAAAGGACAGAGTCATTATTAGAGGAGCTAAGAAAGGTGCTAAGCTACAATTAAGTTTTCTGATTGAGAGGCAAATAGAACCTGACAGAAGGGGCTTGATAATAACCTGTTGGGCTTTAGGCCTTGTAAGTTAAGAGGCCCAGACCTATCTATCTCTTCAGGTAATGGAGTTAGTTCTTTATGCCAAAGATACATGGATATGTTGTACAAAGGCTTTATTCTCTGTCAGTCATCAGTAACTTGAGGTCTTTCTATAGATTCTGAATGGCAGTGCTTACATCTTCATATTGCAAAGCATATTTACAGTATCTCTGAGCTCTCACAAAGTCCTCAGGGGTGAGGTGGGTATTGCCTTGGGAAACTGTATGAAATGTGCAGGATCAATGGCTGGAATAGTCTATAGAGTAGGTTGGATAGTATTCCTTGTTACACCCATGCTATGAGGCACTTTTGCTTATGTGTAGGCTGGGGCATGTGCACTCAGAGGACTCTATATTCAACTATAGCTGTCTGATGGCATGCTGCCTGGGTCAAATGCTGAAGATGGTGATGGCTGAGGTGTGTTGAGTGGGCAGAGATGCTACTACAGCATCTTCATTTTCTCCACCATCAATATCTTCCTCAATTCCAACAGGGCCTCTTGAGGAGTCTTCTCATTCTTTAAGCAATTATGAATATATGTTGCCTTCCACCTTGCATACTTTGTGTGTTTCACATTTTCATCAGTGTTTTGTCAAACACGTTTATGACATCTATTAAAAGACTTACAGTATAGAAGAACTTGATCATGTTTTTTTGTGTGTGTGTGTGTGAAATCACCCAGCATTGTCTGCATATGTAAACATTTTCAAATCATAATTCCCCAAATGGGAAGAACCAACTACTCCTTTGGTAATAGCTTCATTAGCACCCAACTGTTTGTTGTTGTTTTTGTTGTTGTGAAGAAACTGAGCCTGGATCAAGGCACAGCTATTTTAGACTAGGCCTCCATCTGGTAACTCTGGCATGACTGGGCCCTGAACCCTAAGGCAAAAGCTCCTGAAAGAAGAAAAATAAACTCCCCTTGTGATAAACTCCACTAGCAACAGCCAATCAGCAGATAGCAGGGAAATACCTAAAGTTCCAGGTGTCTTTACAGGTAGTTAAGGTGATTGATAACATCCCAAAACCCTGCAGTTTGGAACATACACCCTAGCGGCTCAGACCCTATATTTTAGCCAATAATTTTAAAAAGCATCAACTCCAAAGCCATCCAACCACCTTCACTAGTCTATTCCCACCACTAGATTTACTAAGCAATTTTAAGAGATGTTCTTTAAATTTCCCGCAGAATGAGATGATTTGCTGAATGGTGCTATAATGTATAGAATACTTCTGAAAACCCTATATAAACCCCACAAAGGAAATGAGATGGGTCCTCATCAGAAGACCACTGTGACGATTGGAGGAGTGGACCCTAGCTTCAGCTAGAACAATAAACCTCTTTGCTTTTGCATCATTGAAGTCTCTCATTGGGGTAATTTAGTCCCATCCAAGTCTGGCCTAACAGTTGTTATTGTTAAGATTTATTTATTTATTTGAAAGGCAGAGAGACAGAGAGTCGGCCTCTGCCATCTGCTAGTTCACTCTCCAAATGGCTGCAGTGGCCAGAGCTGTGCTGATCTGAAGCCAGGAACCAGGAGATTCTCCCAGGTCTCTCACATGCAGTGGCCCAAGGACTTGGGCTATTTTTCTACTTCTTTCCTAGGCCAGAGCAGAGGGCTGAGTCAGAAGTGGAGCAGCTGGGACTTGAACTGGAGCACATATAGGATGCCAGCACTGTAGGGCAGAGCTTTAAGCTGCTGCACCACAGAGCAGCTCCCCCAACTGTTTCTTAAGAACTCCTAACTGACCCATTAATTTTGATAAAAATTTATGACACTCAGGAGTTTTATTATCAATCTTCATTCTAGTTTGCATGGCATATAAATGACTGCCTTGGTGAAATACATAATGATCAAACAATGGCTGCCAACAACCTCTCAGATCAATTCTTGAGCAACTATTCAGTAATAGGCCACCATAGGGTCCTACTTATGCTCCTGAACTATCTGGTGATGCTGAATGTTTTTTTTTTTTAATTTTTTTTTTTATTTTGACAGAGTTATAGACAGTGAGAGAGAGACAGAGAGAAAGGTCTTCCTTCTGTTGGTTCACTCCCCAAATGGCTGCTATGGCTGGTGCTGCACCAATCCAAAGCCAAGAGCCAGGTGCCTCTTCCTGGTCTCCCACGTGGGTGCAGGGCCCAAGCACTTGGGCCATCCTCCACTGCCCTCCTGGGCCACAGCAGAGAGCTGGACTGGAAGAGGAGCAACTGGGACAGAACCGGCGCCCCAACTGGGACTAGAACCCAGGGTGCTGGTGCTGCAGGTGGAGGATTAGCCTAGTGAACTGTGGCACTGGCTGATGCTGTATGTTCTTAAACTGTGGGAAGAGTGGGGGCAGTGGAGCAAGTTCAGCCATCTCCACTCTAGAATATCATGACTTCCTCAAGCCTATACTTTTTTCAAGTACATATTTATACATTCACAGAAAAACAGTTAAAACCAGACTGACTTGTAAAAATAATTCAATGGTTATAGATGTCTACTCATACAACATTTAAAATTGTTCAGTAAAATACTCTGATTTAAAAAAAAAAGATTTATTTATTTATTTGAATTTCAGATTTACAGAGAGAGAGAGAGCTCTCTGCTGGCTCATTCCCCAAATGACCACAATGGCCAAGGCAGGGCTAGATTGAAGCCAGGAGCCAGGAACTTCATCCAGGTCTGCCACGTGGGTACAGGGATCTAAGCACGTGAGCCATCATCCACTGCTTTCTCAGACTCATTAGCAGAAAGCTGGATCAAAAGTGGAGCAGCCAGGACTCAAACCAGCACTCATATGGGATGCCAGTACTGCAGGCAGTAGCTTAACCCACTAAGCCACAGTGCCTGCCCCAAAATGATTTTTGGCTTCTGTATGATAGCCATACTAACTGGGGTGAGGAGAAATCTCATTGTGGTTTCTATTAGCATTTCCCTGATGGCTAGTGATCCTGAACATTTTTTCATGTGTCTATTTGCCATTTGAATTTCTTCCTTGGAGATATGCTTGCTAAAATTGCCTGTTAATATAACAGGAAAAATGCCTGCTGCCCATTTCTTGAACTGGATTGTTTTGTTATTGAATTTGTTGAGCTTATTAGAGATTTTGGATATTTTTACTGATAGTTTGCGAATGTTTTCTTCCATTCTGTCAGTTGCTTCCTTTGTTGCAGTTCAGAAGCTTCTTAGCTTGATATAATCTCCTTTGACTATTTTTCTTTTTATTGCCTGTGCTTCATGGGATCTTTTTCTGAAAGTCTTTGCCTATGACAATGCCTTGCAGAGTTTCTCTGATATTTTTTCCTAGTAATCTGATGGTATCACATAGATTTAGATGATTGATCCAATTACAGTTAATTATTATACAAGCTGCAATGTGGGGATCTTGTTTCCTACTACATTGTGAAGAACAAATTTTCCCAGCATCATTTTTGAAGAGATTGTCCTTTCTCCAGAGATTGCTTTAAATTTGTTTCTCACAAACTAGTTGGTTTTAGATGTGTGGATTTTTTTTTTTAACTTTTATTTAGTAGATATAAATTTGCAAAGCACAGTTTGTGGATTACAATGGCTTCCCCCCTCATAACTTCCCTCCCATCCACAACTCTCCCATCTCCTGCTCCTTCTCCCATTCCATTCACATCAAGATTCATTTTCAATTATCTTTAGATACAGAAGATCAATTTAGTATATTTTAAGTAAAGATTTCATCAGTTTGCTCCCACACAGAACACAAAGTGCCAAATACTGTTTGAGCATTAGTCATATCATTAATTCACATTGAACTACACATTAAGGACAGAGATCCTATATGGGGAGTAAGTGCACAGTGACTCCTATTGTTGACTTAACAAATTGACACTCGTGTTTAAGACGTCAGCAATCTCCCCAGGCTCTAGTCATGAGCTGACAAGGCCATGGAAGCCCCCTGAGCTCACTGACTTTGATCTTATTTCCCATTAAAATATTTTATTTATTTATTTATTTATTTTTGACAGGCAGAGTGGAAAGTGAGAGAGAGAGAGAGACAAAGAGAAAGGTCTTCCTTTTTGCCATTGGTTCACCCTCCAATGGCCACTGCAGCCAGCACATCGCACTGATCCAAAGCCAGGAGCCAGGTGCTTCTCCTGGTCTCCTATATGGGTGCAGGGCCCAAGCACTTGGGCCATCCTCCACTGCTTTCCTGGGCCATAGCAGAGAGCTGGCCTGGAAGAGGGGCAACCGGGATAGAATCCGGCACCCCAACTGGGACTACAACCCGGTGTGCCGGTGCCACAAGGCGGAGGATTAGCCTGTTAAGCCATGGCACCGACCTCCGTTAAAATATTTTATTAACAATAATTATATATGGTTGTGTGGTACAATATGAGATACCTTTTTTCTTTGTGCTCCCAGAAGCATTTTTTAAAAATTTATTTTGAAGATTTAACAATTCTTACCATTTTTTCATATTAATTTCATACTTCACATTTTTTTATATAGTAAATATAAATTTCCCAAGTACAGTTTATGGATTACAATGGCATCCCCTACCCCATAATTTCCCTCCCACTCGCACCCCTCCCATCTCCCACTCCTCTCCCATTCCATTCACATCAAGATTCATTTTCAATTATCTTTATATACAGAAGATCAATTTAGTATATAATAAGTAAAGCTTTCAAAAGTTTGCACCCACACAGAAACACAAAGTGTAAAATACTGTTTGAGTACTAGTTATAGCATCACTTCACATTGGACAACACATTAAGGACAGATCCCACATGAGGAGTAAGTACACAGTGACTCCTGTTGTTGATGTAACAATTTGACACTCTTGTTTATGGCGTCAGTAATCTCCCTAGGCTCTAGTCATGAGTTGCCAAGGCTATGGAAGCCTTTTGAGTTTGCCGACTTCGATCTACTCTGACAGGGTCATAGTCAAAGTGGAAGTTCTCTCCTCCCTTCAGAGAAAGGTATCTCCTTCTTTGATGGCCCTATTCTTTCCACTGGGATCTCACTCACAGAGATCTTTCATTTAGGTATTTATTTATTTATTTATTTATTTGCCAGAGTGTCTTGGCTTTCCATGCCTAAAATACTCTCATGGGCTCTTGAGCCAGATGTGAATGCCTTAAGGACTGATTCTGAGGCCAGATTGCAGTTTAGGACAACTGCCATACTATTAGTCTGCTGTGTATCCCGCCTCCCATTTTCGATCATTCTCTCCCTCTTTTATTCTATCAGTTAGTATTATCAGACACTAGTCTTATTTATGTGATCCCTTTGACTCTTAGACCTATCAGTGTGGTCTATTGTGACCTGAAATTGATTGCTTGGACTAGTGAGGTGGCATTGGTACATGCCACCTTGATGGGATTGAATTGGAATCCCCTGGCACATTTCTAATCACTTGGGGCAAGTCTGATTGAGCATGTCCCAAATTGTACATCTCTTCCCTCTCTTATTTCCACTCTTATATTTAACAGAGATCATTTTTTGAGTTAACTTTAAACACCTAAGAATAATTGTGTGTTAATTACATAGCTCAACCAATGGTATTAAGTAGAACAAACAAAAATACTAAAAGGGATAAAGTATTAAATTTTACATCAACAGTCAGGACAAGGGCTGATTAAGTCATTGTTTCTCCTGGTGTCCATTTCACTTCACCAGGTTTCCTATTTGATGTTCAGTTAGTTGACACCAATCAGGGAAAACATGATATTTGTCCCTCAGGGACTGGCTTATTTCACTCAGCATGATGGGTTCCAGATTCCTCCAATTTGTTGCAAATGACTGGATTTCATTGTTTTTGACTGCTGTATAGTATTCTATGGAGTACATGTCCCATAATTTCTTTATCCAGTCTACTGTTGATGGGCATTTGGGTTGATTCCAGGTCTTAGCTATTGTGAATTGAGCTGCAATAAACATTAAGGTGCAAACAGCTTTTGTGGTTGCCAATTTAATTTCCTTTGGGTAAATTCCAAGGAGTGGGACGGCTGTATTGAATGGTGGGGTTATATTCAGGTTTCTGAGGAATCTCCAGACAGACTTCCATAGTGGCTTAACCAGTTTGCATTCCCACCAACAGTGGGTTAGTGTCCCTTTTTCCCCACATCCTCTCCAGCATCTGTTGTTGGTAGTTTTCTGAATGTTGAACCATTCTTACCAGGGTGAGGTGAAACCTCATTGTGGTTTTTATTTGCATTTTCCTGATTGCTAGTGATCCTGAACATTTTTTCATGTGTCTGTTGGCCCTTTGTATTTCCTCTTTCGAAAAATGTCTATTGAGGTCCTTGGCCCATCTCTTTTTTTTTTTTTATTAAACTTTTATTTAATGAATATAAATTTCCAAAGTACAGCTTATGGGTTACAATGGCTTCCCCCCTCCCATAACTTCCCTCCCGCCCGCAACCCTCCCCTTTCCCGCTCCCTTTCCCCTTCCACTCACATAAAAATTCATTTTCAATTCTCTTTATATACAGAAGATCAGTTTAGTATATATTAGGTAAAGGTTTCAACAGTTTGCCCATCTAGCAACATAAAGTGAAAAAACTACCATTGGAGTACTAATTATAGCATTAAATAACAATGTACAGCACATTAAAGACAGAGATCCTACATAATTTTTTTTTTAAATTAATTAATTTTCTATGCCATTTCCAATTTAACACCAGGTTTTTTTTTTTCATTTCCAATTCTCTTTATATATAGAAGATCAATTCAGTATATAATTAGTAAAGACCTCATCAATTTGTACCCACACAGAAATACAAAGTGTAAAAATACTGTTTCAGTACTAGTTATAGCATCACTGCACATTAGACAACACATTAAGGACAGATCCCACATGGGATGTAAGTACACAGTGACTCCTGTTGCTGACTTAACAATTTGACACTCCTGTTCATGGTGTCAATAATCTCCCTAGGCTCTAGTCATGAGTTGCCAGGGCTATGGAAGCCTTTAGAGTTCGCTGACTTTGATCTTATTCTAATAGGGTCATAGTCAAAGTGGAAGTTCTCTCCTCCCTTCGGAGAAAGGTACCTCCTTCTTTGATGGCCCCGTTCTTTCCACTGGGATCTCACTCACAAAGATCTTTCATTTAGGTCTTTTTTATTTTTTCCATGATATCTTGGCTTTCCTTGCCTACTATACTCTCATGGGCTCTTCAGCCAGATCCAAATGCCTTGAGGGCTGATTCTGAGGCCAGAGTGTTGTTTAGGACATCTGCCATACTATTAGTCTGCTGTGTATCCCGCTTCCCATGTTGGATCATTCTCTCCCTTTTTGATTCTATCAGTTAGTATTAGCAGATACTTGTCTTGTTTGTGTGATCCCTTTGACTCTTAGACCTATCAGAGCCATCAATTGTGAGCTGAAATTGATTACTTGGACTAGTGTGATGGCATTGGTACATGCCACCTTGATGGGATTGTGTTGGAATCCCCTGGCAGGTTTCTAACTCCACCCTTTGCGGCAAGTCCGATTGAGCATGTCCCAAATTGTACATCTCCTCCCTCTCTTATTCCCACTCTTATATTTAACAGGGATCACTTTTCAGTTAAAATTTAAACACCTAAGAATAATTGTGTGTTAATTACAGAGTTCAACCACTAGTACTAGAACAACAACAAATACTAAAAAGGATAAAGTATTACATTGTACATCTAAAGTCAGGACAAGAGCTGATCAGGTCATTGTTTCTTATAGTGTCCATTTCACTTCACAGGTTCCCCCTTTGGTGCTCAGTTGTCACCGATCAGGGAAAACAAATGATATTTGTCTCTTTGGGACTGGCTTAATTCACTCAGCATGATGTTTTCCAGATTGCTCCATCTTGTTGCGAATGACCGGGTTTCGTTGTTTCTTACTGCTGTATCGTATTCTATGGAGTACATGTCCCATAATTTCTTTATCCAGTCTACTGTTGATGGGCATTTGGGTTGGTTCCAGGTCTTAGCTATTGTGAATTGAGCTGCAATAAACATTAATGTGCAGACAGCTTTTTTATTAGCCAAATTAATTTCCTTTGGGTAAATTCCAGGGGGTGGGATGGCTGGGTTGTATGATAGGGTTCTGTTCAGGTTTCTGAGGAATCTCCAGACTGACTTCCATAGTGGCTTAACCAGTTTGCATTCCCACCAACAGTGGGTTAGTGTCCCTTTTTCCCCACATCCTCTCCAGCATCTGTTGTTGGTAGATTTCTGAATGTGAGCCATTCTCACCGGGGTGAGATGGAACCTCATTGTGGTTTTGATTTACATTTCTCTGATTGCTAGTGAAGTGATCTTGAACATTTTTTCATGTGTCTGTTGGCCATTTGGATTTCCTCTTTGGAAAAATGTCTATTGAGGTCCTTGGCCCATCTCTTAAGTGGGTTGTTTGTTTTGTTGTTGTGGAGTTTCTTGATTTCTTTGTAGATTCTGGTTATCAATCCTTTATCTGTAATATAGTTTGCAAATATTTTTTCCCATTCTGTTGGTTGCCTCTTCACTTTCCTGGCTGTTTCTTTTGAAGTACAGAAACTTCTCAATTTGATGCAATCCCAAATGTTAATTTTGGTTTTGACTGCCTGTGCTGCTGGAGTATTTTCCAAGAAGTCTTTGCCTGTGCCTATATCTTGCAGGGTTTCTCCAATGCTCTCTAATAATTTGATGGTTTCAGGTCATAGATTTAAGTCTTTAATCCATGTTGAGTGCATTTTTGTGTAAGGTGATAGGTATGGGTCTTGCTTCAAGCTTCTGCACGTGGAAATCCAATTTTCCCAGCATCATTTATTGAATAGACTGTCCTTATTCCAGGGATTAGGTTTGGATCTTTGGTCAAATATAAGTTGGCTGTAGATGTTTGGATTGATTTCTGGTGTTTCTATTCTGTTCCATTGGTCTATCCATCTGTTTCTGTACCAGGACCATGCTGTTTTGATAACTACTACCCTGTAGTATGACCTGAAATCTGGTATTTTGATGCCTCCTGCTTTGTTTTTGTTGTACAGGATTGCTTTGGCTATTCGAGGTCTTCTGTGTCTCCATATGAATTTCAGCATCATTTTTACCAGATCTGAGAAGAAGGTCTTGGGGATCTTGATTGGTATTGCTTTGAATGTATAAATTGCTTTTGGGAGAATAGACATTTTGATGATATTGATTCTTCCAAGCCATGAGCATGGAAGATTTCTCCATTTTTTGGTATCCTCTTCTATTTCTTTCTGTAAGGTTTTGTAGTTTTCATCGTAGAGATCTTTAACGTCTTTGGTTAAGTTTATTCCAAGGTATTTGATTGTTTTTGTGGCTATTGTGAATGGGATTGATTTTAGAAGTTCTTCCTCAGCTGTTGCATTGCCTGTGTATACAAAGGCTGTTGATTTTTGTGCATTGATTTTATATCCTGCTACTTTGCCAAACTCTTCGATGTGTTCCAGCAGCCTCTTAGTAGAGTTCTTTGGGTCCCCTAAGTAAAAATCATATCGTCTGCAAAGAGGGATAGTTTGAGTTCTTCCTTCCTAATTTGTATCCCTTTAATTTCTTTTTCTTGCCTAATAGCTCTGGCCAAAACTTCCAGAACTATATTGAATAGCAGTGGTGAGAGTGGGCATCCCTGTCTGGTACCAGATCTCAGCGGAAATGCTTCCAACTTTTCTCCATTTAATAGGATGTTGGCCGTGGGTTTTTCATATATTGCTTTGATTGTATTGAGGAATGTTCCTTCCATACCCAGTTTGCTTAGAGTTTTCATCATGAAAGGGTGTTGTATTTTATCAAATGCTTTCTCTGTGTCTGTTGAGAGAATCATATGGTTTTTCTTCTGCAGTCTGTTAATGTAGTGTATTACGTTGATTGTTTTGTGAACGTTGAACCATCCCTGCATACCAGGGATAAATCCCACTTGGTCTGGGTGGATGATCTTTCTGATGTGTTGTTGCATTCTATTGGCCAGAATTTTATTGAGTATTTTTGCATCTATGTTCATCAGGGATATTGGTCTGTAATTCTCTTTCAATGTTGCATCTTTTTCTGGCTTAGGAATTAAGGTGATGCTGGCTTCATAGAAAGAATTTGGGAGGATTCCCTCTTTTTCGATTGTTCTGAATAGTTTGAGAAGAATTGGAGTTAGCTCTTCTCCAAATGTCTGGTAGAACTCAGCAGTGAATCCATCTGGTCCTGGACTTTTCTTTGTTGGGAGGGCCTTTATTACTGTTTCAATTTCTGTGTCAGTTATGGGTCTGTTTAGGTTTTCTATGTCTTCCTGGCTCAATTTAGGTAGGTTGTGTGTGTCCAAGAATCTGTCCATTTCTGCTAGATATCCCTGTTTGCTGGCATACAAGTCCTTGTAGTAATTTCTGATGATTCTTTTTATTTCTGTGGCGTCTGTTGTTATGTTTCCCTTTTCATCTCTGATCCTATTTATTTGGGTCTTTTCTTTTTTTAGTTAGTTGGGCCAATGGGGTGTCAATTTTGTTTATTTTTTCAAAAACCCAGCTCCTCGTTTGGCTGATTTTTTGTAATGTTTTTTTTGGATTCAATCCTGTTGATTTCTTCTTTGATTTTAATTATTTCTCTTCTCCTACTGGGTTTGGGTTTGGTTTGCTGCAGATTTTCTAGATCCTTGAGATGACTTGAAAGCTCATCTATTTGGTGCCTTTCCAATTTCTTGATGTAGGCACCTATTGATATAAACTTTCCTCTTAACACTGCTTTTGTTGTATCCCATAGGTTTTGGTATGTTGTGCTGTTATCCTCATTTACTTCCAGAAAATTTTTGATTTCTCTTTTGATTTCTTCTATGACCCATTGTTCATTCAGGAGCATGTTGTTCAATCTCCATGTGTTTGCTCATGCTCTAGGGATTCCCGAGTTGCTAATTTCCAATTTCATTCCTTTGTGGTCTGAGAAGCTGCATGGTATGATTCTAATTGTTTTGAATTTGCTGAGACTTGCTTTATGGCCTAGTATGTGGTCAATCCTAGAGAAGGTTCCATGTACTGCTGAGAAGAATGTAAAGTCCTTAGATGTAGGATGAAATGTTCTGTAGATATCTGTTAGATCCATTTGGGCTATAGTGTCATTTAAATCTACTGTCTCCTTGTTGATCTTCTGTCCTGTTGATCTGTCTATCTCTGAGAGTGGAGTATTGAAGTCCCCCAGTACTATTGTATTGGGGTCTAAGTCTCCCTTTAAGTCCCTTAACAAGTCTTTTAAATAAGCTGGTGCCCTGTAATTAGGTGCATATACATTGATAATCGTTATATCTTCCTGTAAAATGGATCCCTTAATCATTAAATAGTGCCCCTCTTTGTCTCTCCTAACAGTTTTTGTGGTAAAGTTTATGTTGTCCGATATTAAGATGGCTACGCCCGCTCTTTGTTCATTTCTGTTGGCATGGTATATCTTTTCCAGCCTTTCACTTTCAGCCTGTATGGATCATTGTTGGAAAGATGAGTTTCTTGTAAGCAGCAAAAAGATGGGTTTTGTTCCTTAACCCAATCAGCCAATCGGTGTCTTTTAACTGGACAGTTCAAGCCATTAACATTCAATGTGACTATTGAGAAGGAGTAATTTTGCCCTGCCATTTGCCAAAGATATTTTCTAATATATGGTTTGAGATTCCTGTGATCTTTTGCTGTGAGGTTTCCTTCCTTTACCTTCTTTCATATTGGTGACCGTGTTTCTGTGTTTCTGTATGTAACACATCTTTAAGCATCTTTTGCAGGGCTGGACGAGTGGTGACATATTCTTTCAATTTCTGTTTGCTGTGAAAGGTCTTTATTTCACCTTCATTCATAAATGAGAGCTTTGCAGGATATAATATTCTGGGTTGGCAGTTTTTCTCTCTTAGTACCTGGGCTATGTCTCTCCATTCTGTCCTAGCTTGTAGGGTTTCTGAAGAGAAGTCAGCTGTGAGTCTAATTGGAGATCCTCTGAGAGTAATCTGGCATTTCTCTCTTGCACATTTTAGGATCTTTTCTTTCTGTTTCACTGTGGTGAGTTTGATTATGACGTGTCGTGGTGAGGATCTCTTTTGGTCATGTTTATTAGGGGTTCTATGAGCTTCCTGTACTAGGATGTCTCTATCCTTCTCCAAACCTGGGAAATTTTCTGCTAGTATCTCACTAAAAAGTCCTTCTAATCCTTTCTCCCTCTCCATGCCTTCAGGAACTCCTAGAACCCGAATGTTGGGTTTTTTAATAGTATCCTGTAGATTCCTGACAGTATTTTTTAGATTTCTGATTTCTTCTTCTTTTCTTTGATTTGACTGTTTCCTTTCCTGTTCTCTGTCTTCTAATTCCGATATTCTCTCTTCTGCTTCACCTATTCTGTTTTTGAGGCTTTCTAATGTGTTTGTCATTTGATCTATTGAGTTCTTCATTTCATTATGGTTTTTTGTCACTATCACAGTTTCATGTTCTACTAGTTGTTTCATTTCATTTTGATTCCTCCTTAATATTTCATTTTCACGGGAGAGATTTTCTATCTTGTCCATTAAGGATTTCTGTAGTTCAAGAATTTGTTTTTGAGAACTTCTTAATGTTCTTATCAATTTTTTGAGATCCGCTTCTTGCATTTCCTCTATCTCTTCATCTTCATAATCTTGGATTGGAGGGTCTTGTTCATTTGAAGGCATCATAGTGTCTTCCTTGCTCTTGTTACCTCGGCTCTACGTTTGTTGTTTGGCATGTTGGAGATAATTTATGTTTGTTTGTTGTTGTTGTTTTTTCCCCCCTGTGGTGTTTTTTTTTTTTTTTCGTTATACTATGCCTCTAAGTGGGCTGTCTCCTTTGATGGATCCTTAGAGGCTGTGGTGGGTGTCGCCAGAGAGCTCTGCTTGATTCTTCAGGTTTAAGGCTGTGCAAAAAGTGACTCTCCTTGCTCCTTGCTGGATCTCTCTCTCTCTCTCTGTCTCTATTTTTTTTTTTTTTTGACTCAGTTAGGAAGTAATTCGGAATGGCTGAGTGGAATTGAGGGTAGTTGAAATCTGGCCTCTGTGAGTATTCGTTTGAACTACCCCTGGGACCACACACAGAGTTTATGCAGCCCTCAATGTGTTCTTCAGTTTCACCTTAGACCCAAAGTTACTTAGTTTGTGTACGCATTGCCGCTTTACATATGTAAAATGGTGCCTACTCTCTGTTTTGCTCAAGTGGAGGGAGGGGCCTCTGCCTTTACCCACTAATGTTTCGCGTTTCTGGGGCTTTTGGTCCTGTTGGTTCCCGTGCTGGGGAGATTCTAGGCTCGTCTCCCGCGGTTGGTTTTCCACGCGATGGGCTCCTTGTCGGTCCTCTGTGTCACATCCACTAGATCTGGAAGCGTTTCCTCTGCAGTTTTTTTCTTGAGTCTTTTCCTGAGGCCTTGCCTCAGCTGGCGATCCACGCCTCCACCTGGTGCTTCTCCCATGATCTTCCTCTCTAGGCGCTGTCGCTTATGGCGAGCTGGGCCACAGGATCGCCGCCACCACCGTAGTGCCTGCGCGCACTCCCCGGGACTGGGACCCTGGCCCATCTCTTAAGTGGGTTGTTTGTTTTGTTGTTGTGGAGTTTCTTGATCTCTTTGTAGAGTCTGGTTATTAACCCTTTATCTGTTGCATAGTTTGCAGATATTTTTTCCCACTCTGTTGGTTGCCTCTTCACTTTCCTGACTGTTTTTTTGCAGTACAGAAACTTCTTAATTTGATGCAATCCCAAATGTTAATTTTGGCTTTGACTGCCTGTGCTTCTGGGGTCTTTTCCAAGAAGTCTTTGCCCATGTCTCTCTGCTGTGGCCAGGGAGTGCAGTGGAGGATGGCCCAAGTCCTTGGGCCCTGCACCCCATGGGAGACCAGGAGAAGCACCTGGCTCCTGCCATCAGATCAGCGCCGTGCGCCTGCCGCAGCGCACTACCGCAGCGGCCATTGGAGGGTGAACCAACGGCAAAAGGAAGACCTTTCTCTCTGTCTCTCTCTCACTGTCCACTCTGCCTGTCAAAAATTAAAAAATAAATAAATAAATAAATAAATAAAAATCTAAAAAAAAAAAAAGAAGTCTTTGCCTATGTCTATATCTTGCAGGTTTTCTCCAATGTTCTCTAATAATTTGATGGTGTTGGGTCATAGATTTAGGTCTTTAAACTATGTTTAGTGGATTTTTGAGTAAGGTGAAATGTAAGCTTCTTGCTTCATGCTTCTGCACATGGAAATCCAGTTTTCCCAGCATATTTATTGAATAGACTGTCCTTACTCCAAGGATTGGTTTTGGATCTTTGATCAAATATAAGTTGGCTGTAGATGTTTGGATTGATTTCTGGTGTTTCTATTCTGTTCCATTGGTCTATCCATCTGTTTCTGTACCAGTACCATGCTGTTTTGATAACAACTGCCCTGTGGTATGTTCTGAAATCTGGTATTGTGATGTTTTGGCTTTGTTTTTGTTGTACAAGATTGCTTTAGCTATTCAAGGTCTCCTGTGTCTCCATATGAATTTCAGCATCATTTTTACCAGATCTGAAATGAATATCTTTGGTATTTTGATTGGTATTGTATTGAATCTAAAAATTGTTTTTGGGGAGAATTGACATTTTGATGATATTGATTCTTCCAATCCATGAGCATGGAAAATTTCTCCATTTTTTGACATCCTCTTCTATTTCTTTCTTTAAGATTTTGTAGTTCTTATTGTAGAGATCTTTAACGTCCTTGGTTAAATTTATTCCAAGGTATTTGATTGTTTTTGTGGCTATTGTGAATGGGATTGATCTTAGCCATTCTTTCTAAGCCATGGCATTGCCTGTGCATACAAAGGCGGTTGATTTTTGTGCATTGATTTTATATCCTGCTACTTTGCCAAACTCTTCGATGAGTTCCAATAGTCTCTTAGTAGAATTCTTTGGATCCCCTAAGTAAAAATCATATCGTCTGCAAAGAGGGATAGTTTGAGTTCTTCCTTCCTGATTTGTATCCCTTTAATTTCTTTTTCTTGCCTAATAGCTCTGGCCAAAACTTCCAGAACTATGTTGAATAGCAGGGTGAGAGTGGGCAACCCTGTCTGGTACCAGATCTCAGTGGAAATGCTTCCAACTTTTCCCCATTCAATAGAATGCTGGCCTTGGGTTTGTCATAAATTGCTTTGATTGTATTGAGGAATATTCCTTCCATACCCAGTTTGCTTTGAGTTTTCATCATGAAAGGTGTTGAATTTTATCAAATGCTTTCTCTGCATCTATTGAGAGAATCATATGGTTTTTCTTTTGCAGTCTGTCAATGTGGTGTATCACATTGATTGTTTTGTGAACATTGAACCATCCCTGCATACCAGGGATAAATCCCACTTGGTCTGGGTGGATGATCTTTCTGATGTGTTGTTGCATTCTATTGGCCAGAATTTTATTGAGTATTTTTGCATCTATGTTCATCAGGGATATTGATCTGTAATTCTCTTTCAATGATGCATCTTTTTCTGGCTTAGGAATTAAGGTGATGCTGGCTTCATAGAAAGAATTTGGGAGGATTCCCTCTTTTTCGATTGTTTTGAATAGTTTGAGCAGAATTGGAGTTAGTTCTTCTCCAAATGTCTGGTAGAATTCAGCAGTGAATCCATCTGGTCCTGGACTTTTCTTTGTTGGGAGGGCCTTTAGTACTGTTTCAATTTCTGTGTCAGTTATGAGTCTGTTTAGGTTTTCTATGTCTTCCTGGTTCATATAAGGTAGGTTGTATGTGTCCAAGAATCTGTCCATTTCTGATAGATTTCCCTGTTTGCTGGCATACAAGTCCTTGTAGTAATTTCTGATGATTCTTTTTATTTCTGTGGTGTCTGTTACGTTTCCTTTTTCATCTCCGATTTTATTGATTTGAGTCTTTTCTTTTTTTAGTTAGTTGGGCCAGTGGGATGTCAATTTTGTTTATTTTTTCAAAAAACCATCTTTTCATTTGGCTAATTTTTTGTAATTTTTTTTATTCAATCCTATTGATTTCTTCTCTGATTTTTATTATTTCTCTTCTACTAGATTTGGGTCTGGTTTGCTGCAGTTTTTCTAGATCATTGAGATGCATTGAAAGCTCATTTATTTGGTGCCTTTCCAATTTCTTGATGTAGGCACCTATTGATATAAACTTTCCTCTTAACACTGCTTTTGCTGTATACCTAAGTTTTGGTATGTTGTATTGTTGTCCTCTTTTACTTCCAGAATGTTTTTGATTTCTCTTTTGATTTCTTCTATGACCCATTGTTCATTCAGGAGCATGTTGTTCAATCTCCCTGTGTTTGCATACTCTCTAGGGATTCCTGAGTTGCTAATTTCCAACTTCATTCCCCTCTGGTCAGAGAAGCTGCATTGTATGATTCTAATTCTTTTAAATTTGCTGAGACTTTCTAATGGCCTAGTATGTGGTCAATCCTAGAATAGGTTCCATGCACTCACTAAAAGTGCCTTCTAATCCTTTCTCTCTCTCTATGCCTTCAGGAACTCCTAGAACTTGAATGGTGGGTTTTTAAATAGTATCCTGTAGATTCCCAGCAATATGTTTTAGATTTCTAATTTCCTCTTCTTTTCTTTGGTTTGACTGTATACTTTTCTTGTGCTCTGTCTTCTAAGTCTGATATTCTCTCTTCTGTTTCACTGACTCTGTTTTTAAGGTTCTCTAATGTGTTTGTCATTTGTTCTATTGATTTCTTCATTTCTTTGGATTTCTTTCCCTATCACTTTCCTGTTCTTAGTTTCTGCGTTTCATTTTGATTCTACCTTAGGATTTCATTTTCATGAGAGAGATTTTCTATCCTGTCCGGTAGGGATTTATGTAATTGAAAAATTTGTTTTTGAAAACTTCTAAATGTTCTTATCATAAATGTTTTGAAATCCGTATCTTGCATTTCTTCTATCTCATCATGTTTGTAATCTTCACTTGGTGTGTCTTGTTCATTTGGGGGCATCATAATCTCTTCTTTGTTCTTCTTTCCTTGGTTTCTGTGTTTGTTGCTTGGCATTTTGGACATATTCTTTGAATTCTTCTTCCCTCACTGTGGTGTTTTTTTTGTTGTTATACTATGACTGTGTGAAATTGACTGTCTGCCTTTGGAGGAGCCATGAAGGCCTGAGATGGGTGTGGTCAGAGAGCTCTGCTTGGTTCTTCAGAGTTAAGGGTGTGCCAAAGGTGACACACTCAGGTTAGGTGTGGTAAATCTCTCTCTATTTTTATTTATTTATTTATTATTAATTTTTATTCAGGAGGGAAGTAATACCGCACAGCTGAGCAGAATCGAAGGTAGTCAGCTTCCGATCTCTGGCTTCTGTGTGTATATCATTCATCTGCTTTTTCCCAAGGACCACATAAAGAATCTGTGCTGCCCTGAGTGTGGGCTCAAATTCTCCTGCAGTCTCCCACCAGGTTGCCAAGGTTACTAAATTGTAGCATCTCTGGTGAGTACTCACATGAACTCCATGAGTTCTCTCACCCACAGTCTCTTTTTTCACCGTCTCATTTCGTTAGCTCCACGCATTCACTAAGTCCTAACCTTCTGTTATTTCACTCCCCCTGCCCCCCAGAGTCAGGTTTTTCTGTTTGACTGAGGGCAGGCACAGCTCTGGGATCACGTACAGCCCTGAGGTCACACACCTTTTACGTATGTCCGAAATGGTGCCTGCTCTTTGTGTCATCCATACCGGTCCCTTTTTTTTTTCCTTTTTTTTCCCCCTCTCTCTCCTGTAGTTAGTCTGATGAACTTTCCCCAGTGGGGCTTCAAGCCTAGTTCCCTCTAGGCTCTGTCTGCCATTTCTCCGCCAATGTCTCGGGTTACTGAGCTCACCTCCTCTTCCACTGCAGATGCGTAGACTCTGCTGTTGGACTTCGGAGCTGTGGGCATCCTTGCTCTCCCTGCAGGTCATCTGTGTCATATCCACTAGATCCAGAAGAGATTCCTCTGCAATTTTTTCCCTGAGCCTTTCCCTGAAACTACCATAACTCCACTTTTATCAACCTATCTTTTCCCAGACTTACAGTGAGCGTCCTCACTATTCTGCCATCTTGGCTCCACCCTGTGTGGATTAATTTTCAGAGGTTCATAGGTCTACATATCTTTTGGCATGCCAATAACAAGCTATTTTGATTATATCTGCCCTGTAGTAGATCTTGAATTCTGGAATTGTGATGCCTTCAGCTTTGCTTTTGTTAATATTGCCTTGGCATTTCATACCAATTTTAACATCATCTTTTCCCTAACTCTGAGAAGAATGTTGTTGGTATTTTGATTGAGATCACATTGAATGTGTAAATTGCTTTTGAGGGGGCCTGGCACTGTGGAATAGTACGTTGAGACTCTGCCTGTTGCATTGGCATCTCCTATGGATGCCAGTTTGGGTCCCAGCTGCTCCTCTGATTCAGCTCTGTGCTCATGGCCTGGGAAGGCAGTGGAAGATGGCCCAAGTGCTTGGGCCCCTGTATCCACATGGGAGATGAGGAGGAAGCTCCTAGCTCCTGGATTCAGATCAGCCCAGCACCAGCCATTATAGCCATTTGGAGAATTAACCAACAGTTAGAAGGCATCACTTTCTCTCTCTCTCTCTCTCTCTCTGTCTATAACTGCCTCTCAAATAAATAAATGATTGTAAAAGTAAAATTAAAAATAATTTCTTTTGATAGTATGGGAATTTTGATGATATTAGTTCTTCCAATTTATGAACATGGAAGATTTTTCTTTTTTGTGTTTTTTTCTTCTATTTCTATAATCTTTTTTAATTTTTCTTATAGAGATCTTTCACACCCTTGACTAAATTTATTCCAACCATAAAGCATTTTATTGATAAGTTATTTTTCAGCCATGGCATTTTTGTGTATATAATGGTTATTGATTTTTGTGTGTTGATTTTATTTATTTATTTGTTTATCTTTTATTTAATGAATATAAATTTCCAAAGTACAGCTTATGGATTACAATGGCTCCCCGCCCCATAACTTCCCTCCCACCCACAACCCTCCCCTTTCCCGCTCGCTCTCCCCTTCCATTCACATCAAGATTCATTTTCAATTCTCTTTATATACAGAAAATCAGTTTAATATATATAAAGATTTCAACAGTTTGCCCTCATATAGCATGTGTGTTGATTTTATATCTTACAACTTTACCAAACTTTCTTATGAGTTTCAATAATCTCTTGGTGGAGTGTTTGGTTTCCCAATATTTAGGATCATGTCATCTGCAAACAGATTATTGGACTTTCTTCTTTCTAATTTGTTTTCCTTTGATTTCTTTTTCTTGCATTATTGCCATAGCTAAAACTGTTAGTAGTGTATTGAACAGCAGTAGTGATGGAGAGCAACTTTGGTTTCAGATCTTAGTGGAAATGCTTCCATGATTTCCCATTCAATATGATGTTGGTTGAAGATTTGTCATATATTGCCTTGATTGTGTTAGGAATTTTCCTTCAATTCCCAACTTGCTTAAGGTTTTTATAATGAAAGCTCATTTTTATCAAATACTTTCTCTTCATCAATTGAGATCATCATGTGGTTTTTATTCTTGAGTTTGCTAGTGTCACATATCACATTTATTGATTTGCATATGTTGAACCATCCCTGCATACCAGGGATACATTCCACTTGGTCCAGGTAAATTACCTTTATGATCTGTTGTTAGATTTTATTAGCTAGTATTTTGTTGAGAAATTTTGGATCTGTGGTTATCAGAGATATTGTTCTTTAATTCTCTTTCTCTATTGTACCATTTTCTTGTTTAGAAAATAAGGTGACATTTGCCAAATAGAAGGAGTTTGGGAATACTCTTCTTTTTCAATTGTTTTGAATAGCTTAAAAAGAATCAGAATTGATTCTCTTTTTAAAAGTCTGGTAGAATTTAGCAGTGAAGCTTTCTGGTCTCAGGCTTTTCTTTGGAGGGTTTTTGTTACTGATTCAATCTCTGTCTTGGTTTTTGGTTTGTTTAGGTTTTCTATATGTCTTCATGACTCAGTTTTGTTATCTAGCATGTGTCTTGATTTCTTCTAGGTTTTCTAATTTGTTGATCATTGCATGTGATGCCCATATTCTATATTGCAATGCTTATCTAAATTTTCAGTGTTCCACTTCCAAACCAGTTTCCTACTTAATATCTCTGAGAAGCATGGGGTAGTGGCTCAAATTCTTCAGTTTCTTTTACCTAAGTGCAAGATCTGCTACTTATTAGGGGACCTGAGAGCCTGGTCCAGCAACAGCTGTTGCAGACATTTAGAGAGTGAACCAACATATGGAAGACCTCTCTGCCTCTCTCTCCCCACCCACTTTCTGTGTTTCTCTGCCCTTTTTAAATCATTTTAAAAGTTATTTACTTCTTTATTTGAAAGTCACAGTTACAGAGAGAGAGAGAGACATAGAGAGGTCTTCCATCATCTGGTTCACTCCCCTGGTGGCTCCAATGGCCATTGTAGGGCCAGGTTGAAACCAGAAGCTTCTTCTGAGTCACCCATGGGGGTGGCAGAAACCCAAGTACTTGGGACATCTTCCACTCATTAGCATGAAGCTAAATCAGAAGTGGAACATTGAACTTGTGACTATATGGGATGCCAGTATAACAGATGGCAGCTTTGCATACTGGAGTACAACACCAGCTCCCTCTCTGCCTTTCAAATAACCAAATCTTTAAAAAAGAAATGAAAATTTCCTTAAGATAATAAAAGTCTTCATGATTGAGCACTGAGGAATCTATTGAAATTATTACATTTAAAAGATTTATTTATATATTTGAAAAGCAGTGTTAGAATGAGAAGGAAGAGATTGATCTTCCTTCTGGTTTGTTCTCCAAAATGGCTGCAATGACTGGGGTTAGACCAGGCTGATCTCATGAGATAGTAGCTTTTTCCAGATATCACATGGGTTCAGGGGCCCAAGCATTTGGGCAATCCTTTGCTGCTTTCTCAGACACATTAGCAGGGACCTGGATAAGTTTGGAGCATCAATATTTGTGACATCCTTCTTGCAGTACAAGGATATAGAACCCATCTGGCATAATTAACATCCTATTTATGGGTGGGCCAAATATAACAGTTTCCAACTCTCAAGGTTTGGACTACATGGGTTCTGAGGAATTGTGTTATAATAGATATTAATCCATAACTCTTGGTTTAAGCTTTTGTTAGCAGATAATGGCTATGACTACTTTGGAGCTCTGATTTGTCACCAGTGAAAGCATCCAGATTAATAGTAGTGAGATCAACAGTCAACAGAATGGTGTCCAGCTGAACTTAAATGGTTTTTCTTTTTTATTGTTAGAATAGTGACCTCCTGCAGTACCCTGGTATCTGGACATAAACAGTAGACCTTGAAAAGCAACCCCTTTGCCAAATGGAGTATGCCAAGTTTTGGGTTCATCATGTATTAAGGAGGCTTTAGTAGCCATTCTCACATTTTATTGTTATATATCCATGGCCAAAGTCCTACTAGACAACAAGCCTTGGTGAATCACAGGCTCAAGGTGTGTAGGTGACTGTTTTTCCAGTATATCACAGTTAATAGCCATCTAATTTAATTTTACTGGCACATAGCAAGGTTCCAAGAGAGGTTATTTGTTGCATCATAGCCATTGAGAAGTAATGGATATCATAAATGATCCAAAAAATTTAGAAGGCATATGAGCTCCACAAGTGAAGAAGTCACTGAGTGCACTAAGGATAGTGCCTACAGAATTTAATTTGACTGATTTTAGCACTTTTCATTGGAAGGGGGGCCATTTAAGCTGGGCTGATTTGTAGCATTCATGACATTTTTTAAAATGAGGCATGCATTGCACCAAAACCCAGGAAGGACTAAAAGGTATTAGCATTGTATGTTCTTCACAAGTGTGTCAAATAGTTTCATTCAGGAAGGAAATCATCAATGTGATGTATTCTTGTGCTCGTGTTAAATGGTGGGTACAGTTTAATTTGCAAAAATTGTGTTTGATGGCAAAGTCAATGAGATGCTCATGTATACCCTAGAAGAAGTGTCTTTTCAAAGTGAAGGCAAACTAGACTAAGGGGCTGTTGGAAAAGCTTTGAGCAAAACACATTTGCCACTTTTGTAATACTTAAGACAGGTCATTTATCTATTAAGAGGCATCAGATATGTTAATATTAGATATAAAGCATGGTGGACATAATCGATGGCATATAGCATTAAATTTTAGTAATCTACAATGAGATGTCATTTACTTTTTTCCAGATTCAACAGGTAAAATTGGGCTGCAAAGGGGAAAGAGCTGGAATAATCACCTTTTTGTTAATTAAGTCTAATGTAATAAATTTTAATGCATGAAGACATTGAGTTTTCTTTTATTATGTCATCTTTTTCTTTTTTTCTTTTTTCTTTTTTTTTAAATTTTATTTTATTTTTAACATTTATTTAATGAATATAAATTTCCAGTGTACAGCTTATGGATTACAATGGAGTCCCCCTCCCATAACTTCCCTCCCACCCACAACCCTCCCCTCTCCCGCTCCCTCTCCCCTTCCATTCACATCAAGATTCATTTTCAATTCTCTTTATATACAGAAGATCAATTTGGTATAAAGATTTCCACAGTTTGCACCCACATAGAAACACAAAGTGAAACATACTGTTTGAGTACTAGTTATAGCATTAAATCAAAATGTACAGCACATTAAGGACAGAGATCCCACATGAGGAGCAAGTGCACAGTGGCTCTTGTTGTTGACCCAACAAATTGACACTCTAGTTTATGGCGCCAGTAACCACCCTAGGCTGTCGTCATGAGTTGCCAAGGCTATGGAAGCCTTCCAAGTTTGCCGACTCTGATCATATTTAGACAAGGTCATAAAAGACAGAGTGAGGATAGTAACCAATGATCCTAAGAGTGGCATTTACCAGGTTTGAACAATTATACAGCATTAAGTGGGGAAGAGGACCATCAGTACACACAGGTTGGGAGTAGAGCCATTGGTGGTAGAGTAGAGGTTATGATTACAAAGGAATGAGGCCAAGTGTGCTAGACAGGGTCTAGAACAAAGGACAGAGTCATTATTAGAGGAGCTAAGAAAGGTGCTGTCTAAGCTACAATTAAGTTTTCTGATTGAGAGGCAAATAGAACCTGATAGAAGGGGCTTGATAATAATCTGGTGGGCTTTAGGCCTTGTAAATTCAGAGGCCCAGACCTATCTATCTCTTCACATGGGGTATATCCTAAGGGAGGTGTGAACCTCCTAGGGGAAGGCACTCTGTTGACTTTCATTACTTGGCTGGGCTGGGAGGAGAGCTGGCCAGGTAAAGGCAGGTGGCATCTCTAACAAGAAATTCACAGTTCTGCCTGCAATGTTGCTGACCCTACTTGACCATCCCCTCAGCTGCAGTGGTCACTTTGGAAGTTGGGCTGAGTGAAGGGCTTTTCAGCTTAGAGCCAATAAGATCTGTGGCTCTGACCTGGGCATCCTTCGACTCCAGGGCAGGTCCATTTCCAGTGATGCAACTCTTGGCAGAGCTGCCAGGGATCTTCACAAGCTGACTTCTGCTGAAGCCCAGGCTTACCACATTGAAAGCCACTGCAGTGGACTGGCCTGTTGGGTCTCCTTGAGGGCAGATCACTGTACAGAACAGCCATTAATAGGCCTGCCACCCATTGCTTCTGATGCCTGGCTTTCTTTTCCTCCTGGTTTGTGTTAAAGCAGACCAGAGGATGCAAGTCAAGGGAGTGCCCGTATCCCATCTCTAATCTTCGGTGGCCTGAACTACAAGTCTATAGTCACAGGCATGTTCTGTAGTAGTTTTTCTAAGGTAGACAATGCCCATGAGGAAAATTATATTCTCACTTTAAAACTTTCTTTCCCTTTGGTCTGAAAGGGAGGTATTTTCTACTTACTGTATACTTCGCTGATGGCGAAGTGAATCTAGATATGAGATTATTATTTAAATTCTTATTTTGGCTATGCTATTACAGAAAAATGTTAGCCATCTCTTTGATAAGGTCTAAAGATTAAATTGTGCGTCCTACAGATTCCTTTATAGTAGAATTAGTTTCCTACCTTGAAGAGAATAGAGAAATGAAAGAACAAGTTGTGCTTAGAATAGAGAAATGAGGGAGCAAGTCCTAGATCGCTTGCTGACAATAGCAATATTACATGAATACTTAGCAAACCGTTTCAACCATTAGATAACAACTTAAGAAAACATTTACCAGAAGGTCCAATGCCTTCTATAAATTTTAAGAATCATGTATTGAAAACACCTCTTAAATATCTAACATGGTGTAGTTTGTTTAACCAGTAAACTTAAGCACAACCATGTAAAATGTTTTTAGTTTCTTTCTACCAACAAGTTTAAAACATATGATACACAGATTCAGGTCACACAAATTAAAATGTATCTTTGATTGATTTTAGCAGCTTAAATTTATGGACAATCTTATCTATAAGCCATTTAAAATAAAACTCTTAATAAAATTTCCTATGTGGACATACAATATGTACACACATATAACATAGCATAATAGACCAATATAGCAATTTTAATAATAGCTTTTAAAATCTTTAACTCTTTTTGTAGATTGCCAATTGATTTGAATTGTTGATTTGAATTGCTTTTTGTTTTTAGATTACTTTAACACATTGCTTTAACAGAGCATCAGAGTTTAATTCTATGTCAAAGAGAAATTGAGCTTCCTATGATCTTTTGCTGTGAGGTTTCCTTCCTTTACCTTCTTTCATATTGGTGACCATGTTTCTGTGTTTCTGTGTGTAACACATCTTTAAGCATCTTTTGCAGGGCAGGATGAGTGGCAACAAATTCTTTCAGTTTCTGTTTGCTATGAAAAGTCTTAATTTCACCTTCATTCACAAATGAGAGCTTTGCAGGATATAATATTCTGGGCTGGCAGTTTTTCTCTCTTAGTACCTGGGCTATATCTCGCCATTCCCTTCTAGCTTGTAGGGTTTCTGATGAGAAGTCTGCTGTGAGTCTAATTGGAGATCCTCTGAGAGTAATCTGACGTTTCTCTCTTGCACCTTTTAGAATCTTTTCTTTATGTTTCACTGTGGTGAGTTTGATTACAATGTGTTGTGGTGAGGATCTCTTTTGGTCATGTTTATTAGGGGTTCTATAAGCTTCCTGTACTAAGATGCCTCTGTCCTTCTCCAAACCTGGGAAATTTTCTGCTAGTATCTCACTGCCGGAAGAGTTTCCGCTGCTGTTTCTTCCCCTACTCTTCCTTGACCCTGCAGTATCTCCACTTTTATTAACCTGTGTGTCTTGCTGAACTATCAATGTGCTCCCTTCCTATTCCGCCATCTTGCCGCCGACCATCTTTTTATTTTTTTCAAATTTGTCTACAGGTTTATTTTATTTTATTTTATTTTTATTTCATAAATGTGAATTTACAAAGTGCAACATTTGTATTGTTGTGGCTTCCCCCCCCAACCTCCTCCCTCCCGTGGCCCTCCCCTATCCCTCTCCCTCTCCCATCCCGCCCCTTATCGAGTTTCATTTTCAATTACCTTCATATACTGAAGATCAACTTAGTATATACTAAGCAAGGATTTCAACAGGCTGCACTCACACAACCGCCCAAGGTATAGGGTACTGTTAGACTAGTAGTGTTTTTACGTTTCATAGTAAAACACATTAAGGACAGAGATCCTACATGGGGAGCATGAACCCAGTGATTCCCATTGTTGATTTAACAATTGGCACTCTTATTTATGACGTCAGCAATCACCCGAGACTCTTGCTATAAGCTGTCTAGGCTGTGGAAGCCCCTTGAGTTCACCAACTCTGAACTTGTTTAGTCAAGGCCGTATCACAGTGGAGGTTCCTTCCTCCCTTCAGAGAAAGGCGCCTCTCTCCTCGATGGCCTGTTCCTTCTGCTGGGGTCTTGTTCACCAGGATCTTTCATTTAGATTGCTTTTTGCCACCATGTCATAGCTTTCCATGCCTGTGAGACTCTCATGGACCTTTTAGCCAGATCCGAATGTCCCAAGGGTTGATTCTGAGGCAGGAGTGTTGTTTTGGTCATTTGCCATTCTATGAGTTGCTGTGTGTCCTGCTTCCACCACAGGATCATACTCTCCCTTTTGATTCTATCCTTTATTATTTGCTTACACTGGTCTTAATTGTGAAATCTCTTTGACACATACCCTATCTTTTTGATCAGTTGTGTATTTATACTTATCACTTTACCAAGTGCGCTGACATTGGTACCTGCCTCCTTGGTAAGATTGATTTGAAATCCCCTGGCACATTTCTAGTTCCACCATTGGAGGTAAGTCCGAGTGAGCATGTGCCAACCTATATATCTCCTCCCTCTCTTATTCCCACTCTTATGTTTAACAGAGATCACTTTTCTGTTAATTTTAAACACCTAAGAATGATTGTGCATTGATTACAGAGTTCAACCAGTGGTCTTATGTAGAACAAACAGAGCAACAACAACACCACCACCAACAAAAATACTAAAAGGAATAAAATAGTAAGTTGGGGCCGGCGCCATGGCTCACTTGGCTAATCCTCTGCTTGTGGCACCAAGCATCCCATATGGGCACCAGGTTCTAGTCCTGGTTCCTCCTCTTCCAGTCCAGCTCTCTGCTGTGGCCTGGGAGGGTAGTGGAGGATGGCCCAAGTGCTTGGGCCCCTGCACCTGCATGGGAGACCGGGAGAAAGCATCTGGCTCCTGGCTTCAGATCGGTGCAGCACTGGCCATGGCAGCCATTTGGGGAGTGAACCAATGGAGGGAAGACCTTTCTCTCTGTCTCTCACTGTCTATAACTCTACCTGTCAAATAAATTAAAAAAAAATTTTAAAAAATAGTAAGTTGTTCCTCAACAGTCTAGACAAGGGCTGGTCCTGTCATTGTCTCTCATAGTGTCCATTTCACTTAGCAACAACAACAACAACAACAAAAATACTAAAAGGAATAAAATAGTAAGTTGTTCCTCAACAGTCTAGACAAGGGCTGATCATGTCATTGTCTCTCATAGTGTCCATTTCACTTCAATGGGTATCATTTTAGATGCTCATTTAGTTGCCATCAATCAGGGAGAACATATGATATTTGTCCCTTTGGGACTGGCTTATTTCACTCAGCATGATGTTTTCCAGCTTCCTCCATTTTGTTGTAAATTCCCGGATTTCATTGTTTTTTACTGCTGTATAGTATTCCATAGAGTACATATCCCATAGTTTCTTTATCCAGTCATCCATTGATGGACATTTAGGTTGATTCCATGTCTTAGCTATTGTGAATTGAGCTGCAACAAATATCGAGGTGCAAATGGCTCTTTTTTTATCCCCTTTAACTCCATTTGGGTAAATTCCAAGGAGTGGGATGACTGGGTCCTGTGGTAGTGCTATATTCAGGTTTCTGAGGATTCTCCAAACTGTCTTCCATAGTGGCTTTACCAGTTTGCATTCCCACCAACAGTGAATTAGTGTCCCTTTTTCCCCGCACCCTCGCCAGCATCTGTTGTTGGTTGATTTCTGTATGTAAGCCAATCTAACCAGGGTGAGGTGAAACCTCATTGTGGTTTTGATCTGCATTTCCCTGATGGCTAGGGATCCTGAGCATTTTTTCATGTGTCTGTTGGCCCTTTGAATTTCCTCTTTTGAAAAATGTCTGTAGCCGGTGCCGCAGCTCACTAGGCTAATCCTCTGCCTTGCGGCACCGGCACACTGGGTTCTAGTCCCGGTCGGGGCACCGGATTCTGTCCCGGTTGCCCCTCTTCCAGGCCAGCTCTCTGCTCTGGCCAGGGAGTGCAGTGGAGGATGGCCCAAGTGCTTGGGCCCTGCACCCCATGGGAGACCAGGAGAAGCACCTGGCTCCTGCCATCGGATCAGCGCTGTGCGCTGACCGCGGTGCGCTAACTGTGGCAGCCATTGGAGGGTGAACCAATGGCAAAGGAAGACCTTTCTGTGTCTCTCTCTCTCTCTGTCCACTCTGCCTGTCAAAAAAAAAAAAATGGAAAAATGTCTGTTAAGGTCCTTGGCCCATTTTTTTATTGGGTTGTTTGTTTTGATTCTGTGGTGTTTTTTGATCATTTTGTAGATTCTAGTTGTTAATCCTTTATCTGTTGTGTAATTTGCGAATAACGTCTCCCATTCTGTTGGTTGCCTCTTCACTTTCTTGACTGTTTCCTTTGCTGTAAAGAAACTCTTCAATTTGAGGTAATCCCATTTGTTTATTTTATCTCTGATTACCCGTGCCTCTGGGGTCTTCTCCAGGAATTCTTCGCCTGTTCCAATATCTTGAAGGGTTTTCCCTATGCTCTTGATTAGTTTCATGGTGTCATGGCACATCTCTAGTTCTTTGATCCATGTTGAGTGGATTTTTGTATAAGGTGTAAGGTAGGGGTTTTGCTTCATACTTTGACATGTGGACATCCAGTTTTCCCAGCACCATTTGTTGAAGAGGCTGTCCTTGTTCCAGGGGTTGGTTTTAGGTCCTTTGTCGAATATGAGTTGGTTATAGATGTTTGGATTGATCTCCGGTGTTTCTATTCTGTTCAATTGGTCTATCCATCTGTTTTTGTACCAGTACCAGGCTGTTTTGATTATAACTGCCCTGTAGTATGTCTTGAAGTCTGGAATTGTGATGCCTCCAGCCTTGTTTTTATTGTAAAGAATTGCTTTAGCTATTCTCGGTCTCCTGTTTCTCCATATGAATTTCAGCATTGTTTTTTCTAGGTCTTTGAAGAATGACATTGGTATTTTGATTGGTATTGCGTTGAACTTGTAAATTGCTTTTGGGAGAATGGACATTTTGATGACATTGATTCTTCCAATCCATGAGCATGGCAGGTTTTTTCCATTTTTTTGTGTCATCTTCTATTTCTTTCTTTAGTGTTTTTTAATTTTCATCATAGAGGTCTTGACATCCTTGGTTAAATTTATTCCAAGGTAATTTATTGTTTTTGTGGCTATTGTGAATGGGATTGATCTTAGAAGTTCTTCCTCGGCCCTGGCATTATCAGTGTATACAAAGGCTGTTGATTTCTGCGCATTGACTTTGTATCCTGCTACTTTACCAAACTCTTCTATGAGTTCCAATAGTCTTTTATAGGAGTTTTTCAGGTCCCCTATATATAGTACCATGTCATCTGCAAAGAGGGATAGTTTAACTTCCTCCTTTCCCATTTGTATCCCTTTAATTTCATTTTCTTGCCTGATGGCCCTGGCTAACACTTCTAGGACTATATTGAAGAGCAGTGGTGAGAGTGGGCATCCCTGTTTGGTGCCAGTTTTCAATGGAAATGCCTCAAACTTTTCCCCATTTAATATGATGCTGGCCATTGGTTTATCATAGACTGCCTTAATTGTGTTGAGGAATGTTCCTTCTAACCCCAATTTGCTTAGGGTTTTCATCATGAAAGGGTGTTGTATTTTGTCAAATGCTTTCTCTGCATCTATTGAGAGAATCATATGGTTTTTGTTTCTCAATTTATTAATGTGATGTATTACATTGATTGACTTTCGAATATTGAACCATCCTTGCATACCAGGGATAAATCCCACTTGGTCCGGGTGAATGATCTTTCTGATGTGCAGTTGGATTCGGTTTGCCAGAATTTTGTTGAGTATTTTTGCATCTATGTTCATCAGGGAGATAGGTCTGTAGTTTTCTTTCTCTGTTGTGTCTTTTCTGGGCTTAGGAATTAAGGTGATATTGGCTTTGTAGAAAGAATTTGGGAGGGTTCCCTCCCTTTCAATTGTTTTGAATAATTTGAGAAGAACTGGGGTTAGTTGTTCCCTAAATGTCTGGTAAAATTCAGCAGTGAAGCCATCTGGTCCTGGGCTCTTCTTTTTTGGTAGTGCATTTATTACTGATTCAATTTCTTTCATGGTTATGGGTCTGTTTATATTTTCTATATCTTCATGGCTCAGTTTAGGAAGGTTGTATGTGTCCAGGAATCTATCCATTTCTTCCGCAATTTGTTAGCATACATCTCTTTGTAGTGGTTTCTAATGATTTTTTTTTTTTAATTTCTGTTGCGTCTGTTGTTACATTTCCATTACTATCTTTGATTTTACAGATTTGGGTCTTCTCTCTCCTTTTTTTGATTAGTTGGGCCAATGGTGTGTCGATTTTGTTTATTTTTTTCAAAAACCAGCTCCTGGTTTTGTTGATCTTTTGTATTGTTTTTTTGTTTGTTTGTTTCAATTCTGTTTATTTCTTCTCTGATCTTTAGTATTTCTTTCCTCCTTCTGGATTTGGGCTTGATTTGTTTCTGTTTTTCTAAATCCTTGAGGTGCATGGAGAGTTCATTTGTTTGGTTCCTTTCTAGCTGCTTGATGTAGGCACCAATTGCTATAAACTTTCCTCTTAGTACTGCTTTTGCTGTGTCCCACAGGTTTTGATAGGTTGTGTTATCACTTTCATTTGTTTCCAGAAATCTTTTGATTTCTCTTTTAATTTCTTTGATGACCCACTGTTCGTTTAGGATCATGTTGTCCATTCTCCATATATTTGCATATGGTGTAGAGATTCTTGGGTTGTTGATTTCGAGTTTCACTGCGCTATGGTCTGAGAAGCTGCATGGTATAGTTTCAATTTTTTTGAATTTGTTGAGGCTCCCTTTATGGCCTAGCATATGGTCAATCCTAGAGAATGTTCCATGTACTGGGGAGAAATACGTGAACTCTGTGGCAGTGGGGTGGAAGGTTCTGAAGATATCTATTAGGTCTATTTGGTCTATAGTGTCAATTAGCTCTGTTGTTTCCTTGTTGAATTTCTGTCTGGTTGATCTGTCCATTGGTGAGGGTGGGGTGTTGAAGTCCCCTGTTACTATTGTATTTGAATCTATATCCCCCTCTAAGTCCTTTAGTAATTCTTTCAGTAGCCAGGTGCCTTATAATTAGGTGTGTATACATTTATAATAGTAATGTCTTCATGTTGGATAGGTCCTTTAATCATTATATAGTGCCCTTCTCTGTCTCTTTTAATAGTTTTTATGTTAAAGTCTATTTTGTCTGATATTAGGATGGCCACACCAGCTCTTTTGTGATTTCCATTAGCTTGGAGTATCTTTTTCCATCCTTTCACTTTCAGTCTGTGTGCATCTTTGCTGATAAGGTGTGTCTCCTGAAGGTAGCATATACATGGATTCTCTTTTTTGATCCAATCAGCTAGTCTATGTCTCTTGGTTGTAGAGTTAAGACCATTCACATTCATGTGATTACTGTTAAGTACTGTCTTTTCCCATTCATGTTTCCTGAAATGAGCTGTTTATGTATTTTGAACTTTGTTTGTAGGTTACTCTACATTCGCTTTTTTTTGTAGTGAAGTTCTTGTTTTTGTATTTCTGTGTGCAGCACATCTTTGAGCAAGTGTTGTAGGGTTGGACGCATGGATACAAATTCTTTCAGTTTCTGTTTGTCTTGGAAGATCTTTATTTCCCCTTCATTCATAAATGATAGCTTTGCAGGGTATAGTATTCTAGGTTGGCATTGTTTGTCTTTTAAAACTTGAAATATATCATGCCATTGTCTCCTTGCCTGTAGTGTTTGCGATGAGAAGTCTGGGGTGAGTCTGATTAACTTAACCCTGAATGTGATTTGTCATTTTTCTCTGGCACATTTTAGGATTTGTTCTTTGTGTGTCACTGAGCTGAGTGTTGCCACAATGTGTCGCCGTGAATTTCTCTTCTGGTCTACCCTATACAGAGTCCTGGTTATCTGCTGTATTTGGGTGTTTTTGTCTAGCTGCCTCTGTTTGAAGTTTTCTGATATTATTTCATTGAAAACACCTTCCAATCCATTCTCTCTTTCCACCCCTTCAGGGACTCCTATTATCCGAACATTACACCATTTGATTGAATCTTGTAGGTCTCCAACCGTATTTTTTAATTTTTTAATTTCTTTTTCCCGTGTTTGAACTGACTGTATTATTTCTGGAAGTTTGTCTTCAAATTCTGATATTCGATCTTCTATTTCATCTGTTCGATTTCCGAGGGATTCCATGGTGTTTTTTATATGGTCAATTGAGTTTTTCATTTCCAGTATTTCATTCTGGCTTCTCTTTAGGATCTCTAATCCTTGGGCTTGTTTTTCGTTCAGCTCTCGACACTGTTTCTCATTATTTCTAAGTAATCTGATTATTAATTTTCTGAATTCTTTTTCTGGCATGGTTTCAAATTCTTCTCTTCAGCCTCTGTTATGGTTGGTTTAGTCTGCTCCATTGGCGAGTTTATATGTTCTTCTATATTCTTATTGTGGGTTTTTGTTTTGTTTTTTGGCATTCTGTCTGGGTGGTTTTTCAGGTTGATTTCCCTCTGCTATTCACTGCTGTGAGTTTGTACCAATATCCAGTGTAAGCAGGCTGCTCTGCCTTCTAGAGTTTGTTTATTTGTTTTTTTTTTAAATTTTATTTATTTATTTTATTTTTATTTTTTTTTGTAGCTTGCGTGGGTTGGTGTCAGGGCTTTGAGGTGCCAATCTCTGCCCCTTAGGGGCCAGTTTCCTTGTTCCTATGTTCACCCTTATGTGCCTTGGGTTCGTTGGTCAGCCACTCTTTCTCACTGCACCTCCAGTGGGAGGAGTGTCAAGTAGCTCCAGACCACCTTTGGACTCCGCTCCTGCTGCTTCCCCCTTTGGAGCAGAGGCCAGGCTCCTTTAAGCCCAAATGTAAACAAACAGGATGGTTGCACTCTGCCTGCTGCAGCTCTGATTGTGGGTTGAGCAGTTCCTAAGGATCCTGGCATTTTTGATCCCCTCAGTTCACCCCCTAGATCCTGCTCTCTTCCTGTGGGCGCTATTCAGATTTTTTTTTTTCCTGGTAACTTGAGTAGATTGGTGTCAGGGCTTTGAGCTGCCCTCCCTCACTGCCTGCCTGCCCCTGTGCAAGGTGTCCTGTTGCTCCACTCCACCTTTGGGCTCCGCCCCCAAAGGTTAGTGTGGTGGGGAAGCAGCTCTCCTGTAAGCCTGAATGTAAATAAGCAAGATGGCTGCTTCCCGCCCACTGCAGCTCCGATTTTGGGGGGGTTCCTGGATTGTTTAGTCCCTCAATTAGTCCCCCTGAATCGCGCACTCTTTCCACAGGTGCTACTCACTCTGTTCCATTTTTTATTTCCTCCCCCACTCGGTCATGCGTGTCTCAGTGTCCATCCCAGGGTGGGCTGGGGGAAGGGTGGTGGTGGCTGGTGCAGTGGTGCCTGACGAGCGGTGGCTCCCGACGAGTGGTGGACCCAATGAGCGGCGGCTAGGCAGGGCTGGGCTTCCACGCGGTGGGTGACCTCGCTCTCCCCATAGGTCCTCCGTGTCACATCCACTAGATCTGGGAAAGTTTCCTCTGCAATTTTTCCCTGAGCCTTTTCCTGAGGCTACAGTAATTCCACTTTTATTAAACTATCTTTTCCCAGACTATCGGTGCACGCCCTCACTATTCAGCCATCTTTGTCTACTATTATGTCATCTTAATTATTTTAGTTTGGGATCTGTGGAGTGTTATTTTCCCTAGTTAGGTTGTAGCTTAAAATTTTTATTTTAATAATTACTTGCTGTGTTAGGCCATCTCTCCCACCTGTGGGATTTTTTGAGTACATCTGACTATTGGAAATTTAGGTAATAGTATAATTAAAATGAGATGTACCAAATAAATTATTTTTTTCTCCTGATACATATTTTGGAACTTTTCTAAAATGGTATTGAGTACCCTGTTTAAATTTAGGGGTGTCCCTGGGTAAGACTGTTATTTGAGCCACATTACTGATTACACCTATGAAACTCTGTGAATAAGTGCATCTAGAACCTGGGAAAGTTGATGTCTTATGCTGAA
This sequence comes from Lepus europaeus, assembly GCF_033115175.1. Lineage (NCBI taxonomy): Eukaryota > Metazoa > Chordata > Mammalia > Lagomorpha > Leporidae > Lepus > Lepus europaeus. The sequence goes on along the minus strand of NC_084843.1, from coordinate 84,180,298 downwards.
GAGACATAAGAATCAATGTCTTTTTATTTTTTAAATTGTATAATTTAAAAATAAATTTTAGATGTCTAAAAGGATGAAATTATATATTTTCTTTTTTTTTTATTTTTTTGACAGGCAGAGTGGACAGTGAGAGAGAGAGACAGAGAGAAAGGTCTTCCTTTGCCGTTGGTTCACCCTCCAATGGCTGCCACGGTAGGCGCGCTGCGGCCGGCGCACCGCGCTGATCTGATGGCAGGAGCCAGGTGCTTCTCCTGGTCTCCCATGGGGTGCAGGGCCCAAGGACTTGGGCCATCCTCCACTGCACTCCCTAGCCACAGCAGAGAGCTGGCCTGGAAGAGGGGCAACCGGGACAGGATCGGTGCCCCGACCGGGACTAGAACCTAGTGTGCCAGCGCCGCAAGGCGGAGGATTAGCCTAGTGAGCCACGGCGCCGGCGAAATTATATATTTTCAAAAATGTACACCTATATACAACTATAATTTATAGATTTTTACATTTTTCTTCTTTAGTTTTTTCAGAAGATTTATTAGGGCTGGCACTGCGGTGTGGGCAGAGGCCCACATACTTGAGCCATCTTTTGCTGTTAATTTCCCAGTTTCAATAGCAGGGAGATGGATCAGGAGTGGAGAGATTGGAACACAACTGGCACAAATATGGGATGCCATTCCCATCTAGTAAAACTTGATCAGACAACACTGTTTCTATTAGTGATATTTCTATCAGTGATAAGTAGCTCAAGCTTGAACTCAAATTTAGTCCTTGTAGGATCCTGAATTACTTTCACTCTGTGATCATCACTCTCTTTATATCTTAGGGACTATATTTTTCATTATTGATTCAGTAAAATCAGATATTAGAGTTCCTATTTCTAAGTGCTTGAAACTATAAATGCTGGTCATTACTCAGAAGGTGTATATAGGGGTTGGCGCCGTGGCTCACTTGGTTGATCCTCCACCTGTGGCAATGGCATCCCATATGGGCACCAGGTTCTAGTCCCTGTTGCCCCTCTTCCAGTCCAGCTCTCTGCTGTGGCCCAGGAGGGCAGTGGAGGATGGCCCATGTGCTTGGTCCCCTGCACCCACATGGGAGACCAGGAAGAAGTACCTGGCTCCTGGCTTCAGATCAGTGCAGTACTGGCTATCCCGGCCATTTGGGGAGTGAACCAACAGAAGAAAGACCTTTCTTTCTGTCTCTCTCTCTCACTATAATGCTACCTGTAAAATTAAAAAAAAAAAGTGTATTTAAAACCAGTGAGAGGAAATGAGTTGTAAAAGATCAATCAACAACAATTGAGTTGTGTGTTGCCTTCCCACTTTCTTCTCAGGAATCGCCACAGAATTTTCAACCTTAATTCTAAAATCAGCAACTCCTGCTGTCAGAAGTGTGTAGCTACCACTATAGGGAGCAATAATTTTTAGAAAGGACAAGAGAATCCACTATTTCATGATACTATTCTTGTTTGATGCCTACAACTTCTTTTTCTGTTTACATTGTATGATGCTGGGAACTAAGTAATAATTTTCTTCTGGGTCTGAGATGAAGTTATTTAAGATAGAAGTTCAAAACTGAGGCTGTTCAATTTGTAGAATGAAGTCATTGAAAGGCAATTACCAGATCAGTGATGGTATAGGCATTTCAATAGTACAATCCATACACTATACATAAAAAAAATGACCAATAGCTGTGGGCCAACAGTCAATGGTCCATGAGACCATCACTTAAATCCTCAAGAGTTTGACTATAATTTCATGCCAGTTCTCGCTTAGACAAGAAGAGGAGTAAAAGCAGGAGCTCCATGATACCCTAATATTTGTCTCTTTGTCTAATTTGTGGCAGAAACAACTACTTAAGTGCAGTTTTTTTTTTTTGATATAGCTTTGTTAAAAATATACAGATAACTGGATTTGATGGGTAGATGAATTTCAGGATGTTTTATGCAAAGAATTACTAGATAGTACAGTTTTAAATATTCACAAAGATTTTATAAGGCATTCACCCTGTTTTCCAGCCATATTAATCCACCAAATTATTACTATTTTACTGTGAAATATGATCCATTGATGGTCCACAAATTGTTTTAGTGGATAAGGTCAAGCATCATTTTAAAGGATTAAAAATGATTTATTCAGGGATATTATTTTCTTTTTTAAGCGCTAAAGTTAAAAAGAGTCCTTGGAGATTTTTTTCTAAATATCTGTAGAAGTATTTGAGGGTTTTAGAACCACAATTTGGCCAGTGCTGTGGCTCAATATGTCGGAGGCCACCCGACAAACCACACAGAGACACGCAGCACTCAGTCAATTTATCACCACGTTTATTGCCTCATCGCGTTCCAGGCCAAAGTAGGGGGCCTGGCCATGAGGGACTGGAGGCAGTCTCCCTAAGGAAACCCTTCAGTCTCCAGCAGCGAGCACCAAGAAACACAAGGATATATACCCCAGGCCCCATACAGATAACATTCATTGTGTGTAATCATGCATAGCACAGGAACAGAGCAAGTTTACAAAGTAGCAATGATCAGGGTACAAGCTCTGCAGATAGTGCAAAGAACATCATAAACCTTCATCAGAAGTCACATCCTGCCTGCAGGAATATGGGACGAAAAGTCTTGGAAACAGGATTAGATAAGGGACAGCCTCAGCCTGCTGCATCTCATGTCGGGCCAGGGCCACTGGCCCCGACATCTCCCCCTTCTTGTTTGTACAAGAATGGCCTGGTGTTTATGGTAACCGGTGTCTACACTGTCCAGAGGGCCGCGGGGGAGGATCCATCCCCCACAAGTCCCTTGCGTTAAACGCTGAATGGCATGGACTCGTGCCTGTCTTAGGTGCCCCGCAGCGCTTACTCTGCTTACCCATCATCAAGGATACAGGAGGCATGTCCTGCCGTCTGTCTTAGGTTGCTAGAGAAGCCTGCAAGTGCTTACCCGTCCTTGACTACCGGTCCACCCTAAGAACAGTGTAGGAGCAAGCGGTCAATGAGGCAGTTAGGAAGAGAGAGACCGAGGCTTCCACGGCATATCACATACCGCAGCCCCCTGTTTTAGAGAGTGTCCTTGAGGGTATGAACTGTCCTTTTGATAGCCTCTCTGCGCACATTGGAACGGTGGGAACGTTTGGTTGTTTTACTTCACATCAGTCTACAGGCAGAGCTAGGCAGGCAGGCAGAAGACAGCGGTTGTGGGGGCCGGCTCCCCACAGCTCCTTTTTTTACTTTAGGACCAGTGCCTGTCTTAGGCGCCCCTGAGCAGAGTGGCAGCTTACCCGTCTTTGCCAGAGGGTCGACTTGCATGAGCAGTCTCAGCCCTCCGCTGTTTTAGGTTGCATGCCATCCCTCAAGGCACTTACCCGTCTCTGGCTACTGGTCCAAGAACCCAAGCAACACCTGCTGTATTGCAGGGGAGGGGGGTTTTGCAGCGATGACTTCGAATGGGGACCAAATATCTGTGTCCAGTTGTGTTGAGTTAAGAACCCAAATCTCTTGCCGTAGTTCACGCAGCAAATGAGTGAAATTACTATCCCAGGTATGGTTCAAGGTGGCACCTAAAAAGCGAGACAAACTAGCAAGACGAGTATAGTTATGCCAGGGAAATGGAGTAGCGCAAAGCGCGACAGATTGAACCAAGCAGGGGGTTCCCCACATCCCCGTCTAAGATTCAGTTCTTCCTGGAGAATGTTGACCCGTTGGTTTAGTAATAAGATTCCTGAATGGATATGCTGATCCACTGCCACTCGGAGCGTTCTTGTTTGATCATTCTTCTGGAGCATGGGAATAGGTGACCTTTTTTCCTTTTAGGAATTTCACAAGCCAAGACTGACCTTGACTTGTCTATGACTTGTTTATGGGCTGCCTACATCTCCCCCATTTTTATTTAATTGAGAATGGCCTCTGTCTTAGGTTGCCCTCAGTCATCTCTGTCCTTACCCGTCATTGGTAACTCTGGCAGTTTGGCCTAGAGCCCTGTCTTAGGTTGGTACAGGATGCTGAGCGTCTTACCCGTCTCTGAGTACCATTCCAGCCCAACATTAGGTGAGAGATGAAACATACAGCCAAATATCAATTATTTTTGATTACAAAGGAGGTTTGGTATGAAGTTTTAAATGATGAGTGTCAGTCCATACAGACTATAGCGAAGTCAGCATAAAATGCAGAACACACGGAAAACATCCCATACAAAGTAGGAAAAGCAGTAATGGTCCAGTCAACATTAATAACCAATGAATCCATTGAAACCCTCCAAATGTTAGGGGGTTAGTAATAAAAATGTTTTGCATTTTACTCTTAAGTTTATCAATAACAGACTCTATATATGGCACATTGTTAGTAATGTTAAAACAACATCCCCCAGGTACAGATTTACAGCTTATATGATTTTTTAACAGCAAATAATTGATAGCTGCATGGTTTAAAAGCACTCCTGAGCGAACTTGATCCAATTCTTTGGCTATATTGGACAGTCCAGTAGCAGTAAGATTAATTGTTTTGGTCACTAAATATGCAAGCCTTTGCAGTCCACGGTTATTTCCAAAGGCCAGTCCAGGAACACTTACTACTGGTACAGCCATGGCCAGGGCAGTGTCCTCTCCTATTAGGATGACGTTGCCATTACAGTCTTCAGGTGAAGCATGTTGCTGACGCGCTCTATCCGCCACTGTAAATACAGATGTCAGCATCGGGGCCACACAGTCCAGGGAGCAATTGCAGAAGTTATTAGAGGCTAACGATGTGAAGGCATATTTGCTACATAAAAAAACCCACCCCTTAGGAGTCCATGTCCCATACCAGTATTGGATTAGGTATATATCATTGATTGGCGATAGGATCCCTTTATTTTACCGATTGTAAAACCTTAATAACTTGTGGAGGCTGTGCACTCCGTAACTTGTCATTTTAATTTTTACTCAATTCTGAGCAGAGAGCCCATTCCTTTGCCAAAGAGGTGAACTGAGGGTCTTTTTAGCCAGGAACATTACAGGTTACACATGCGACTTTAGTTTTTCTTTTAAAGAAAGGCATTGCTTTGTATACTTGTAGATTTTGTTGACTATACCAATTTGGGACAGCAAATTATTTTTTAGCTGTCTGCTGTGCACAGACTTAGTTACTTTTAGTTTAATCTGCAAGAATATACGCTGCAAGCCTTGTAGTGCACACTAAAATTATTTAGAGGAAAGATGGTAAAGGAGCATAGATTAACAAAATATTGCAATAAACATGGCTCCATTGCTTTAATAATACTATAGCAAGACGGTCAACTGATCCCTGTAGGGAGGGCCTGAGGCTGGCCCCACTTCCAGTTTCCTGAACTCTGTTTTTTAATGAATTACCTTCTTTATCAGTTTTGGAGTGACATTTTTGGCCCAATGCTTTCCCCTTTAGCACCGGGGGCAAATCCCAGGAGGAGCCTTATTTTGATTTTTGACTTTTGGACAATTTTTTGTACTGCCCACATTTATAGCACCCTTATTTCTTGTGCATAGCCCTCCTTGATTATTTTTATAATGACATACCATGTAGAGCGGCAGGTCCTGAATGTCCTGTTTTTAAGTGAATCCATTTTGCTAATCCCTCATCAAAGGAACTGTCACAGAACACCTCAGTCACAGTAGCCAATTGATTTATGTTTACATTGTACTTACGTTTAGTAGAATTTATAGTGTTGTGGGCATCACTAGGCAATCTTTACAAAGCACCGGAAAAGAATCCAACTGAGAATCAGACATTATTAGTAATCATTACAGGCATGTTTAACATTTAGCTTGACTGTGTGTTCCCCTGGGATGAAGCAGCAGTAGAGGCTTGTTCTGGCTCCCTCTTAAAGCCTCCAAGGACAAGGGTGGCTCATTGCCAAGATTTTAGGCAAGCAGTGCGTCCCGTCCCGGATCTTGGCCAGAGAGCCAAGACACGAAGCATGCCCACCTGTTTATCAGAAACATTCCTTTATCCTCCTCCCCGGGAACTGGCCAGGCTCCCAAGGAGCAGGAGAAGGTCATTTGGCAACAAAGTTACTTGTCCACCAGAGCTGAACCTAGATACAAGCCTCTTCATTCCAAAAATTTGTCCTTACATTTGGCCCTAGGGCTGCATTGAGAGGTAGACATAATTAACACATTATAAGAATACAATACAAATTTTTCATACAAGCATACATTTAGTAATCAAACACAATAATACTCAATGTGTTTTAAGGTTAAATTGAAACATAACTGAGGGAGAATTAGCTTCTTGGGCACCCATGTCAGGGACATAAAAAACAGTACCATTCCAATACAACAACTCAAGCTGCTGCAGACAGCCTGAGAACTGGCTAGACAATCCCATGGCATGGAGATCTGAGGCATTGATACTTGTTAAACAGACATGTTGAGGTGTACATCCAATTAACAAATGTGCTAACATTTTGCATTACTCTGAAATTAGTGATTCGGGTTTTATGAAATATTTGTAACATCTCCTTTTGATAAAACAACAAATTTTTCAGCAGATGGAACACAGTGGGTAACCATTTAGCCATAATGATAGTAGCCTCTTACTATCTGTAATTGTTACATTTTTGTAGGTTTGTGCAATCTTAACTATTTGTGGCATATTTTGATTTACATTTTTTTTTAAAGCCAACCACGCATAATCTGCCCAAGCATTTCTATCAATAATAAGGGTAGAGTTAGTACATAATACAAAAATAGAATGGGTAGTCCGGACACTTTGACACGTTTAAATGCGCATATTCCATAGTTATGGCTTAGAGGGGCTCCTGAGAAATTTTTTGTCTTTTAAGTCCTACACGTGCCAATTGCTCCCTCATTTCTCCTGCAACTGGCGTCCCGGCGCTTTTTAACAAGGCCTTTATATCCTTGTCACATTTAGATGTGACTGTATATTCCCCATGGGCAATAGGAGAGGCTCCCCGGGCAAGCCCTAGTCTGCCACGCCCTACTCATGCTTATGTGCCTCCCTTGTAATCCCTACGGCCTGCTACCGCCGCAGCCTTCCCTCTTACAGAGGCTTACCTGTGGATGAGATGAATCCGAGTCATGGCACCAGCTGTCGGAGGCCACCCGACAAACCACACGGAGACACACAGCACTCAGTCAATTCATCACCACGTTTATTGCCTCATCGCGTTCCAAGCCAAAGTAGGGGGCCTGGCGATGAGGGACTGGAATCAGTCTCCCTAAGGAAACCCTTCAGTCTCCAGCAGCGAGCACACAGAAAGACAAGGATATATACCCCAGGCCCCATACAGATAACATTCATTGTGTGTAATCATGCATAGCACAGGAACAGAGCAAGTTTACAAAGTAGCAATGATCAGGGTACAAGCTCTGCAGATAGTGCAAAGAACATCATAAACCTTCATCAGAAGTCACATCCTGCCTGCAGGAATATGGGACGAAAAGTCTTGGAAACAGGATTAGATAAGGGACAGCCTCAGCCTGCTGCATCTCATGTCGGGCCAGGGCCACTGGCCCCGACATCAATAGGCTAATCCTCTGCCTGTGGCGCCAGCACACCAGGTTCTAGTCCTAGTCATGGCACTGGATTCTGTCCCAGTTGCCCCTCTTCCAGTCCAAGCTCTCTGCTGTGACCTGGAAGTGCAGTGGAGGATGGCCCAAATCCTTGGGCCCTGCACCTGCATGGGAGACCAGGAGAAGCACCTGGCTTCTGGCTTCAGATCAGCGTGGTGCACTGGCTGCAGTGCGCTAGCCGCAGCAGCCATTGGAGGGTGAACCAATGGTAAAGGAAGACCTTTCTGTCTCTCTCTCACTGTCCACTCTGCCTGTCAAAAAAAACAAAAAAACAAAAAAAACCCCACAATTTAATTATGAGAATTGAAAAAATAATAATATATTTAATGACAATTTCCAAAAATTCTTTCCAAATTTTAATTTCTCCACTTATAGTATGTTTCTTTCAAATGTATTTGCCAAGCCTGGAATTAATGAGGAATTGCAATATTATGTGAGGATTTCATGTGGTTACACACGTTTTTATGTACCCCCACTGTATCCTAAGAGGTTGATTTTCCTAATGGAGGTGTGCACTGTTTTACAGGGAAGGTAGCTTCATCTGCCCATGATGTCAACAGGCAAAGATGATAAGTCTCCTTTGTTTTCCTTCTCAGCATATGCCATTGCAACAAATCCCACCATCTTTAGAGAATTTCTGGTCCTGAGACTGTCCTCATATTGCTCAAGGACTGTGTGATTGGTTTCTATGTCTGTGAATGTTAGTGTAGGGGTAAAAGGAAGTTTGGAGAGCAGGAAAGGTTCCTGTCTCTTGGTGGCATAGGTACAGTTGTAGATTGGAGGCATTATAATCTCTTATTCAGGTACACCCTATAGACCTTGGCTGGTTCAGGAAAGGATACCAGTGGTAGATCCTCAGTTCCAAAGCCATAGAAGGGATGAATAATGTCGGGTTTTCAAGGACTTTTTTTTTTTTGTCAGAAGATGAGTGGCTGGCACTGTGGCTCAGCAGGTTAATGCCCTGGCCTGAAGCACCAGCATCCCACATGGGCGCCGGTTCTAATCCCGGCTGCTCCTCTTCTGATCCAACTCTCTGCTATGGCCTGAGATAGCAGTAGAAGATAGCCCAAGTCCTTGGGCTCCTGCACCTGTGTGGGAGACCCAAAAGAAGCTGCTGGCTTCAAATTGGCACAGCTCTGTTGTGGCCATCTAGGAAGTGAACCAGTGGATGGAAGACCTCTCTGTCTCTACCTCTCTCTGTAACTCTGCCTGTCAAATAAATAAAAACAAATCTTTTAAAAAAAGAAGATGATTTGTCTGACAGAAGACCAGTGGGTCACCAGGTATACAGAAAGGGGTTCTAAAATTTCTGTAGACAACTGGTCTCATACAAGATGGCCACCTGTAGTGCCAGCATTCCCATATGGGTGTCAGTTTGAGACTTGGCTGCTCTACTTCTGATCCAGCTCTCTCCTATGGCCTAGGAAAACAGTGGAAGATGGCCCAAGTCCTTGGGCCCCTGCTCCCATGTGGGAGACCTAGAAGAAGCCCCTGGCTCCTATCTTTGGATCTACACAGCTCCAGCCATTGCAACCATCTGGGGAGTGAACCTGTGGTTTGAAGACCTCTCTTTCTCCCTCTCTCTCTCTCTCCCTCCCTCTCTCTCTCCCTCTTCCTCCCCTCTCCCTCTCTCTCTCTCTGCCTCTCCTCTCTCTGTGTAATTCTTTCAAATAAATAAATCTTTTAACAAATTGTCTATTTCTATCAGATTTGCTGGTATCTCATGGGGTAAATCAAGTAAAATGGTGAAATTTAGGGTCTTTTTAAAAAAGATTTATTTATTTATTTATTTGAAAGAGTTACACACAGTGAGAGGGAGAGGCAGAGAAAGAGTGGTCTTTCATCTGCTGGTTCACTCCCCAGTTGGCTGCAATGACCAGAGTTGTGCCAATCCAAAGCCAGGATCCAGGAGCTTCTTCTGGGTCTCCCACATGGGTGCAGGGGTCCAAGGACTTTGGCCATCTTCTACTGCTTTCCCAGGCCATAGCAGAAAGCTGGATCAGAAGTGGAGCAGCTGGGAATTGAACCAGTGCCCATATGGGATGCCAGTGCTGCAGGTGGCAGCTTTACCTGCTAGGCCACAGTACCAGCCCCAATGCAGGGTTTTGTGAAGGGATGAATACAGGGAAAGATGCTAATTAAAATCATTACTGTTAAAGTGTACTGCATTAAATATACATTATGTGTATTTGTTAACTTTCTTTAGTATAAACTTTTAGTAACAACATAATGTTTATCTCTGATAACCTGATTTATTTGTACACTCTTAATGTTTCTTTTTACTTTTACATTATTATTTTACAAAATTTGTAGATAATGCTTTCATTAAACCAATGATAACTTCTGTTTAATCTCTGCCACTTAATATAGGTGGGTGCTTTTTCCTATATATTTCCATTTTTACAGGTTTATTCCTCGACAATGAAGCTGATGTTTTCTTGGCTAATGTATTTATTATTCTTTATTCATTCTATCACATTCTCTTTTTTCCACTGTTCAGTGAAGAAGAAAACCAGAGGTTTTTTTTTTTTTTAAGATTTCATTTATTTACTTGAAAGAGTTGCAGAGAGAGAGAGATAGTCTTCCATCTCCTGGCTTACCCTCCAAATTGCTGCAAAGGCCAGAGCTGAGCCAATCCAAAGCCAAGACCCAAGAGCTTCTGGATCTCCTATGCAGATGCAGTGGCCCAAGGACTTGGACCATGTTTCACTGCTTTCTCAGGACATAGCAGAGAGCTAGATTGTACGTTGAGCAGGCAGGTCTTGAAGTGGCACCCATATGGAATGCTGGCACTGCAGGCAGCAGCTTTACCCATTATGCCACAGTGTTGGCCTCCAGAGTTTTCTTTGAACTTCCATTCACCTTCTCTTCCAGGTATGATTCTGGGTCTTCCACATGTTTCTAAGAGGAAAGAAAATTAATATATCACCTGTAAGTGTTTTTTTTTTAATTATTCCCCAGCTTGTCAGTACTCATTTTATGAGTTTAATGCTAGTTTATTTATTTATTTTCTTAGATTTGTTTATTTATTTGAAAATCAGAGTTACAGTGTGGCAGAGGGAGAGAGAGAGAGAGAGTCTTCCATCTGCTGGTTCACTCCCCAGTTTGCCACAACAGCTGGAGTTGCACTGATCCAAAGCTAGAAGGGAAAATCTTCTGAGTCTCCCACATGGGTGCAGGGGCCCAAGGACTTAGGCCTGATTTCCCAGGCCATAGCAGAGAGCTGGATTGGAAGTAAAGCCACCAGGACTTGGACTGGCACAAATACGGGATGCCAGCACTGCAGTGGCTTTACCCACTATGCCACAGTGCCAGCCCCAATATACTAGTTAATTAAAATGGCTGGCTCTGTGGCTCAGTGGGTTAACGCCCTGGTCTGAAGCATCAACATCCCATATGGGAGCCAGTTTGAGACCCAGCTGCTCCACTTCTGCTCTAGCTCTCTACTATTGCCTGGGAAAGCAGTGGAAGATGACCCAGGTCCTTGGGTCCCTTCACCCATGTGGGAGACCTGGAAGAAGCTCCTTGTTCCTGGCTTCAGATTGGTGCAGCTCCAGCCATTGCAACCAATTGGAGACTGAACCAGCAGATGGAAGACCTCTCTCTCTGTCTCTCTCTCTGTGTGTGTGTGTCTCTCTCTCTCTGCCTCTCTTCTCTCTGTGTAACTCTGACTTTCAAATAAATAAAGAAATCTTTAAAAATTTTTAAAATAGAAAAAAAAATAAAATTTGTCCTCACGGAATATACAAAAATGAATGATGAATTTGGCATGATTATGAAACATTACTATCATCTATAATAATGCAGCTTGGTCTCATCTTTCTGTTGCTATAGCAAAATACATATTTGTTACATGAATTGAGCTGAAACTAAGCACAATATGCTACATTTTTGGGGTCATGTTGTCTGAAACAGTCTTTATTGTCACATAGATGATATACTGAGCAGTTTTTTAGTGCTACCTATAAAGTAAACACTTAGCATTCAGCAAGAGGAAGAGTTACCTGGTGCTAAAACACAAATCAGTTAAGTTTGTTTTTGAACTGTTAGAGTAATAGAGTCCTTAATATATTTGAGAAGCTGAATTGGATTCATGAATAGGATAAGGAATATGTGGGGGAATGAATCTACTGGAGACTCATTTATTTTTTAAGATTTATTTATTTATTTGAGAGGCAGAGTTACAGAGATTGGGAGAGACAGGAAGACAGAAAGAGATATCTTCTATCTACTGTTTCATTCCCCAAATGCCCACAATGGCTGGGACTGGGCAGGCCAAAGCCAGGAGCCTGGAACTCCATCTAGGTCTCCCACATTGGTGAAGGATCCAAACACTCAGACCATCTTTCACTGCTCTTTCAGTCACATTAACAGGGAGCTGGATTGGAAGTGGAGCAGCCAGGACTCAAATTTTCTGTTTACAGGGGATGCCAGCAGTAATGGTGGAGGTTTAACCTGCTGCAACACAATTCTGGTGACTATTTCAGGTTCTTAAACAAATCTCTAAGCATTTTTCTCAGTGAGTCACAAGTGCAGATTGTACTGCAGACATTGCCAGGTTTTCTTTTTGGGCAAGTAATTCCATTGCTTTCACTTTAATTATGTATAATGTTATTTCAATTGTTTATCAGTAGAATAATCATAGACAAGGGCAAAAGCTAATTTCTATTCTTTGTCTTACCTGTATTTTCTCTTACTTAAAAATATTTATTAGCTTGATAGAGAAACAAGTTGATGGACTAAGAAATAGAGAGCTTTGACACATTAATTCAACTCACTAAATAACCATACCAGAGTTGGGGCAGGACTGAAGACATGATTGAGGAATGGAATCTAGGCCTCCTTCATTGGTGACACCACTGCTTCCCAAGGTCTGCATTATCTGGGAGCTAAAAACTGAAGCTGGCATTGGAAATCCAACATAGGCACTCTGCGGTGGCATCGTAAACACTAAGCTAAATGTCTGCCTTGTCTTTTAGTATATATTTTTTCCCTGACATATTGGAAGTGATATGCATGGTGTTTTCCTTGAAATTCTTTTCTGTTCATTCCTATCATAGTTTCACTGATTGTTTTTTGCCTTTTTTCCTCAATGCTTTTACATACTTCTTCTTAACATTGCCGATTCAAGAGTAAATATTGCCCCTCTTTGGCCTGCTGTGCAATTCCCCTTGACAGATGTGGCCTTTGTGATTTGAACCTCCTGTTTCCCTCCAGCTTGGGCATTTTTCACAGCCTATAGATCATAGGTTTGACTCTGTTGAATGCTCTGTGTGGCTTTCTAAACACTCAACAAGTCTAATGTGAAACCACATCCTTCCTTTTTTCCTTAATATTCATACACAACTGTCAGTGTTTGTTTTGTGACAGAGTTAACATGTTGACTGGAAGTGTAATGTTACAGGAGATGATAGCATTTGAAGACCTGGCTGTGTACTTTACCTGGGAGGAATGGCAGAAAATGAACAATGCTCAGAAAACCCTATACCGAGATGTGATGCTGGAGACCTACAGCAGCCTGTTCTCCTTGGGTGAGTGACACCAATCACATTGCATGCCCAGGGATAACATTTTCTTGCTATTTGAGAAATAAGGGAACTCTTTATAATGTTTAATATTGGGCAGGTATAGAATTTTAGCCCATGAATAATCTGAATATCTACCATCCAGCAAAAGATTCAAATTGGAACATTTGTTGCATAGCTCCTGGAGCAAGCTGCTGTCCTTTAAATAATGCAAGATAGTGATTTCACAAAGTCTTACTTTGTTTTCATTAATAGGGCCATGCATTACCAAACCTGACTTGATCTTCAAGTTGGAGGAAGGAGCAGAGCCATGGGTGGTGGAAGAATGCCTGAATCAGAGCCTTTCAGGTCAGTCTGTACATAAGCGACAGGGAGGCCAAGACAAAAAGTGTGCAGATGTTGACTGGTGCTCTTTCCATGAATTTTTCTGAAGCCTTACTCCTGATGACACAGACATTCTAGAATATTTAGAGATACCAGTATCTTTCTGACTTTTGTTCTTAGAGAAGATGTTCTTTGATTAAAAAAAAAAAAATCCAATCTTTTTTTTATGTTACGAAGGCTTTTATCTACGTTTGGTACATTCCCGAAATTCTAACTTGTTCTTTACACTTTCATACCTTTTCGTTCATGCACTTATTAGTTCCTTCAGTGTTTGTTAATTAGGCAACGTACAGAAACTTATTTTTTTAAGATTAATGTTTCTTTCTTCTTTTTTTTTTTTAAGATTTATTTATTTATTTGAAAGTCAGAGAGAAGGAGAGGCAGAGAAAGAGAGAGAGAGAGGTCTCCCATCCACTGGTTCACTTCCCAATTGCCTGTAATGGCTGGAGCTGCACCAATCTGATGCCAGGAGCCAGGAGCTTCTTCCAGGTTTCCCACATGGGTACAGGGACCCAAGGACTTGGGCCATCTTCTACTGCTTTCCCAGGCCATAGCAGAAAGCTGGATCAGAAGTGGAGCAGCTAGGACTCAAACTGGTGTCCATAAGTGATGTCGGCACTGCAGGTGGTGGCTTTACCTGCTATGCCACAATGCTGGCCCCAGAAACTTATTTCTAACTCATTGCTCAGATTGAGTTCCCACTCATGATTTTGCCCAGGCACAGAACTTGCTCAGGAGTTAATCAATAAATGTGAACTCTCTCTTAGTCTCTTTCTTTTTTCCTCTGTGCCTGTCAAATAAATAAGAAAATTATAGTTTTTTGGAAACATTTGAGGAGTGAGCCTATAGTTGGCAAACCTCTGTTTCATTCTCTCTTTGTCTCTCATTCTATCTCTCTGACTCTCAAGTAAGTAAATAAGTAAATGCTAAAAATGGTCATAGGGTCAGTGCTGTGGCACAGCAGGTTAACACCCTGGCTTGAAGCACCAGCATCCCATATGGGCGCTGGTTTGAGACCAATTGCTCCAGTTCTGATCCAGCTCTCTGCTATGGCCTGGGAAAGCAGTATAAAATAGTCCAAGTCCTTGGACCCCTGTACCTGAGGGAGACCCAGAAGAAGCTCTTAGCTCCTGGCTTCAGATCAGCACAGTTTCAGCCATTGTGGCCAATTGGGGAGTGAACCATTGGATGGAAGAACTTTCTCTCTTTGCCTCTCCTTTCTCTGTGTAACACTGATTTTCAAATAAATAAATAGATCTTAAAAAAAAAGAGATGGTCATGAGTAAGCCTCTGTGCTATGACATCAGAAATTATGAAGCTAGGAATGACACTCTGGTACAGTGTGTTATAGCTGCAGCCTGCAGCACTAGCGTTGCATATGGGTACCAGTTTAAGTTCCAGCTGGTCCTCTTCCAGTGCAGCTCTCTGCTAATGCACCTGAGAAAGGAGCAGATGTTGGCCCAAGTCCTTGGCCCCCTGCATCCATGTGGGAGACAAGAAAGAAATGCCTGGCTCCTGGCTTCATCTTGGCCCAGCATTGGTTGTTGTGTCCATATGGGGAGTGAACTAGAAAATGAAAGACTTTCTGTGTCTATCTCTCTCTATAATTCTAGTTTTCAAATAAATAAAATAAATCTTTTAAAAAAAAGAAATCATAAACTAAGCATGAATTTGTATAAAACATGAAAATAAGTGATCCTAGACTCACCAAGACAATAATGAGATTTTGAGACCCAAGTTCAAGTAGCCTTGTGGGTTTATGTTGAATGGCTCAGATTTCTTTAAGGGTGGAGTTTGAAGTATGATTTCTCTTTGATTTTTCAGTATCATTGAAAAACAAGCAAACAAAAAGATAAGAAAGGCATAGGAAATGAAGCTTTCTGTGAAAATAAGAGGCAGCTGGTCAAAAGCCTCCAGAAATTCAAATTATCACACAGGAATGTTTATAGAAAGAATTGAGAGGAGATAAGCAGCATTGATGATTTCAGAATGAGCTAGAAAACACTTTTCAAAGAAGATGAGCACATCCTGGTTTGCAGAAACAAATTCTTCAAACTGATTGGGAGTGTTTAAGGTGGTATATTGAGACTTTTCTCTACCTGTTGTACTTCTGAGAAGCTGAAGGTGTCAGGTGTCCTTAGGAATTTGGGGAAGCTGTCATAGAGTAGAGACAAAGTAGTTTTTAATTTAAAAATTCCCACAAATGATGTTTACCAAGGAAGACTGAACATGAGACAATCATATATTCCAATCCTACTCCTTAAATGTTGTCCTGCTTAAAGTACAGGCACATTTCACACTTCTCCACCTGCAAGTAAATGACCTGTAAAACTTTTTCATGTTTAAGGTTGAAATAGCAGAGAATCACAACACACACATTATTTATAAAAATAAACTGGAGAAAAAGGACAGGGAATGGCCAGCACCATGGCTCAATAGGCTAATCCTCTGCCTTGTGGTGCTGGCACACTGGGTTCTAGTCCTGGTCAGGGCACCGGATTCTGTCCTGGTTGCCCCTCTTCCAGGCCAGCTCTCTGCTGTGTCCAGGGAGTGCAGTGGAGGATGACCCAAGTCCTTGGGCCCTGCACCCACATGGGAGACCAGGAGAAGCACCTGTATCCTGGATAAGCCTTTGGATCAGTGTGGTACACTGGCCACAGTGCACCAGCCATGGCGGCCATTGGAGGGTGAACCAATGGCAAAAGGAAGACCTTTCTCTCTGTCTTTCTCTCTCACCGTCCACTCTGCCTGTCAAAAAATAAAAAATAAAAAAAGACAGGGAAAAAACTGGTTTCTAGGTAGTGGGTGAATATTTTTATTAAATATCTATCCATTATTTAAAATATTTTAGTTATTTTATTTTTGTGAAAGGCAGAGTGATAGAGAGGTGAAAGAGGTCCTCTATTAGCTAACTCCTCAGATGCCTGCAACACTTAGGTCTGACTAGCCTGAAGCCGAAACTCTAGAATTTATCTAGTCTTCCCTGGTGTCTCACAGTTTCTCAGGCACATGAACCATTATCTGCTTCCTCCCAGTTTACATAGGCAGAGAGCTGTACTGAAAGCAGGGTAGCCAGGGCTCAAGCTGACACTGTTTTGAGATGCAGGCATCCCACACAACATAACACAAAAGTCATTTTACTATCCTTGAAAAATTCCCATAGTAAAAAGGATCATGTTTGGGCATTGGGAAATCTCATCGTACAATTTAATATATTAATGTATTAAGGAGAAAAACCATATAATGGTCATAAATAAGTACCTCATACTGATTTTATGAAAATCTTATGCCACTTGGATAACAAGTAACTGCATTTCCTTTATATGAGTATGCCAGGAGAAACAGTTACATTTGATTCAGTGACATGATTGCTTTTTCTCATTTCAGTGGGCATGAAAAGAGATGACCTGATTTGGATCAACCAGGAAAGTCAGGACAAAATTCTGAATCAGGATTTTAGGAAAAATAACAAGACATCAGCCCCCAAGAGTGTTGAATTAACAAAAACACTTAGTTTAAATTCAAGCCATATTCCAACACTGATTATTAAAAAGGGAACCTATTCAGGATTGAAGTCTGAGGAATGCAATACATGTCACAATGTATATCTCCCCAGTGGGCCTCATCAACTACAGGCTGAAGAAAAATTTGATAACACTAAGATACCTGGAAATTCTCTCCAGTTCTGTGAGCCTCTTGGTCAGCATGACAAGACTCACATCATGGAGCAGCCATTTGGACCCACTGGAGAAGCAAAAGTCTTCACAAGAAAGATGTATTGTAAATCTGAGAGGGTTCATATGGCAGAAAACTGTAATAAGTCAACTGTTACTTTTGGAAAAGCAACTCAAATAGAAAAAGCTATCCATGAAAATTCTAGCCTCAATATGCATCAACAAATTCACACAAGAAAGAAATTTTGTAAGTACATTAGCTATGTTGAACCTGTCATTCACCAATCACATCTTGCAATAAATCAGAGGCTAAATACAAGGGAAAAACTCTATACATGTAAACCTTGTGGAAAATCACTCAGTTTTAATTCACCTTATGAATGTAATGACTATGGAAAAGCCTTTGGTCAAAAGTCAGTCCTCAGGAAACATCAGCAAATTCACACAGGGGAGAAACCTCATGAATGCAATGACTGTGAAAAAGCCTTTACACAAAAGTCACACCTCATAAACAATCAGCAAATTCACACAGGGGAGAAACCTCTTGAATGTAATGACTGTGGAAAAGCCTTTAGAAAAAGGTCACATGTCATAAACCATCAGCGAATTCACACAAGGGAGAAACTTTATAAATGTCTTCATTGTGGAAAAGGCTTTCTGTGGAAGTCGGAGCTCATTGTACACCAGAGAATTCACACTGGGGAGAAACCCTATGAATGTAATGACTGTGGAAAAGCCTTTGGACGAAAGTCAAACCTTGTAATGCATCAGAGAATTCACACAGGGGAGAAACCTCATGAATGTAATGACTGTGGAAAAGCCTTTGGACGAAAGTCAGACCTCATGAAACATCAGCAAATTCACACAGGGGAGAAACCTCATAAATGTAATGACTGTGGAAAAGCCTTTACACAAAAGTCAGTCCTCAGGCCGGCGCCGTGGCTCAACAGGCTAATCCTCTGCCTTGCGGCGCCGGCACACCGGGTTCTAGTCCCGGTCGGGGCACCGATCCTGTCCCGGTTGCCCCTCTTCCAGGCCAGCTCTCTGCTGTGGCCAGGGAGTGCAGTGGAGGATGGCCCAAGTGTTTGGGTCCTGCACCCCATGGGAGACCAGGAGAAGCACCTGGCTCCTGCCATCGGAACAGCGCGGTGCGCCGGCCGCAGCGCGCTACCGCGGCGGCCATTGGAGGGTGAACCAACGGCAAAAGGAAGACCTTTCTCTCTGTCTCTCTCTCACTGTCCACTCTGTCTGTCAAAAAAAAAAAAAAAAAAAAAAAAAAAAAAAAAAAAAAAAAAAAAGTCAGTCCTCAGGAAACACCAGCGAATTCACATAGGGGAGAAACCTCATGAATGTAATGACTGTGAAAAAGCCTTTACACAAAAGTCAGACCTCAGGAAACATCAGCAAATTCACACAGGGGAGAAACCTCATAAATGTAATGACTGTGGAAAAGCCTTTACACAAAAGTCAGTCCTCAGGAAACATCAGCAAATTCACACAGGGGAGAAACCTCTTGAATGTAATGACTGTGGAAAAGCCTTTAGAAAAAGGTCACATGTCATAAACCATCAGCGAATTCACACAAGGGAGAAACTTTATAAATGTCTTCATTGTGGAAAAGGCTTTCTGTGGAAGTCATTCCTCATTGTACACCAGAGAATACACACTGGGGAGAAACCCTATGAATGTAATGACTGTGGAAAAGCCTTTGGACAAAAGTCAAACCTTGTAATACACCAGAGAATTCACACAGGGGAGAAACCTCATAAATGTAATGAGTGTGGAAAAGCTTTTGGACAAAAGTCAGACCTCACGAAACATCAGCAAATTCACACAGGGGAGAAACCTCATAAATGTAATGACTGTGGAAAAGCCTTTGGACTAAAGTCATGCCTCATATTACACCAGAGAATTCACACAGGGGAGAAACCTTATGAATGTAATGACTGTGGAAAAGCCTTTGGACGAAAGTCAAACCTTGTAATGCACCAGAGAATTCACACAGGGGAGAAACCTCATGAATGTAATGACTGTGGAAAAACCTTTAGACGAAAGTCAGGCCTCATCGTGCATCAAAGAATTCACACAGGGGAGAAACCTCATAAATGTAATGACTGTGGAAAAGCCTTTGGACGAAAGTCACACCTCATCATACACCAGCGAATTCACACAGGGGAGAGACCTCATAAATGTAATGACTGTGAAAAAGCCTTTGGACACAAGTCATACCTCATGAAACATCAGAGAATTCACACAGGGGAGAAACCTCATGAATGTAATGACTGTGGAAAAGCCTTTAGACGAAAGTCAAACCTTGTAATGCACCAGAGCATTCACACAGGGGAGAAACCTCATAAATGTAATGACTGTGGAAAAGACTTTGGACGAAAGTCAACACTCCGCATACATCAGCATATTCACACAGGGCAGAGACCTCATGAATGTAATGACTGTGGAAAAGCCTTTGGACGAAAGTCAAACCTTGTAATGCATCAGAGAATTCACACAGGGGAGAAACCTCATGAATGTAATGACTGTGGAAAAGCCTTTGGATGAAAGTCACATCTCATGAAACATCAGCAAATTCACACAGGAGAGAAATTTTAAATGTAACAACTGTGGAAAAGCCTTTGCCCATAAGTTAGACCTCATGAAACATCAGCAAAATCACATGGGGCAGAAACCTCATGAATGTAATGACTGTGGAAAAGCCTATGTATAAAAGTCACACCTCATATCACACTACAGAATTCACACAGGAGAGAAAACTCATGATTGAAATGACTGTGGAAAAGCATTTAGCCATAAGTCAACACTCTTCATACATCAGAGAATTCACACAGGGGAGAAACCTTATGAATGTAATGACTGGAAAAGCCTTTGGACAAAAGTCAAACCTCATAATGCACCAGAGAATGCACACAGTGTTAAAACTTCAGGAATGTAATGACTGTGGAAAAGCCTTTGGTCTTAAGTTCTAACTCCAAATGCATCAGAGAATTCACACAGGGAAATAAATTTATAAATGGATGACTGTTGAAAAGCCTTTTTCTATAAATTATACCTCATATCAAAACAGAATTCATACAGGCCAGAAACCTTATGAGTCTAATGAGTGTGGGAAAGCCTTTTCTTATAAATCATAGCTCATATCACACCAGAGAATTCACACTGGGGAGAAACCTCATGAATTCAATGACTGTAGAAAACCCATGGCAATAAGTCCCATCTCAAAATGCATCAGAAAATTCACAGGAAGAGAAACCTTTTGAACATAATGACTTGGAAAGCTTTTTCCCATAATTCAGCCCTCATTGCACATCATCGAATTCATATAGGTGGAAAACACTTTGAGTATAATGCATATGGGAAATCTTTTTTTAAACTTTTATTTAATGAAAATAAATTTCCAAAGTACAGCTTATGGATTACAATGGCTTCCCCCACAGCAAACTTCCCTCCCACCTGCAACCCTCCCCTTTCCTGCTCCCTCTCCCCTTCCGTTCACATCAAGATTCATTTTCAATTCTCTTCATATATAGAAGATCAGTTTAGTATATATTAAGTAAAGATTTCAACAGTTTGCCCCCACATAGCAACACAAAGTGAAAAATACTGTTGGAGTACTAGTTATAGCATTAAATAACTGTGTACAGCACATTAAGGACAGAGATCCTACATGATATTTTTAAAAAATTAGGCTGGCGCTGTGGCTTAACAGGCTAATTCTCCACCTTGTGGCACCGATACACTGGGTTCTAGTCCTGGTCGGGGCACCAGATTCTATCCCGGTTGCCCCTCTTCCAGGCCAGCTCTCTGCTATGGCCCAGGAGGGCAGTGGAGGATGGCCCAAGTGCTTGGGCCCTGCACCCCATGGGAGACCAGGAGAAGCACCTGGCTTCTGGCTTCAGATCAGCGCAATGTGCCGGCTGCAGCGGCCATCGGAGGGTGAACCAGCAGCAAAAAGGAAGACCTTTCTCTCTGTCTCTCTCTCTCACTATCCACTCTGCCTGTCAAAAAAATAAAAAAGAAATTTAAAAAATTAATTTTCTATGCAATTTCCAATTTAAAACTAAGTTTTTTTCATTTTCAATTATCTTTATATACAGAAGATCGATTCAGTATATACTAAGTAAAGATTTTATCAGTTTGCACCCACACAGAAACACAAAGTGTAAAAATACTGTTTCAATACTAGTTATAGCATTACTTCACATTGGACAACACATTAAGGACAGATCCCACATGAGACGTAAGTACATAGTGACTCCTGTTGTTGATTTAACAATTTGACACTCTTGTTTATGGCGTCAGTAATCTCCCTAGGCTCTAGTCATGAGTTGCCAAGGCTATGGAAGCCTTTTGAGTTCACCGACTTCGATCTTATTTCAACAAGGTCATAGTCAAAGTGGAAGTTCTCTCCTCCTTCTTTGATGGCCCTGTTCTTTCCACTGGGATCTCACTCACAGAGATCTTTCATTTAACTTCCCTCCCGCCCGCAACCCTCCCCTTTCCCGCTCCCTTTCCCCTTCCATTCATGTAAAGATTCATTTTCAATTCTCTTTGTATACAGAAGATCAGTTTAGTATATATTAGGTAAAGATTTCAACATTTTGCCCATATAGCAACATCAAGTGAAAAAACTACATTGGATTACTAATTATAGCATTAAATAGCAATGTACAGCACATTAAAGACAGAGATCCTACATAATATTTTTTCAAATTAATTAATTTTCTATGCCATTTCCATTTTAACACCAGGTTGTTTTTTTTTTTCATTTCCAATTCTCTTTATATACAGAAGATCACTTCAGTATGTAATTAGTAAAGACCTCATCAGTTTGTGCCCACACAGAAACGCAAAGTATAAAAATACTGTTTCAGTACTAGTTATAGCATCACTTCGCTTTAGACGACACATTAGGGACAGATCCCACATGGGGTGTAAGTACACAGTGACTCCTGTTGCTGATTTAACAATTTGACACTCCTGTTCATGGCGTCAGTAATCTCCCTAGGCTCTAGTCATGAGTTGCCAGGGCTATGGAAGCCTTTAGAGTTCGCTGACTTTGATCTTATTCCGATAGGGTTATAGTCAAAGTGGAAGTTCTCTCCTCCCTTCGGAGAAGGGTACCTCCTTCTTTGATGGCCCCATTCTTTCCACTGGGATCTCACTCACAGAGATCATTCATTTAGGTCTTTTTTTTTTCCATGATATCTTGGCTTTCCATGCCTGCTATACTCTCATGGGCTCTTATGCCAGATCTGAATGCCTTAAGGGCTGATTCTGAGGCCAGAGTGCTATTTAGGACATCTGCTATTCTATGGGTATGCTGTGTCTCCCACTTCCCATGTTGGATCGTTCTCTCCCTTTTTGTTTCTATCAGTTAGTATTAGCAAATGCTAGTCTTGTTTGTGTGATCCCTTTGACTCTTAGAACTATCAGTGTGACCAATTGTGAACTGAAGATGATCACTTGGACTAGTGAGATGGCATTGGTACATGCCACCTTGATGGGATTGTATTGGAATCCCCTGGCACATTTCTAACTGCACCATTTGGGGCAAGTCCGATTGAGCATGTCCCAAATTATACATCTCCACCCTCTCTTTTTCCCACTCTTATATTTAACAGGGATCACTTTTCAGTTAAATTTCAACACCTAAGAATAATTGTGTGTTAATTACAGAGTTCAACCACCAGTACTAGAAAAAAATATATTAAACGTGTCCCTTTGGTACTGGCTTAATTCACTCAGCATGATGTTTTCCATATTGCTCCATCTTGTTGCAAATGACCGGATTTCATTCCTTTTGACTGCTGTATAGTATTCTATTGAGTACATGTCCCATAATTTATTGAATAGACTGTCCTTACTCCAAGGATTGGTTTTGGATCTTTTGATCAAATATAAGTTGGCTGTAGACGTTTGGGTTGTTTTCTGGTGTTTCTATTCTGTTCCATTGGTCTATCCATCTGTTTCTGTACCAGTACCATGCTGTTTTGATAACAACTGCCCTGTAGTATGTCCTGAAATCTGGTATTGTGATGTTCTGGCTTTGTTTTTGTTGTACAAGATTGCTTTAGCTATTCAAGGTCTCCTGTCTCTCCATATGAATTTCAGCATCATTTTTACCAGATCTGAAAAGAATGTCTTTGGTATTTTGAGTGGTATTGCATTGAATCTATAAATTGCTTTTGGGAGAATGGATATTTTGATGATATTGATTCTTCCAATCCATGAGCATGGAAGAATTTTCTATTTTTTGACATCCTCTTTTTCTTTCTTTAAGATTTTGTAGTTCTTATTGTAGAGATCTTTAACATCTTTGGTTAAGTTTATTCCAAAGTATTTGATTGTTTTTGTGGCTATTGTGAATGGGATTGATCTTAGCCATTCTTTCTAAGCCATGGCATTGCCTGTGCATACAAAGGCAGTTGACTTTTGTGCATTGATTTTATATCCTGCTACTTTGCCAAACTCTTCAATGAGTTCCAATAATCTCTTAGTAGAATTCTTTGGATCCCCTAAGTAAAAATCATATCGTCTGCAAAGAGGGATAGTTTGAGTTCTTCCTTCCCAATTTGTATCCCTTTAATTTCTTTTTCTTGAATAATAGCTCTGGCTAAAATGTTCAGAACTATGTTGAATAGCAGTGGTGAGAGTGGGCAACCCTGTTTGGTACCAGATCTCAGTAGAAATGCTTCCAACTTTTCCCCATTCAATAGCATGCTGGCCGTGGGTTTGTCATAAATTGCTTTGATTGTATTGAGAAATATTCCTTCCATACCCAGTTTGCTTTGAGTTTTCATCATGAAAGGGTGTTGAATTTTATCAAATGCTTTCTCTGCATCTATTGAAATAATCATATGGTTTTTCTTCTGCAGTCTGTCAATGTGGTGTATCACATTGATTGTTTTGTGAACATTGAACCATCCCTGCATTCCAGGAATAAATCCCACTTGGTCTGGATGGATGATCTTTCTGATGTGTTGTTGCATTCTATTGACCAGAACTTTATTAGGATTTTTGCATCTATGTTCATCAGGGATATTGGTCTGTAATTCTCTTTCAATGCTGCATCTTTTTCTGGCTTAGGAATTAAGGTGATGCTGGCTTCATAGAAAGAATTTGGGAGGATTCCCTCTTTTTTGATTGTTCTGAATAGTTTGAGCAGAATTGGAGTTAGTTCTTCTCCAAATGTCTGGTAGAATTCAGCAGTGAATCCATCTGGTCCTGGACTTTTCTTTGTTGGGAGGGCCTTTATTACTGTTTCAATTTCTGTGTCAGTTATGGGTCTGTTTAAGTTTTTTATGTCTTCCTGGTTCATATAAGGTAGGTTGTGTGTGTCCAAGAATCTGTCCATTTCTGATAGATTTCCCTGTTTGCTGGCATACAAGTCCTTGTAGTAATTTCTGATGATTCTTTTTATTTCTGTGGTGTCTGTTACGTTTCCCTTTTCATCTCCGATTTTATTGATTTGAGTCTTCTTTTTTTAGTTAGTTGGGCCAGTGGGATGTCAATTTTGTTTATTTTTTCAAAAAAACAGCACCTTGTTTGGATTATTTTTGTAATGTTTATTTGGATTCAATCCTGTGGATTTCTTCTCTGATTTTTATTATTTCTCTTCTACTAGATTTGGGTCTGGTTTGCTGCAGATTTTCTAGATCCTTGAGGTGAATTGAAAACTCATCTATTTGGTGCCTTTCCAATTTCTTGATGTAGGCACCTATTGATATAAACTTTCCTCTTAACACTGCTTTTGCTGTATCCCATAGGTTTCGGTATGTTGTGCTGTTATCCTCTTTTACTTCCAGTAAATTTTTGATTTCTCTTTTAATTTCTTCTATGACCTATTGTTCATTCAGCATTATATTGTTCAATCTCCCTGTGTTTGCATACTCTCTAGGGATTCCCAAGTTGCTAATTTCCAACTTCATTCCTTTATGGTCTGAGAAGCTGCATTGTATGATTCTAATTCTTTTGAATTTGCTGAGACTTGCTTTATGGCCTAGTATGTGGTCAATCCTAGAGAATGTTCCATGTACTGCTGAGAATGTAAATGCTTTATGTGTAGGATGAAAAGTTCTGTAGATATCTGTTAGATCCATTAGGGCTATAGTGTCATTTAAATCACTGTCTCCTTGTTGATCTTCTGTCCTGTTGATCTGTCTATCTCAGAGTAGAGTGTTGAAGTCCCCCAGTACTATTGTATTGGGGTCTAAGTCTCCCTTTAAGTCCCTTAACAAGTCTTTTAAATAAGCTGGTGCCCTGTGATTATGTGCATATACATTGATAATCGTTATATCTTCCTGTTGAAAGGATCCCTTAATCATTGTATAGTGCCCCTCTTTGTCTCTCCTAATAGTTTTTGTGGTAAAGTTTATGTTGTCTGATATTAAGATGGCTACGCCTGCTCTTTGTTCATTTCTGTTGGCATAGTATATGTTTTTCCAACCTTTCACTTTTAGTCTGTATGCATCTTTGTTGGAAAGATGTGTTTCTTGTAAGCAGCAAATAGATGGGTTTTGTTCCTTAACCCAATCAGCCAATCGGTGTCTTTTAACTGGACAGTTCAGTCCATTAACGTTCAATGTGACTATTGATAAGTAGTAACTTTGCCCTGCCACTTGCCAAAGATATTTTCTATTATATGGTTTGAGATTCCTGTGATCTTTTGCTGTGAAGTTTCCTTCCTTTACCTTCTTTCGTATTGATGACCGTGTTACTGTGTTTCTGTGCGTAACACATCTTTAAGCATCTTT
Source organism: Lepus europaeus (assembly GCF_033115175.1). Classification (NCBI taxonomy): domain Eukaryota; kingdom Metazoa; phylum Chordata; class Mammalia; order Lagomorpha; family Leporidae; genus Lepus; species Lepus europaeus. The sequence goes on along the minus strand of NC_084843.1, from coordinate 84,154,418 downwards.
TGCAGGGCTGGATGAGGGGCAACTAATTCTTTCAATTTCTGTTTGCTGTGAAAGGTCTTTCTTTCACCTTCATTCACAAATGAGAGCTTTGCAGGATATAACATTCTGGGCTGGCAGTTTTTCTCTCTTAGTACCTGGGATATAACATTCTGGGCTGGCAGTTTTTCTCTCTTAGTACCTGTGCTATATCTCGCCATTCCCTCCTAGCCTATATGGTTTCTGATGAGAAGTCAGCTGTGAATCTAATTGGAGATCCTCTGAGAGTAATCTGATATTTCTCTCTTGCACATTTTAGGATCTTTATGTTTCACTGTGGTGAGTTTGATTACAACATGTCGTGGTGAGGATCTCTTTTGGTCATGTTTATTAGGGGTTCTATGAGTTTCCTGTACTAGGATGTCTCGGTCCTTGTCCAAACCTGGGAAATTTTCTGCTAGTATCTCACTAAAAAGGCCTTCAAATCCTTTCTCCCGCTGCATGCCTTCAGGAACTCCTAGAACCCAAATATTGGTTTTTTTAATAGTATCCTGTAGATTCCCAACAATTTTTTTAGATTTCTAATTTCCTCTTCTTTGGTTTGCCTGTTTCCTTTCCTGTTCTCTGTCTTCTAAGTTTGGTATTCTCTCTTCTGCTTCGCCCATTCTGTTTTTAAGGCTCTCTAATGTGTTTGTCATTTGATCTATTGAATTCTTCATTTCATTATGATTTCTCATCACTATCACAGTTCATATTCTACTAGTTGTTTAATTTCATTTTGATTCCTCCTTAATATTTCATTTTCGCGAGCGAGATCTTCTATCTCGTTCATTAAGGATTTCTGTAGTTCAAGAATTTGTTTTTGAGAACTGCTTAATGTTCTTATCAATTTTTTGAGATCTGCTTCTTGCATTTCTTCTATCTCATCATCTTCATAATCTTGAATTGGGGTGTCTTTTTCATTTGGGGGCATCATAGTGTCTTCCTTGCTCTTGTTACCTCGGTTTCTGCATTTGGCATATTGGAGATAGTGTTTGGTTCCTTTGCTGTGGTGCTTTTTCTTGTAATACTATGACTCTAGATTAAGTGGGCTGTCTGCTTTTGATGGATCCTTAGAGGCTGTGATGGGTGTGGCCAGAGAACTCTGTTTGGTTCTTCAGGGTTAAAGGTGTGCCAATGGTGACTCACCCAGATAGTTCTCTCCCTCACTTACTCTCTCTCTCTCTCTCTCTCTCTCTTTTTTTTTTTACTCAGTTGGGAAGTAATTCTACACAGCTGAGTGGAATTGAGGGTAGTTGATGTATGAAATCTGGCCTCTGTGAAATGTATCAAATCTACCCCTGGGACCACACAAAGAGTTTATGCATCCCTCAGTGTGGTCTCAAATTCTCTGCGGTCTCTCACTGGGTTGCCGAGGTTACCGAGTTTGTGTACTTGGTTGAGTTCTCTCGCCCCCCCTCAGATTTTCACAGTCTCAGTTCATTAGCTCCACACTTTAACTAGATCCTAACCTCCTATTATTTCTCCCCTCCAGAGTCAGGTTTTTCTGCTTGGCTAATGGCCGGCACCACTTTGCATATGTAAAATGGTGCCTGCTCTTTGTCTTGCTTGGCTTTGTAAGGTGAGAGGAGAGAGGCTAGTGTCTGTGCCGGTTCCCCTTATTCATTTTTTTCTCTCCTCCAGTCAGCCTGATGAACTTTCCCCAGTGGGGCCTTAGGCCTCGTTCTGCCTTTCCCCACCAATGTCTCAGATTACTGAGGTTTTCTCTCACCTCCCCTTCCAGCGCTGGTGCGCAGACTCTGTGGCCCGGCTCCCAAGGCTCGGCTTCCACACGGTGAGCAACCTTGCTCTCCCCATAGGTCCTCTGTGTCACATCCACTAGATCCAGAAGAGTTTCCTCTGCAGTTTTTTCCTGAAGCTACAGTAACTCCACTTTTATTAAACTATCTTTTTCCCGGAGTATTGGTGCACACCCTCACTATTCTGCCATCTTGGCTCCGCCCCCTCAGAAATCTTTTATGCATAAGTAACACCTCATAAAACATCAGAGAATTCACATGGGGGAAAAACCTTATGAACGGGATGAGTGTTGGAAAACTCTGCCAAAATCACACAATATTACATCAGAGAATTTATTACATGGTGGAAATCCTGTAATAAATGTGGGAAAGACTTTTGTCAGAAGTATTACCTCATAACACATGTAGTTCAAACAAGGGAGAGAACTTAAGAATATAATGAATGTGAAGGACTTTTTCCAAAATCAACATAACCATTGTGACAAAGCTTTTGCTGGACATTACATCCCATACAGTAGGGACTCCCATAAGAAAGGTTGGGACCAGCGCTGTGGCTGTGGTGTAGTGGGTTAAAGTCCTGGTCTGAAGTACCAGCATACCATGTGGGCACCGGTTCTAGTCCCAGCTGCTCCTCTTCTGATCCAGCTCTCTGCTATGGCCTGGATAAGCAGCAGAAGATGGCTCAAGTCCTTGGGCCCCTACATCCATGTGGGAGACCCTGAAGAAGCTCCTGGCTCCTGGCTTTGGATTGCTACAGCTCCAGCCATTGCGTCCATCTGGAGAGTGAACCAGCAGATGGAAGACCTCTCTCTGTACCTCTCTCTGTAACTCTGTCTTTGAAAGAAATAAAGTAAATTGTTAAAAAAAAGGAAGAAAAGTCAGAAATATTAGTGACAAAAAATATTAGTGACAAAAAGCCATTTGTTAGAAATTGATCATTATATATCAGAGAATTCACAGAAGGTGTTTCTTAGTGTAATGGATGTGGAAGTTTATTTTCATGGAATTCAGGCTTGAATAAATATGCAACTTAAAAAAGGTCATATCCATCAAGTGCAGTAGATGTGAAAAAACCATAGCCAGAAATTAAACTTCGGGGCCAGTGCCATGGTGCAGTAGGTTAATCCTCTACCTGCAGTGCTGGTATGCCATATGGGTGCCAGTTCTAGTCCCAGCTGCTCTTCTTCCAATCTAGCTCTCTGCTGTTGACTGGGAAAGCAGTAGAAGATGGTCCAAGTACTTGGGCCGCTGCACCTACATGGGAGACCAGGCAGATGCACTTAGCTTCTGGGTTTGGATTAGTGAAGCTGTGGCTGTTGTGGTCATTTGGGTAGTGAACCAATGAAAGGAAGACCTTTCTGTTTCTCTCACTGTCTGTAACTCTACCTGTCAAATAAATAAATAAAAATCCTTAAAAAAGAAATTAAACATTAACAAACACCAGAGAATTCATACCGCAAAATACAGTTAAATGAATGTGAAAAATTTCTGCCATTAATCAATTCACATGAAGAGACTCAGAAATGAGAAAACATACATGCATAGAAAAGTTATGTACTATATGTCATCTCCCAATGGTTACCTGACAACTCACAGAAAGAAAAAATCCCATGACTGTATTGTAATGGGGAATATCATTATTACTAGGCAGACTTCCACAAAACATAACAAGATGACAGAGAGAAGTCCCTGAAATATAATTTGTTTGGAATTCTTTGGAGGAATCACACCTTAGTAAGTATTGCGCAGTTTCTGTGATGAATTGTGATAGAGAGTGGTTAACCATCGTTCAGAAATTTTTTCTCTTATACAACCTGCTTTTTTGGTTTCTCATTATTGTGAATGGGATCAAGTATATGAACTGAACTATGCTCTCTTGTGTAAATTTTGTTAATAAATATTTAAAAGTTGAGTAACAGTTATTTCAACAGTTATTTGGAATACATCTTCATCAATTAGAGTTATTTGTTTTACAGCTGCTTTGTTGTCCACCCAGGATTCTTTCCCCACATTATTGTAGTGCAAACCAGTGATGTGACCATAGGCATATCAAGTGACACATGTTCCAGCCATAATAGTGTACCCCAGCCCTGGATAATAAGTGTTGTGTGCAGCACAAGGGAATGAGTTTGTGATGACTTTTATACCCATGATAAATTTCAATTTATCTGTGTGCACATCTGGATTAGACTCCACTACCCAAGGTCTATTTGAATATGCAAGTAGATGTTGTCCCACACATCACCCTCATTCTTAAAAGGGACAACCTCAAACCCTATAAGCTGCAACACTCATCTCCTGAATTTTTCTGTATTACTGAGTGCATAATGCCCTTTTCATTCATGACCCCTCTTTTCTACTCTTCATTCAATTCCTAATTTCCTTGAGACAAGAACATGGAATCAAGTCTATCTATGTGGTACCCATTGCAACAGAGAAGCAGGAGCATAAATGTAGTACACTTTTTTTTAAAGGTTTATTTATTTGAAAGTCAGAGTTACACACAGAGAGAAAGGTCTTCCATCCATTGGTTCACTCCCCAGTTAGCCACAATGGCAGGAACTGTGCTGACCTGAAGCCAGGAGCTTCCTCCAGATCTCCCACATAGGTGCAGGGGCTGAAGCACTTGGGCCTTTTTCTACTATTTCCCAGGCCATAGCAGAGAGCTGGATTGGAAATGAAGCAGCCAGGTCTCAAACCGGCACCCATATGGAATGCCAGCACTCAGGCCAGGGCATTAACCTGTTGCACCACAGCCCTAGCTCCTCTAGTATATTTTTGTATTAATTTAACTTTACTATAATTTTTATAACCTTTTTTGTTGTATTATTCTCTGCTCCTACAGGTGACCCTCATTTTTATTGAAAATGTGTGTTTTTTTCCCTCCAAATTTATAAAGTTCTTTCTTGATTTATGTAAATCTAATTTAAATTCAGTTAATTCCTCAGGATACCCTCAGGAGGAATATGTTACCTAGGTTGTATGGCCATCCCTTGGTAACAGGGCTACAAATGCTATGATGCATCTAGCTGCAATAGGTCTTTTATTTCCCATCTAGATAATAGGTGTGCAAGTAATTCATTCCACCTCCATTACTACACATTAGAAATATCTCTTCATCCCTGTTTAAGTCCCCACAGCTTCTTACAAGTGTTCATCATATTGAATCTTATTATAAACAGATTTAATAGAAAATGAATGATGTGACTGCTGGTAGTTTCAGTGAGGTTGAGTGATTTTCTGGACTGCTGTTTTGTCTGGGTTATCTTTCATATTACTTAGAACTAATTTTTCACAATATAGCTTGCCTGAGCACTTTTTCTAGGCTCCCAGCTAAACAGGTCTTTGGAGACTAGATTTAATGTTAATTCTCATAGTACAACTTATTAAGGACAGAGGTCTCACATGGAGAGCACAGATCCTTCTGTGGTCCTTGGGACAAAGCAAATATTATACACACCTGTTTTAGTACTCAGGCTCTGGGCTCCATTGAAGAGAAGAGCTCAGCTGAACAGAATATAACTCTGTTCTGATTAAAAAAAGGAGAGAGAAGACTTAACATGCCAAACCTGGTTTTCTCACCTTAGGCATACTCTTTACCCTTGAGAATTCAACAAGCTCTCTGGCCACACCCACTACAAGCCTCTAGAGATTCACTGAAAGCAGAAAGTCCGTTTATCTACAGTCATAATACAATGATAAAAACTGCCACAGCAGAAAAAAAAAAGATGAGTATCTCCACAAATGCCAAGCAAATGCAAGAATCCAAGAAACAAGAATAAGGGAGACATCATGATGTTCACCTTTATTCACAAATGAGAGCTTTGTAGGGTATAATAATCTGGGATGACAGTTTTTTCCTCTTAGGACTTGGGCTAGATTTTGCCATTTTCTCCTAACCTGCAGGGTTTCTGATGAGAAGTCTACTGTGAGTCTAATTGGAAACCCTCTGAAAGTAATCTTGCATTTCTCGCTTGCACATTTTAGAATCTTCTCTATTTGTTTCACTGTGGTTAGTTTGATTACAATGTGTCATGGCAAGGATGTTTTCTGGTAATGTCTATTCGAGGTTCTGTGTGCTTTCTGTACTGGATGTCTCTTCCTTTTTCCAAACCTGGAAAATTTTCTGCTAGTATTTTACTAAAAATGCCTTCTAATCCTTTCTCTCTCTCCATGCCTTCAGGAACTCCTAGAACCTGAATTTTTTTTTATAATTTCCTGTAGATTCTTAACAGTGTTTTTCAGATTTCTAATTTCCTCTTGCCTTTGGTTTGACTGTATACTTTCCTGTGCTCTATGTCTGATATTCTCCTGCCTCACTGATTCTATTTTTAAGGCTCTCCACTGCATTTTAAATTTATTCTATGAAATTCTTCATTTCACTTTGATTTCTCTTTAATATCCCAGTTTCATGTTCTGTTGAATTCTTCATTTTGTTTTGATCCCTTTTTATAATTTCAATTTCATGGGAGAGATTTCTTTTATGTCCTGCATGCATTTCAGTACTTTGTGTGTTTGCTTTTGATTACTTCTATGTAATCTTATGATCAATTTTTTGAGTTCCATTTATTGCATTTCTTCTATCTCATCATCTTCATGATCTAGAATTGAAGTGTCATGTTCTTTGGGAATGTCATGATGTCTCCCTTATTTTTGTTTCTCATATTATTGCATTTGTTGTTTAGCATTTTTGAGATACTCATTGGTTTCTTCTTTTTTATTTTTTTCCACTGTTGCAGCTTTTATCTTTGTACTATGATTCTGTAGATAAGTGGACTGTTTTCACTGCATCTCTAGAGGCTTGTAGTGGGTATGGCCAGAGAGCTCTGTTCAGTCTCCAGAGTTAAGGGTGTGCTTAAGGTGACATACCCAAGTTTGGCATGTTAAGTCTTCTCTCTCCTTTTTTTAATCAGAAGGGAAGTATATTCTGCTCAGTTGGGCTCTTATCCTCAATGGAGACCAGTGCCTAAGTACTAGCCCAGTGGGTATAATATTTGTCTGCTCTGTCCCAAGAACCACACAAAAGATCTGTGCAGTCCTCAGTGTAAGTTCAGATTCTCCAGCAATGTTTCTCGTTGGGTAACCAGGAACCCCCAAGCTTGTGGCATCTCCCACTGAGAGTGCTCAAATCCCAGCCACTTTGCAAGTCTTCTCACACACCCTCAGCTTTTTATTTTTTCACAGTTTTGCTTCAGAAGCTTCACACAGTCACAAGTTCCTAGTTCCCCATTATTTCTCCCCACCAGAGTCAGGAGTCTCCACTCAGCTGTTGCTAGGTGCAGACACAAGCTGGCACAGCTGTTATGTATGTCCAAAATGGCTCCTGCTCTATCAGCTTGCACCATTGTGAGATGATTGGAAAGAGAGAAACATGTCTGTACTGTCCCTTTTTTATTTCTCTTCTCTAGTTTGGTTGGCACACTTTCACCCATGGACATTTAAGCCTCATTCCCTCTAGGTTCCTAGAACTTTTTTGTCGGTGGCTCAGGCTACTGCAGTCTTGTCTCACCTCACTTTCCAGTGTTTGTGCATAGGCTCTCAGCTGTTGGAGTCTTGAGCCGTGGGCTCATGCCCTCCATGTGGGTCCACAGTGTCCCTCTAATGTCAGTAGAGTTTTCTCTGCCATTTTTTCCCCCTAACTCTTCCCTGAGGCTATTCTATCTCCACTTTTTTAAAACTATCTTCTCCTGGGTTACAGCAGTAAGCTCCCTCCCTACTCTGCCATCCAATTATTAGCTCATCTCTATATGATTATGACTCTGTTTCTGCCAAATTACTAATTTATACACCATATAATCAAAATTAACTACCTTCCATGGAATGCATATTTATTTTGTCATTTACTACTGTCACCTGAATATGTAATGAGTAACCTGATTTGTGACAGTCCTAACACAGGGGAATGATGGGTACCATGGCTTGGTTTATAGTTGTGTGGTCATCAACTCACTTTAAATGCTGGAAGTTGTCCCAGCAACTGTCATGTGTATAGGATTTGAGTACATTGTAGTGCCAGCACCATGATGATCATCAATATAGGATACATTCTTAATGTTTCTAGATGCTCCTAGAACTATAAATTATTTTCTGATCGTGGAAATTTTCCAAACTACAAGTCTGCGTCATACTGTAATTTTTCTGGTTTATTCCGGACTGTTTTTTCACCAAATATTCATCCACATACTTGTTTTTTTTTTTTTTAATTACAGCTCACATTAAAATACGTGTTGTTACTAAGGGCAAAGAAAAGTTTTAACTTCCATGTGCATCAGATTTCTATTTTTATTTTGTCTTTCATTTTATTAATTTCATCTGAATATGTCAATATCCACATATTGGAAACCAATCTTAGCACTGCCAAGGTATGATGATTCTTTTGAGCGCTTATATTTTCATGTCATGAATGCACTAAATAATGTTCAAGTTGTCTTAGTAACCTCCATCTTTATGGTCTATCAAATAATTTTAGAAAGTTACATTTTTTTTACACTTTCAAGGACACTATTTTTTATAGCTTCTTTATTTTTAGAGACTCAAAATTGTCATTCTTTTTAAGATTTCCATGCATTAGATCGAGACGATTTTATCTTGGTTTTAAAATTACTGAATTCAATGGCATAAGCTTTCTTTGATTTAAGAGAGCACAAATTTTCTGTATTTAAATGTGTATTTAGGGCTATTTTATTAATATCTGTTACATTTCCTTGTAACCTTATTTATGCTTTTACAAAATTTACCATTTGTACACACAACTGTCAATATACAACATATATTGAAATGAATACATTTCTCCATTTTTCATGTTGATTAAAATTTATTATTACCACCTCAATAAATAGTCAGTAACCTAATTTGTGCCAATTCTAGTGCAGAGAACTTCAGGCTACCATGATTTACTTTATCATTGTAAGGCCATCAACTATCTAAATTCAGAAAGATGTCCAAATTCTATTTTCACCATATATGAGAAAAATCTAGGGCCAGTTCCATCACTCATTAGCAGGAAATTTCATTCTTAGCCCTACAGATATTCATGGAACTTGAAATTAACCTTTAATTATGAAAATTTAAGTTAATTTTTAAATTCACTGGAGTCACTCTTTTGCACAGCTATTTTGGTCTAGGCCAATCCTAGCCCTGTGAATCTGTGGCTATGGTGATTTAACTTTTATTGTAAGATCATCATCACCCCCAACATTCTGTAAGTTGTCCTGGAAACTGTCAGGTACACAGCGTCTCAGGGCCATTTTAGCCAAGGGTAATAATTCTTTCTCCTCAATGTAATATATATATTTATGTGAACATATGTAACATATATAACATACATATATTTCATACATATATAAATTTGCCACTGTGTGTCTAGATACTAGTATATTTCCTGAAAATTATTTGGGAAAATAGTGAGATCTTAATGTTATTTTTATCCCAGAATTATGTATGTTTATTTAATTTTAGAGGTTGGTAGACTTGGAGACACAGAGAGACAGAGATTATGAGCTACAACTTGGTGGCTTACTCATTCTTCTTTTAATGATCAAAAACTGGATTATTATGGAAATTTAAGTTACTCTTTTCTGATGATAAATACATTATAAAAATTTCAAAGTGTTGCTCTACATACATTTATATTACAAATTATATATATGTACATTTACATTGTAATGTCATAAATTAAACACACACGCACATATATATATGATTATATATATAAATGCCTTTAAAATTCTTGGGTTATTGTTATAAATTTTTTGAATTTTAAATGTTTACTTCTTTTAAAAATTTTATTTAAGTAATTTAAGTTTGATATATTTCATATATACAGATTAATGAATGTACGTGACACTTTCCCCAATACCCTCCCTCCCACACACACTCCAACCCTTTCTCTCTTCCCTCTCACATTCCCACTTAACTTTTATAAAATCTGTTTTCAGTTTACTTAATGATTGTATAGTTAATCCTACACTAAGTAAATATTCAACAAGTCAGCAAATAGTATGAAGAAAAAAAATAAATTAAAAAAATCTCTGTTCCTCAATGGAAGAGACAAGGGCTGTAAACAATCATAAAATCTCAAAATGTGTATCTAACATTGCATTTTAGGTACTCTATTAGCTACCTCAGATCAGGGAAAACATATGAAATCTGTCTTTTGGGGACTGGCTTATTTCACTAAGTATAATGGTTTCCAGTTGCATCTATCTTGTTGCAAAAGACAGGGTTTCTTTTCTTTTTTTTTACAACTGAGTAGTACTCCATAGTGTGTATATACCATAATTTTCTTATCTAGCCAACAGTTGATTGATATCTAGATTGTTCCGAGATCTCAGCTATTGTGAATTGTGCTGCAATGAACATGGGTTTATAGATAACTCATTCATATGCTAATTTCTTTTGGTTTGGATAAATTCCAAGGAGTGGGATGGCTGGATCATATGGTAGGTCTATAATCAGATTTCTAAGATATCTCCACACTGTCTTTCACAGTGGCTTGCACCAGTTTACATTCCCACCAACAGTTAACCAGGGTAACTTTTTCCCCACATCTTCACCAACTTCTGTCATTTGTTGATTTCTATATGCAGACCATTCTAACTCTGAAAATTCATTGTGGTTTTGATTTGCATTTCCCTGATGGCTAGTGATCCTGAGCATTTTTGCAATTGTCTGTTGACCATTTGAATTTCCTCTCTCACACAATGCCTGTACAAATCCCTTTCCCAATTCTTCACTGGATTGTTTGTTCTGTTGTTTAATTTATTTAGCTCTTCATAGATTCTGGATGTCAATCCTTTATCAGTTGTGTGGTTTGCAAATACTTTTTCCCATTCTGTCAGTCACCTGTTCACTTTGTTGAATGTTTCTTTTGCAGTGTATAAGCGTCTCAGCTTGTTGTAACCCACTTGTCAATTTTGGCTTTGATTGCCTGTGCTTCTGGGGTCTTTTCCAGGAAGTGTTTGCCTATGCCAATGACTTGTAGAGTTCCCTCAATGTCTCAATGTTCTCTAGTAATTTGATGTTATTGGGTCATAGATTTAGGTCCCTAATACATTTTCAGTGGATTTTTATGTAAATTTTAAGGTATGGATCTTGTTTCATACCTCTGCATGCAGAGATCCAGTGTTGCTAACAGTAATTGTAGAAGAGACTGTTATTGTTCCAGGGATTGATTTTAGCTTCTTTGTCAAAGAATTGTAGATATGTACATTAATTTCTTGAGTTTCTATCATGTTAAATTGTTCTATACATTTTTGCCAGTATCAGGCTCTTTTGGTTATTACTGCCCTGTACTATCTCTTAAAATCTGGCTTGGGATGCTTCCAGCTGTTTGTTGTTGTTGTATAAGATTGCTATAGCTATTTGGGGTCTCTTGTTTTTCCATATGAATTTTAGCATCTTTTTTTTTTTACATCTGAGAATGAAAATTACAAAATACTGAAAAAAGAAATATAAGAAGACAGTAAAAATTGAAAAATTTTCCATGTTCATGGATTGGAAAAATCAACTTCATCACAATGTCCATATTACCAAAAGCAATTTACAGATTCAATGTGATCCCAATCAAAATATCATTGACCTTTTTGCATATCTAGAAGAAATGATGCTGAAATTCATTTGGAAACACAAGAGATAATTAAACCAATCCCATACAATAGAAACAAAGCTGGATGCATCACAATATCTGATTTCTTTTATTTTTATTTTTTATTATTTATTTATTTTTGACAGGCAGAGTGGACAGTGAGAGAGACAAAGGTGTTCCTTTTGCCGAAGGTTCACCCTCCAATGGCCTCTGCAGCTGGTGTGCTGTGACCGGTGCACCACGCTGATCTGAAGGCAGGAGCCAGGTGCTTCTCCTGGTCTCCCATGGGGTGCAGGGCCCAAGCACTTGGGCCATCCTCCACTGCACTCCCTGGCCACAGCAGAGAGCTGGCCTGGAAGAGGGGCAACCGGGACAGAATCGGGTGCCCCAACCAGGACTAGAACCCAGTGTGCCGGCGCCTCAAGGCAGAGGATTAGCCTATTGAGCCACAGCGCTGGCACAATATCTGATTTCAAGACATACTACAAGGCAGTTATAGTCAAAACAGCATGGTACTCATACAAAAAAATGGTAGACCAATCAAACAGAATATAAACTCCAGAAATCAATCCATGCATCTACAACTAACTTATCTTTGGCAAAGATGAAACTTTTGTTTATATTCCTTTGTTTTCCTTATTTTCTGTTTTTAATGTAGATATAATGTGCTATTTTTTAAAAAAAAATCCCCTACATGGGATTATCTCATTATTATTGATATTATCAAGTAACTGACTTCTATTCACACTAATAAAAGTGTAATTTACATTCCAATTAGTATACCTCTTTGCATATTTTGTTTTTCTTTGAATTTACACTAGTCAATTGCGTAAATTGTTAGTAACCTAATGAAAATCCATCCTATGACTAAACCTATCAGTATGCTGCTCGAATTTTATGTTAGAAGATCATAAACAAAGGCAAATTTTGTGAATTTTTGCCACTTTTATGCATACAGTTCATTGGAAGCACTTTTGATCAATATTATCATTCCCTGTTTCCAGGTAATATACTTTTAACTTTCTCTGGTGGCATACGAGAATGTACACAAATCTTTGATTATTAGTATTTTCCTAAATGTCACTGTAGTTGTCAGTATCTTACATTTCAGCATTTTTTGATAAATAGCATGGTATTTTCTTTATCATTGTTGATTTTTCTTTTATTTCTCAAGTTTAATGCACATTTAATATATGTTGTATATGTTTGTCATGCTATTATTGCTCCTATATTATTGCTGTCACTTCCAGTAATAAGAATATAGATTATATATTAACATGCACATATTTTAAAATTTTTGTCTTTTATTTCTATGATGTATACACATCATGATGTAGTGTATATCAATCCTAGTACAGAGAACTGTAGCCTTTCCTGGTTAACTTTTTCATTGTGATTTTGTCAATTTGATGAAAATTCTTTATGTTTACATTTCAGTGTTCCTTGATTTAAATTCCTTGAATTTAAAAATTTTCTGATAGTAAAATAATTTCCTGGGTTATTGTTCACCAAGTTTTTTTTATGTATACTAATCACTCTATTTATTATCCTAATTCTAATTACAATTATCAAAATGCAGTTTATGTCATAAAATTTTCATTTTATTTATTGTCTTAATTCACTAATATGATCTAACTGCTATTAAACTTAGTCCTTCCTTTTTTATCAAAATAAATCTTTTATGTAAGGAATACAGACTTCATGAATTTAATAAGTACAGCTTTAAGAATATAGTGATTCTTCCCATGGAGCATGACATCCCACTCACATTCCCACTCTCTTCTTCCCCTCTTATTCCCCATCATATTTTATACTAAATTTTATTTTCAATTAACTTTATACACCAAAGATTAAGTTTACAGTAAGTGAAGAGTCCAACAAACAAAAAAAGGAAGACAAGGGCTGTTCAAAGTCATTGCTTTTCCGAAGTTAATTTCCCTTCCTTTTTTTTTTTTCATGGGCAAGGATTTTATTTTATTTAATTTATTTTTTTATTAAACTTTTATTTAATGAATATAAATTTCCAAAGTACAGCTTATGGGTTACAATAGCTTCCCCCTCCCAAAATTTTCCTCCCACCCGCAACCCTCCCCTTTCCCGCTCCCTCTCCCCTTCCAATCACATCATGATTCATTTTCAATTCTCTTTATATACAGAAGATCAGTTTAGTTTATATTAAGTAACGATTTCAACAGTTTGCCCCCATATAGCAACACAAAGTGAAAAAAATACTGTTGGAGTACTAGTTATAGCATTAAATAACAGTGTACAGCACATTAAAGACAGAGATCCTACATAATATTTATTAAAAAAATTAATTAATTTTCTATGCCATTTCCAATTTAACACCAGGTTTTTTTTCATTTCCAATTATCTTGATATACAGAAGATCGATTCAGTATATAATTAGTAAAGATCTCATCAGTTTGTACCCACGCAGAAACACAAAGTGTAAGAATACTGTTTCAGTACTAGTTATAGCATCACTGCACATTAGACAACACATTAAGAACAGATCTCACATGGGATGTAAGTACACAGTGACTTCTGTTGCTGACTTAACAATTTGACACTCCTGTTCATGGCGTCAACTTTTCCCCATTCAATAGGATGTTGGCCATGGGCTTTTCATATATTGCTTTGATTGTATTGAGCAATGTTCCTTCCATACCCAGTTTGCTTAGAGTTTTCATCATGAAAGGGTGTTGAATTTTATCAAATTCTTTCTCTGACTATTGAGAGAATCATATGGTTTTTCTTCTGCAGTCTGTTAATGTAGTGTATCACGTTGATTGTTTTGCGAACGTTGAACCATCCCTGTATACCAGGGATAAATCCCACTTGGTCTGGGTGGATGATCTTTCTAATGTGTTGTTACATTCTATTGGCCAGAATTTTATTGAGTATTTTTGCATCTATGTTCATCAGGGATATTGGTCTGTAATTCTCTTTCAGTGCTGCATCTTTTTCCGGCTTAGGAATTAAGGTGATGCTGGCTTCATAGAAAGAATTTGGGAGGATTCCCTCTTTTTTGATTGTTCTGAATAGTTTGAGAAGAATTGGAGTTAGTTCTTCTCTAAATGTCTGGTAGAACTCAGCAGTGAATCCATCTGGTCCTGGGCTTTTCTTTGTTGGGAGGGCCTTTATTACTGTTTCAATTTCTGTGTCAGTTATGGGTCTGTTTAGGTTTTCTATGTCTTCCTGGCTCAGTTTAGGTAGGTTGTATGTGTCCAGGAATCTGTCTATTTCTGATAGATTTCCCTGTTTGCTGGCATACAAGTCCTTGCAGTAATTTCTGATGATTCTTTTTATTTCTGTGGTGTCTGTTGTTATGTTTCTTTTTTCATCTCTGATCCTATTGATTTGGGTCTTTTCTCTTCTTTTTTTAGTTAGTTGGGCCAATGGGGTGTCAATTTTGTTTACTTTTTCAAAAAACCAGCTCCTCATTTGGCTGATTTTTTGTAATGTTTTTTTGGATTCAATCCTGTTGATTTCTTCTCTGATTTTAATTATTTCTCTTCTCCTACTGGGTTTGGGTTTGGTTTGCTGCAGATTTTCTAGATCCTTGAGATGACTTGAAAGCTCATCTATTTGGTGCCTTTCCAATTTCTTGATGTAGGCACCTATTGATATAAACTTTCCTCTTAACACTGCTTTTGTTGTATCCCATAGGTTTTGGTATGTTGTGCTGTTATCCTCATTTACTTCCAGAAAGTTTTTGATTTTTCTTTTGATTTCCTCTATGACCCATTGTTCATTCAGGAGCATGTTGTTCAATCTCCATGTGTTTGCTCGTGCTCTAGGGATTCCCGAGTTGCTAATTCCCAATTTCATTCCTTTGTGGTCTGAGAAGCTGCATGGTATGATTCTAATTCTTTTGAATTTGCTGAGACTTGCTTTATGGCCTAGTATGTGGTCAATCCTAGAGAAGGTTCCATGTACTGCTGAGAAGAATGTAAAGTCCTTAGATGTAGGATGAAATGTTCTGTAGATATCTGTTAGATCCATTTGGGCTATAGTGTCATTTAAATCTACTGTCTCCTTGTTGATCTTCTGTCCTGTTGATCTGTCTATCTCTGAGAGTGTGAGAGTGGAGTACTGAAGTCCCCCAGTACTATTATATTGGGGTCTAAGTCTCCCTTTAAGTCCCTTAACAAGTCTTTTAAATAAGCTGGTGCCCTGTGATTAGGTGCATATACATTGATAATCATTATATCTTCCTGTTGAATGGATCCCTTAATCATTAAATAGTGCCCCTCTTTGTCTCTCCTAACAGTTTTTGTGGTAAAGTTTATGTTGTCTGATATTAAGATGGCTACGCCCGCTCTTTTTTCATTTCTGTTGGCATGGTATTTCTTTTTCCAGCCTTTCACTTTCAGTCTGTATGCATCGTTGTTGGAAAGATGAGTTTCTTGTAAGCAGCAAAAAGATGGGTTTTGTTCCTTAACCCAATCAGCCAATCGGTGTCTTTTAACTGTACAGTTCAGTCCATTAACATTCAATGTGACTATTGATAAGTAGTAACTTTGCCCTGCCAATGTCCAAAGATTTTTTCTAATATATGGTTTGAGATTTCTGTGATCTTTTGCTGTGAGGTTTCCTTCCTTTACCTTCTTTCATATTGGTTACCGTGTTTCTGTGTTTCTGTATGTAAGACATCTTTAAGCATCTTTTGCAGGGCTGGACGAGTGGCAACAAATTCTTTCAATTTCTGTTTGCTGTGAAAGGTCTTTCTTTCACCTTCATTCACAAATGAGAGCTTTGCAGGATATAACATTCTGGGCTGGCAGTTTTTCTCTCTTAGTACCTGGGCTATATCTCGCCATTCTCTCCTAGCTTGTAGGGTTTCTGATGAGAAGTCAGCTGTGAGTCTAATTGGAGATCCTCTGAGAGTAATCTGGCGTTTCTCTCTTGCACATTTTAGGATCTTTTCTTTATGTTTCACTGTGGTGAGTTTGATTATGACGTGTCATGGTGAGGATCTCTTTAGGTGTTCTATGAGCTTCCTGTATTAGGATGTCTCTGTCCTTCTCCAAACCTGGGAAATTTTCTGCTAGTATCTCACTAAAAAGGCCTTCTAATCCTTTCTCCCTCTCCATGCCTTCAGGTACTCCTAGAACCCGAATGTTGGTTTTTTTAATAGTATCCTGTAGATTCCTGACAGTATTTTTTAGATCTGATTCCTTCTTCTTTTCTTTGATTTGACTGTTTCCTTTCCTGTTCTCTGTTTTCTAATTCCAATATTCTCTCTTCTGGTTCACCCATTCTGTTTTTAAGGCTCTCTAATGTGTTTGTCATTTGATCTATTGTGTTCTTCATTTCATTGTGGTTTTTTGTCACTATCACAGTTTCATGTTCTACTAGTTGTTTCATTTCATTTTGATTCCTCCTTAATATTTCATTTTCATGAGAAAGATTTTCTATCTTGTCCATTAAGGATTTCTGTAGTTCAAGAATTTGTTTTTGAGAACTGCTTAATGTTCTTATCAATTTTTTGTGATCTGCTTCTTGCATTTCCTCTATCTCTTCATCTTCATAATCTTGGATTGGGGTGTCTTTTTCATTTGGGGGCATTATAGTGTCTTCCTTGCTCTTGTTACCTCGGTTTCTACATTTGTTGTTTGGCATGTTGGAGATAATTTATAGTTGTTTTTTTTTTGGCTGTGGAGTTTTTTTTTTTTGTTATACTATGCCTCTAAGTGGGCTGTCTGCTTTGATGGATCCTTAGAGGCTGTGATGGGTGTGGCCAGAGAGCTCCGCTTGATTCTTCAGGTTTAAGGCTGTGCAAAAAGTGACTCACCCAGATTATTCTGTCCCTTGCTCCTTGCTGTATCGCTCGCTCGCTCTCTCTCTCTCTCTCTCTCTCTTTTTACCTCAGTTGGGACGTAATTCGGCACAGGTGATTGGAATTGAGGGTAGTTGAAATCTGGCCTCTGTGAGTATTCATTTGATCTACCCCTGTGACCACACAAAGAGTTTATGCAGCCCTCAATGTGTTCTCAAGTTTCATCAAAGTTCCAAAGTTACTTAGTTTGTGTACAGGTTGGTGGCACTTTACATATGTAAAATGGCACCTGCTCTTTGTTTTGCTCCGAGGGTGAAGAGAGAGGTTTCTGCCTTTTCCCCCCAATGTCTCGGGTTTCTGATGTCTTTGTCTTACCTTCCGTTCGTTCCCGCGCTGGCGAGATTCTGCGGCTCAGCTCCTGCGGTTGGGTTTCCACGCAGTGGGCTCCCTGTAAGTCCTCTGTGTCACATCCACTAGATCTGGAAGTGTTTCCTCTGCAGTTTTTTTTCTTTAGTCTTTTCTAAGGCTACAGTAATTCCGCTTTTATGAAACTTTATTTTCCCAAACTATGGCGCACGTCCTCACTATCCGCCATCTTGGCTCCGGGCCCCTTCCTTTTTTTTTTTTTTTTTGAGAAACTTTATATTTTTAAAGATTTATTTATTTATCTGAGGGCTGATGCTGTGGTTAATGGATAAAACTGTTTTCCACAGTGACTTTACCAGTTTACATTTCTATCAACAGTGAATTAGGGTACATTTCCCTCCCATATCCTTACCTGCATTTTTTGTATGTTGATTTCTGTATGAAAGCAATTCTGCCAGTGCCACGCCTCAATAGGCTAATTCTCCACCTGTGGTGCTGGCACACCAGGTTCTAGTCACGGTCGGGGTGCCAGATTCTGTCCCAGTTGTTCCTCTTCCAGTCCAGTCTCTGCTGTGGCCCGAGAGTGCAGTGGAGGATGGCCCAAGTCCTTGGGGCCTGCACCTGCATGGGAGAAGGGGAGGAAGCACCTAGCTCCTGACTTTGGATAAGCATAATGTGCAGGCTGCAGCTCTGGTCACATTGGCCACTGGGGGGTGAACCAATGGAAAAGGGAAGACTTTTCTCTCTGTCTCTCTCTCTCACTGTCCACTTTGCCTGTCCAAAAAAAAAAAAAAAAAAAAAAAAGAAAAAGAAAAAAAGCCATTCTAACAGTTTCAGGTAAAACCTTATTTTGTTTTGCATTTCCCTGACAGCTAGTGATCCCGAGCATTTTTTCATGTGTCTGTTGGCCATTTGGGTTTCCTGTTTTGAAAAACACCTGTTTAAGTCATTTGACCATTTCTTAATTGGGTTGTTTTGTTGTTGAGTTTCTTGATCTATTGATATATTCTGGTAATTATTCCTTTATCAGTTTTAAAGTTTGCAAATATTGGGGCAGTTCTGTGCACAGCAGGTAAAGCTGCTGCCTGCAGTACCAGCATCACATATGGGCAGTGGTTCGAGACCTGGCTGCTCCACTTCTGATCCAGCTGTCTGCTATGGCCTCAGAAACAGTAGAAGATGGTCCAACTCCCTGGGCCCCTGCACCCATGTGAGAGACATGGAAGAAACTCATGGCTCCTGGCTTCGGATCAGTGCAGCTCCAGCCATTGTGGCCAATTGAAGAATGAAACATCAGATGGAAGACCTCTCTCTCTCTTTCTCTCTCTCTGCTTCTCCTTCTCTCTGTGTGTAACTCTGACTTTCAAATAAATAAATAACTTTTTTATTATTTATTTTTTTTAATTTTTTAAACTTTTATTCAATGAATATAAATTTTGAAAGTACAACTTATAGATTACAATGGCTTTTTCACCCCCCATAACTTCCCTCCCATCTGCAACCTTCCCTTCTCCTGCTCCCTCTCCCATTCCATTCACATCAAGATTCATTTTCAATTATCTTTATATAGCATGTATTAAGTAAAGCTTTCAACAATTTGCACCCACACAGAAACACAAAATGTAAAATACTGTTTGAGTACTAGTTATAGCATTAAATCACAACGTACAGCACATTAAGGACAGAGATTCTATATGAGGAATAAGTGCACAGTGACTCCTGTTGTTGACTTAACAAATTGACACTCTTGTTTATGGCATCAGTAATCACCCTAGGCTCTTGTCATGAGTTTCCAAGGCTATGGAGGCCTTTTGAGTTCACCAACTCTGATCTTATTTAGACAAGGTCATAGTCAAAGTGGAAGTTCTCTCCTCCCTTCAGAGAAAGGTACCTCCTTCTTTAATGACTTGGGTTTCCACTTTGTGTTTCTGTGTGGGTGCAAACTGTTGAAAGCTTTACTTAACATATGCTAGATTGATCTTCCGTATGTAAACATAATTGAAAATGAATCTTGATGTGAATGCAATGGGAGAGGGAGCAGGAGATGGGAGGGTTGTGGGTGGGAGGGAAGTTATGGGGGGGGAAGCCATTGCAATCCATAAGCTGTACTTTGGAAATTTATATTCATTGAATAAAGGTTAAAAAAAGAATAGAACCCTTAATCATTATATAGTGCTCCTCTTTGTCTCTTGACAGTTTTTGTGTTAACGTTTATTTTGTCTGTTATTAATATGGCCACACCTGCTTTTTTTGGTTTCTGTTGGCATGGAATATCTTTTTCCTACCTTTCACTTTCAGTCTGCATGCATCTTTGTTGGAAAGATGTGTTTCTTGCAGGCAGCAAGAAGTTTTGTTCCTTAATCCATTCAGCCAGCCTGTCTTTTAACTGGAGGTTGGGGCCATTAATGTTCAATGTGACTATTGATAAGTAATAACTTTGACCTGCCATTTTCCCAAAGATATATTCTAGTATATGCTTTGAGCTTCCTGTGATCTTTTACTGGGAGGTTTTCTTCCTTTACCTTCTTTCATATTGATGACCGTGTTTCTGTGTTTCTGTGTGTAACACATCTTTTGCAGGGCTGGAAGAGTGGCAACTAATTCTTTCAATTTCTATTTGCTGTGAAAGGTCTTTATTTCACCTTCATTCACAAATGAGAGCTTTGCAGGATATAACATTCTGGGCTGGCAGTTTTTCTCTCTTAGTACCTGGGCTATATCTCGCCATTCCCTCCTAGCCTGTAGGGTTTCTGATGAGAAGTCAGCTGTGAGTCTAATTGGAGATCCTCTGAGAGCAATCTGGCGTTTCTCTCTTGCACATTTTAGTATTTTTTCTTTATGTTTCACTGTGGTGAGTTTGATTACAATGTGTAATATTTTGTTCATGTTTATTAGGTGTTCTATGAGCTTCCTGTACTAGGATGTCTTGGTCCTTGTCCAAACCTGGGAAATTTTCTGCTAGTATCTCACTAAAAAGGCCTTCTCTCCATTCCTTCAGGAACTCCTAGAACCCAAATGTTTGTGTTTTTTAATAGTATCTTGTAGAGTCCCAGCAATATTTTTTAGATTTCTAATTTCCTCTTCTTTTCTTTGGTTTGACTGTATGCTTTCCTGTGCTCTGTCTTCTAAGTCTGATATTCTCTCTTCTGTTTCACTGACTCTGTTTTTAAGGCTCTCTAGTGTGTTTGTCATTTGATCTATTGAGTTCTTCATTTCATTTAGATTTCTCTTCACTATCACACTTTCCTGTTCTACTAGTTTCTTCATTTCATTTTAATTCCTTTTTAATATTTCATTTTCTCAAGAGAGATTTTCTATCCTGTCCAGTAAGGATTTCTGTAGTTCAAGAATTTGTTTTTGAGAACTTCTTAATGTTCTTATCAATTTTTTGAGATCTGCTTCTTGCATTTCTTCTATCTCATCATCTTCATAATCTTTAATTTGGTTGTGTTGTTCATTTGGGGGCATCATAGTGTCTTCCTTGTTCTTGTTTCTCTGGTTTCTGTGTTTGTTGCTTGGCATTGTGGAGATATTCCTTTGTTTATTTACTGTAGTGGTTTTTCTGGTTATACTATTAGTCTTGATTTAGTGGACTGTCTGCTTTTGATGGATACTTAGAGGCATGTGATGGGTGTGGCCAGAGAGCTCTCTTTTGTTCTTCAGGGTTAAGGATGTGCCCAAGGTGACTCACCCAGGTTGTTCTCTCTGTCTCTCACTCTTTTTTTTTTTTAACTGAGAAGGGAAGTAATTCCACACAGCTGAGCAGAATTGAGGGCAGTCAATGTATGAAATCTGGCCCCTGTGGGTATAATATTTGTCTGCTCTGCCCCAAGGGCCACACAAAGGGTCTATGCAGTCCTCAGTGTGATCTCAAATTTCTCTGCAGTCTCCCACCAGGTTGCCAAGGTTACCAAGTTTGTGTACTTCATGGGTTCTCTCTCACACCCTCAGATTTTCATAGTCTTAGTTCAGCAGCTCTACACCTTCACTAGGTCCTAACCTCCTGTTATTTCTCCCCACCAGAGTCAGGTTTTTCTGCTTGGCTGAGGGTGGGCACCGCTTTAGGTATGCCCAAAATGGTGCCTGCTCTTTGTCTTGTTTGCCTTTGTAAGGAAAGTGGAGAGAGAGGCTCGTGTCCATGCCAGTCCCATTTATTTATTTATTTTTTCTCTCTAGTTAGCCTGGAGAACTTTCCCCAGCGGGGCTTCAAGCCTCATTCCCTCTAGGCTCTTTCTGCAGTTTCCCTGCCAATGTCTTGGGCTACTGATGTTTCACCTCATTTCCCCTCTCAGCACTGGTGCGTAGATTCCGTGGCTGGGCTCCTGAGCTGTGGGTGTCCTTGCTCTCCCCATAGGTCCTCCATGTCACATCCAGTAGATCCAGAAGAGTTTCCTCTGCAATTTTTTTCCTGAGCCTTTCCCTGAAACTACAGTAATTCCACTTTTATTAAAGTATCTTTTCCTGGACTATCAGTGCGCGTCCTCATTATTCCACCACTTTGGCTCCACCCCCAAATAAATAAATATTTAAAAAGTTTGCAAATATTTTCTCCCATTCTGTCCATTGCCTTTTCACTTTACTGATGTTTCTTTTACAGTACAGAAACTTCTCAGTTTGATATGTTCCCATATGTCAATTTTGGCTTTGATCACTTGTGCCTCTGGGATCTTTTCCAGGAACTCTTTGCCTATGCCAATGTCTTTCAGAGGTTCTTCAATGTTCTCTAATAATTTTATGATATCTGGTCATAGATTTAGGTCTTTAATCCATTTTGAGTGGATTTTTGTGTAACGTAGTGGTCTTGCTTCCTACTAATGCATGTGGTGATCCAGTTTTTTTCAGAACCATTTGTTGAAGAGTCTCCTTTTTCCAGGGATTGATTTTATTTTTAAAAAGTTATTTATTTATTTATTTGAAGGTCAGAGTTACACCGAGAGAGTTGAGGGAAAGGGAGAGGGAGAGGGAGAGGGAGAAGTCTTGCATCCACTGGTTCACTCCCCAAATGGCCCAAATGCCAGATCTACAGTGATCCAAAGCCAGGAGCCAGGAGCTTCTTCTGGGTTTCCCAAGTGGGTGCAGGGGCCCAAGGACTTGGGCCATCCTCTACTGCCTTCCCAGGCCATTGCAGAGAGCTGGATTGGAAGAGGAGCAGGCAGGACTAGAACCAGCACCCATATGGGATGCTGGCACTTCAGGCCTGGGCATTAACCTGCTGAGCCACAGCGCTGGCCCCCAGGGATTGATTTTAGATCTTTTGTCAAAGATAAGTAGATGTAGATGTTTGCACTGATTTCTGGTATTTCTGTTCCATTTGGTCTATCCATCTGTTTTTGTTGTACTGGGATTGAAGTCTGGTATTGTGATGCCTCCAGTTTTATTTTTGTTGTATAAGATTGCTATGACTATTTGGGGTCTCCTGTGTTTCTATATGAATTTCAGCATCATTTTTCCTGCATCTGAAAAGAATGTCCATGGTATTTTGATTGGTATCACATAGAGTCTGTAATTTGCTTTCATAATAATGGACATTTTGATGATATTTTGGGTAATATTTTATTAAGGATTTTTGCATCTATGTCCATTAGGGATATTTATCTATATTTCTCTCTCTTTGTTGCATCTTTTCTAGGTTTGGGTATTAAGGTGGTGCAAGCTTCATAGAAGGAGTTTGAGAGGATCCCTCCTTTTCAGTTGTTTTGAATAGATTGAGAAGAATTGGAATTAGTTCTTCTTTAAATGCCTGTTTGAATTCAGCAGTGATGCTGTCTGGTCTTTTAGGTTTCTTTGTTGGGAGAGTCTTTATTACTGATTCAATCTCTGTTTTGGTTATTGGTGTGTTTATGTTTTCTATAAATTCATGATTTAATTTTGGTAGATTGTATCTTTCTAGGAATCTATTCATTTCTTCTAGGTTTTCTAGTTGTTGGCATACAGCTCTTTGCAACAATTTCTGGTGATTCTTATATCCGTGGTATCTATTATTACATTTCCTTTTTCATCTCTGTTTTCATTGATTTGTCTTTTCCTTTTTTTTCTTGGTCAGTTGCACCAATGGTGTATCAATTTTATTTTATTTTTTAAAATTAGCTTTCCATTTCATAGATTTTTGTAATTTTTGCATCAGTTTTGTTTATTTCTTCTCTAAGTTTAATTATTTCTTTCTTCCTACTAGTTTGGATTTGGTTTGTTGTTGATATTCTATATCGTTGAGTTGCATTGATAGCACATTTGTTTGGTACCTTTCCAGTTTTTTCCTATAGACATTGATTGCTATGAACTTCCTTCTTAATACACTTTTGCTATACCTCATAGGTTTTAATATAATGTATTGCCATCTTCATTTGTTTCCAGAAATTTTTTTATTTCTCTTTGGATTTCTTTTATGACCCACTGTTCCTTCTGGAGAGTGCTGTTCAGTCCCTATGTTTATTTATTTTTTAAAATTTTATTTTTTTTTTAATTTATGTTCTAGTGATACTTGAGTTGTTGGTTTCTAGCTTCATTCCACTATGGTTTGAGAATGTGCATGGAATGATTTCAATTATTTTGAATTAGTTGAGACTAGCTTTGTGATCTAGCTTATGGTATATCCTAGAGAATGTCCCATGTAGTGATGAGAAGAATGTATATTCTGCCACTGTGGGGTGAAAGATTATGTAGTTATCCTTTAGGTCCATTTCATCTATAGTGTCCATTAACTGTTGTTTCCTTGCTGATTATCTGTCTGGCTGATCTGTCCATTGATGAAAGTGGGGTATTGAAGTCTATGTCTCCCTTAGGTCTATTAACATTTTTTAAATAGCCAGGTGCCCTGTAATTGGGTACATATACATTTATTATAGTCACATCTTCCTATTGGATTGATCCATTAATCATTACATAGTGCCCTTCTTTGTCTCTTTAATCAGTTGTTATGTTAAAGTCTATTTTGTCTGATATTAGAATTGCAACACCAGCTCATTTTTGGTTTCTGTTAGCATGGACTATCTTTTTCATACTTTCACTTTCCATCTGCATGTATCTTTGTTGATGAAGTGTGTTTCTTGTAACAAATAGATGGGTCTTGATTTTCAATCCATTCAGCCAGTCTGTATCTTTTAACTGGAGAATTGAGGCCATTTACATACCAGGTGAGTATTGATAAGTGTTGACCTGGCCCTCCATTTTTCCATAAATATTTATATTGTTTATTTTGGATTTATTTTGTATTTCTATTGATAGGGTTGTCTGCCTTCTCATTCTTTCATAATGATGGCTATCTTTCTGTGTTTCTGTGTGTGGCACATCCGTAAGCATCTTCTGTAAGGCTAGACAAGTTTTGATGAATTTTTTCAATTACTGTTTGTTATGGAAGTTCTTTATTTCACATTTACTCATAAATGCAAGCTTTGTGGGGTATAGTATTCTGGGTTGACAGTTTCTTTTCTTTAAGACTTGGACTATATTTCAGAATTCCCTTCTGGCCTGTAGGGTTCCTGATGAGAAGTCAGCTGTGAGTCTAATTAGCAATGCTCTGATTTGTCATTTTTCCCTTGCCCAGTTTAGAATCTTTTCTTTATGTGTTGCTGTAGAAAGTTTGACTACAATGTATATTGCTGAATATCTTTTCTAGTCATATATGTTAGGAGTTCTACATACTTTCTGTACTTGAACATCTCTATCTTTCTCCAAATTGGGGAAATTTTCTGTAATTATTTCACTTAATTGGTTTTCTATTCCCTTTTCTTTTTCCTCTCCTTCAGGAACTCCTAAGACTTGCATGTTGGGTCATTTGATAGTATCCCATAGATTTCCAACACTGCTTTCTAGTTTCTTTTTTTTTTTTTGTCTGTAAGATTTTCAAAGATTCATTTTCTAATTCAGATATTCTTTCTTCTCCCTCTTCAAGTCTACCATAAAGACTTTCCACTGTAGTTTTTATGTGATCCATTTTATCTTTCATTCCTAAAATTTCACTTTGATTTCTCTTTATATTGTCAGTTTCCTGGGAGAAGTTTTCATTCATGTCTTGTGTGGTTTTCTTTAGTTTGTAGATGTGCTTCTAATTTTTTTGAGTAATCCTATGATTAATTTTCTAAATTATTTTTCTAGCATTTCCTTAATCTTTTCATCTTAATATTCTAATATTTAAATGTTGTTGTGTTCCTCTGGGGGTCATGGTGACTTCCTTATTCTTGTTTCTTAAATTTAACTCTTATTTTCTGGCATTTGTGGAGTTGATTTTTAATTTTTTCTTGTGTTGGTTTTGATCTTTGGGGTTATGCTTCTGTGACTTCAAGGAATGTCTGCCCAGAGGCTTGGGTTAATGATCTAGGGTGGGGCTAGTTTCAGGGGTAACACCAACATTGGGCATGGTAGAACTCCAAAGCCAGCTATGCCCTACACATTTTGTGTAGCTACAAAGTCTCCAATGTCTTAGCATATAGGGCTCCCACAGATGCCGAGACTATAGGATGCTGTTGGTGTAGGTTCTCCTCTGTCTCTCATAGTTGCCTGGCCACTTTCCTGCCAAGCTCTGAGACAGTGAGGGCTGTGGGCCATTCCCTCCATTGGTAGGTCTGGATCACACGTGCACACTAGGGTCCCCAGTCTAAAGCCTGCCTGATGCTGCTGGCAGCTCTGTGTCCAAATGTCCCATCTCAGTGAACTGTTATGTGCATGCCTGCAGTCTTCTGAGTTGTAGCACTGATTTAAAATTATGCTTACTCCCTCTATTGGTAGGGTCAGAGTTTTGTATTGGAGAGATTGGTTTGAATCAGCTGTCCCCCTCTACTTCCACCAGGAACTCAGGTGACTGCCAGCAACCACTAATTCCCCAGGCTCCAGTCTGGACCCACTGCATGCTCTCTCTGGCTCTATGCCCTGAATTGGTGTAGATAAATTTCCTTCTCACTGTCTCAATAATGCTGCCAGCTCAGGCTGTCTGTGGCTTCTACTCTCTGGGTGCACATTTACACTCATCATGCAATTTCAAGCTATTTCCTCTCCTGCTATCGGGCTTCCCAGGTGGTTTTCTCTTCTCTTCTCTGCCAAGCGTGTACCTCCTATCCTATTCTCTGCAGTTTTTCTTCTTAGCCCTGCATAGTGGGCTGCTCTCTAGCCCTCAATTTTTTTCTATCAAACTTAGTTCTTAGGTGACTTTTTCCTTGTGACATGAATGTGGTGAAAATTATTGAATTCTCTTTGCAACTATTTTATGCCCCCAAATTCCGAAAGCCATCTTGACCCAATCTTTCTCAGTTCCCAGAGGATATGTTGTTTTATCTTTTCTGGAATTCTAGGGGACTATAAATTAAACTTTCACTTTTAATTCTTAAAGCTATATATACAAATATCTTTCCCTCGGGATTTTTCTGTTATTGCCAAGATTTTTCCTTTATTTCCATTCATTTTTCCCTTATTTTCCATTTCAAAGATGATTAAATGGACTATTTTTCAATAAATGCCAATATGCTTATTTTTTTTACAAAATGATTTGTTTATTAATTGAAAGGCAGAGTTACAGAGAGGCAGAGAGAGAGAGAGAGAGAGAAGAAAGTCCTCCATCCACTGGCTAACTCCCTAAATGGCCACAATGGCTGGAGCTGGTCCAATCTGAAGCTTGGAGCCAGGAGCTTCCTCCAGGTCCCCCATGTAGGTAGGTGCAGGGGTTGAAGGACTTGGGCCATCCTCTACTACCTTCCCAGGCCATAGAAGAAAGCTGTATTGGAAGTGGAGCAGCCAGGACACAAACCAATGCCCATATGGGATGCCAGCACTGCAGGTGGCAGCTTTACCTGCTATGCGACAGCACAGGCCCCTACATGCTTGTTTTACTAACATTTCCATAAACAGTTTTAGTCACAGTTATGAAAATACATTATACTCTAATAAGAGGAAAGATTTTATCTTTAATTTGTATTTGATTTTAGGAATATTGCCCACTTACAGCATCAGATAATAGTATGTACCAGTGCTAGCACTGTGAACATGCAGCCATGTTAGTTGGCTTTTCTATTGTGTTGTCAATTCATGTAAAATTCTGTAAGTAACCTAAGAAATTTTTATCTTCAAAACTTCTCAAAGCCATCTGGGGTCAGGGTACTCTTACTCTTTCAAAGATTTTTTTACTCTTTATGTATTTTTTATGGAACAACACTTTCCAGTGATGTTGAAATTTTCAATAATATAGTTCTAGGTGCTGCTGTTCCTTTAAAATCAATATTGAAAGGATTAATCCCTTTTGAATTTTAGTTTCTGAAAATTTTTATGGGATTTTTTTTTTTTTAATTTTTGACAGGCAGAGTGGACAGTGAGAGAGACAGAGAGAAAGGTCTTCCTTTTTGCCGTTGGTTCACCCTCCAATGGCCGCCGCGGTAGCGCGCTGCAGCCGGCGCACCGCGCTGTTCCGATGGCAGGAGCCAGGTGCTTATCCTGGTCTCCCCTGGGGTGCAGAGCCCAAACACTTGGGCTATCCTCCACTGCACTCCCTGGCCACAGCAGAGAGCTGGCCTGGAAGAGGGGCAACCGGGACAGGACCGGTGCCCCGACCGGGACTAGAACCCGGTGTGCCGGCGCCGCAAGGCGGAGGATTAGCCTGTTGAGCCACGGCGCCGGCCTTTTATGGGATTTTTATACATATCATTAATAATTATTCACTACATTTGCTCAGTATTTTTGGCTATCGTTTTTTCAAAAATATGTATCCACTCAAAGTTATCACATCATTGTTGTCATAGCATTTAATTTCCTGTTTTCTTTTGCCTTTGGATTTAATGCTATAATCTATAAAATGTTTAAGTTTCTTAGTGTATCCTGATCCTAGCACCATGAATATGTAAACCTGTTCATTGGCTTTTTAAATGGAAGATTATCAGCTTCCTGAAATTCTTCTAAGTTGCTTTGGAATCTTTTGTATATCCACTATCTCTGAATGGTCTAATATTAATGTATTGCTTTATGCTATCAGAATCACACAATTTTGCCATTTGGGAGTTTTTAGGGGACTCTAAATTTATCACTTCTGCTGACATTTTTGATAGTATCATTCTACATGAGGATATCTTTCCATCATCAAGATTCTTCTATAGGGTGACATTTTTGTCTCTTGATTTAAGTTTCTGTAATATGCAATCATGTTTAAAATGTAATTTTAAAAGACTATTTTCACAAAATCCCTTTGTATTTACTTGCCACTTGGTAATTACTCCTTCCAAACTACTCAGTTCTACCTTAGTCCCAATTTATAAGGTGATACAACATCACTTGTTATTTATTTTTCTATGATTTTATTGTGGTCACCAGTGTATATAATAAGTGCTTAGTGTAAGCAAGTGTTTGGGTTGTTGTTTACTATGCTTATTGAGAGGTTATCAACTCAATGGAAATTTCTAAGTTTTCCTGTCCATTTTCAATTGCAGTTTTTCAGTACTGTCCATGTTCAATATATTCTTTCATCCGTTCAAGTTTCTTTTCTTTCACTGAATCTGAATTGTGATGAGATTCAATTTAACATTGGTTTTGACATAATCAACAGTGTCATTCTGGACATAGATATCTTAGCTTTATAGTTATCTATTAAATTAAATAGTGATTTTCCTTGAATGCAAATCCCAAAGCTTTATAATATTCTTTTTTTTACAGGCAGAGTGGACAGTGAGAGAGAGAGAGACAGAGAGAAAGGTCTTCCTTTGCTGTTGGTTCACCCGCCAATGGCCGCTGCAGCCAGCATACTGTGGCCAGCGCACCGTGCTGATCTAAAGGCAAGAGCCAGGTGCTTCTCCTGGTCTCCCATGGGGTGCAGGGCCCAAGCACTTGGGCCATCCTACACTGCACTCCTGGGCCACAGCAGAGAGCTGGACTGGAAGAGGGACAACCGGGACAGAATCCGGCACCCTGACCGGGACTAGAACCCTATGTGCCAGCGCCACAGGTGGAGGATTAGCCTGTTGAGCCATGGTGCTGGCCTATAATATTCTTAAATAAAATTTTAATTGTTTCTTTTTTTAAAGATTTATTTATTTATTTATATGAAAGGCAGAGCCAAAGAGAGAGAGAGAGAGAGAATATTCCATCCACTTACTCACTAGCTCACTCCCCAAATGGCCACAATAGTCAGAACTAGATCAGGCCAAAACCAAGAAACAAAATTTTCTTCTGGGTCTCCCACAAGAGTCAGAAGCCCAAGCATTTAGGCTGTCTTCCACTTCTTTCCCAGGTGCATTAGTAGGGAGCTTGACCAGAAGTGGAGCCTTGGAACTTACTCTATTATATCTCCTACCAAATTACTCAATTCTACTGACAGTGATCACATTATATATTATCTATGAGAATGTGAGTCTTTTTTTTAGCTTTGTCTTGTCCTAATTACTATTGCTTTCTATACCATCAGTATCACAGCTTGTGCCAATCCTAGCACTATGAATATGTAGCCATTGTGGTTGTTTTTTTTTCCATGGGAAATAATGAACTCACTCAAAATTTTTTGTGTTGTCCTGGCATCTTTTTACAAAGAGTTGATCAGACATTTCTAGGTATGCTGTAGTGATTCATTCAATGAAACTCATATATTTATTACAGTCTAAAGTTTTTTTTATGAAACTCTAACTTGATTATTGACTTTGAAATGTCCAGGATGTACACCTGGACACTTACATACCATATTTATGAGTCCTTTGTGAGAATATGATCTTTTCTGAGTTCTTTAATTTTTTAATATTATGTTTACATATAATTTTAATCAAGGATTCATATTAAATTATTCTGTTATGTCTATTTTTCACTACTATTGTTACTACTTCTAATTCAGAGTATTCAAAATATGCTGTAGTACTATTTTATTTTGTGTTTCAAAATATTGCTATCACATGTATATTATCAATATTCCAATGTCTACCAATGCTAGAATAGTGAACCTATGACCATCTTGCATGGGTTTTTCATTGTGACCTCACCAAGTTGAAGATGTTTCTCCACATTCTACTGACAATGTTCATGTTCACATTTTCTTTTTATTATTTAAAAATCTAAGGGGGAAAGGAAAAGAGAGAGAAGGATGGAGGGAGGGAAGGAGGAAAGAGAGAGGAAGAGAGAGAGAGAGATCTTTCATTTAATGATTCACTACACAAATCACTGCACCATCCAGAAGCAATGAAATCAAATAAGCCTCCCACATAGGCAGTGGCAGGAAGTTAAGAATTTTAGCTATCATTTGTTCCCTCTTAGGCCCACCAAAAGTGAGCTGGATCCAAAAGAGTGTAGATGGGACTCAAATGGTCAGTTTGATATGGAATGCAGGCATTGCAAACAGTGGCATGTCTGAATGCATCAGGAAAGCAACATATGCACATTTTCTTGGACTAATGTAAAACTTCTTTTCAAGGTCATGTATTCTTTGCCTTCTTTGTAGTTGCATAGGACTTCAAATGACCCTTATATTTTGAAATTGGCAAGTATAATTCTTGATACATATACATTTTAATACTATCCTGATAATTGGCCTGATCTTTCCTTGATTTAACCTTTTTTAAAAGGTTTACTTATTTATTTGGAAGTCAGAGTTACACAGGGAAGGAGAGACAGAGAGAAAGAGAGAGGTCTTCTTCCATCTGCTAGTTCACTCCTCAGTTGGCTGTAATGGCCAGAGCTGTGCCGATCTGAAGCCAGGAGCCAGGAGCTTCTGGGTCTCCCATGAGGGTGCTGGGGCCCAAGGACTTGGGCCATCCTCCGCTGCTTTCCCAGGCCATAGTAGAGAGCTGGATCAGAAGTGGAGCAGCAGGGATTTGAACCAGCACCTATATGGGATACTGGCATGCAGGCAGTGACTTTGCCTGCTATGCCACAACACCAGCCCCTGATTTAACTCTTTAACCATTTTTTAATTATCTAATTCTCATTTAACCATAATGAAATATTGCTCAGCAAATTCTTTTTATCTGCTGTTGCCCTACCATTTTTTTACATTATTTAGTACCACTTCCAGTAATTAATATATACTTTTTTTCATAGAAACTTTTATTTAATGAGTACAAATTTTATAAGTATAACCCCCACCTCCTCCACTCTCTCCTATTCACAGCCTCAACTCCATTAAGAAAAAAAAACTGTTCCTCAACAGTCAAGACAAGGGCTTTCAAGTCATTGCTTCTCATGCTGTCAATTTCACTTCTACAGATTGCCTTTTATTTGCCCTATTACTTATCACAGATCAGGGAAAACATATAGTATCTCTCACTTTTTTGCTGGCTTATTTCACTGTCTGTTTTTTTTTTTTTTTACAGATTCATCCATTTTGTTGCAAATGACAAGATTTCTTTTTTTTTTTTACTGCTGTCTAGTATTCCATAGAGTATATATCCCATAATTTCTTTAATCATTCTTCGGTTAATGGGCACTTAGATTGATTCCATGTCTCAGCTATTGGTAATTGAGCTGCAATAAACATGGAGGTGCAGAAAACTCTTTAATTTACTGATTTCATTTCCCTTGGGTAAATTCCCATGAATAGGATGGCTGGGTCATATGGTAGGTCTGTATTCAGATTTCTCCAAACTGATTTTCATTGTGGTTTTACCAGTTTACATTCCCACCAACCATGCACTAGGATAAGTATTTTTCCCCACATCCTTGCTAGCATTTGTTGTTTGTTGATTTTTGTATGAAAGCCATTCTAACCTGGATGAGGTAAAACTTCATTGTGATTTTGATTTGCATTTCTCTGATGGCTCGTGATCCTGAGCATTTTTTCACGTGTCTGTTGGTGATTTGGATTTCCTCTTTTGAAAAATGTTTCTTTAAGTCCTTGGTCCATTTCTTAACTGGATTGTTTGTTTTGTTGTGGTGGAGTTTCTTGATCTCTTTATATATTCTGGTTATTAATTCTTTATCAGTTTCATTGTTTGCAAATACTTTCTCCCATTCTGACAGTTCCCTCTTCCCTTGGCTGGGTGTTTCTTTTGCAGTACAGAAGCTTCTCAATGTGATGTAATCACATTTGTTGATTTTGGCATGATTGCCTCTGTCTCTGGTGTCTTTTGCAAAGTTCTTGCAAAAGAACTTTGCCGGTGCCAGTGTCTTGCGGGGTTATCCCAATGTTCTCTATCAGGTGGTATCAGGTGGTAGATTTCAGTCTTTAATCCATTTTGAGTAGATTTTTGTGTAAGGTGTAAGATATGGGTCCTGCTTCATACTTCTGCATGTTGAAATCTGGTTTTCCTAGCGATATTTGTTGAAGAGACTGTCGTTGCTCCAGGGATTGGTTTTAGCTCCTTGGTCGAATACAAGTTGGTTGTAGATGCCTACATTGATTTCTGATTTTCTGTTCTGTTCCATTGGTTTATCCATTTGCTTTTGTACCAGTACTGGGCTGATTTGACTATAACTACCTTGTAGTATGTCTTGAAAAATGGTATTCTGATGCCTCTGGCTTTGTTTTTGTTTTATAAGATTGCTTTAGATATTTCAGATATCCCACTTGATCTGGGGGAGTGATCTTTCTGATGTTGTTGGGTTATACTGAACAGAATTTTGCAGAGGATTTTTGAGTCTATGTTCAGCAGGGATATTAGTCTAATTCTCTTCTGCTGTTGTATCTTTTCCGGGTTTCAGAATTAAGGTGATGCTGGCTACATAGAAAGAATTTTGGAGGATTCAGCCTCTTTCAATTGTTTTGAATAATTTGAGATGAAGTATAGTTGGTTTTTCTTTCAATGTCTGGTAGAATTCAGCAGTGAAGCCATCTGGTCCTGGGCTTTTCTTTGCTGGGTGGGTCTTTATTCTGATTCAATTTCTGTCTTTTCATTTTTTTTGACAGGCAGAGTGGACAGTGAGAGAGAGAGACAGAGAGAAAGGTCTTCCTTTGCCATTGGTTCACCCTCCAATGGCCGCCGCGGCTGGCATGCTGTGGCCAGCGCACCGTGCTGATCTGAAGCCAGGAGCCAGGAGCCAGGTGTCTCTCCTGGTCTCCCATGGGGTGCAGGGCCCAAGGACTTGGGCCATCCTCCACTGCACTCACAGGCCACAGCAGAGAGCTGGACTGGAAGAGGGGCAACCGGGACAGAATCCGGTGCCCCGACTGGGACTAGAACCCGGTGTGCTGGCGCCGCAAGGCGGAGGATTAGCCTATTGAGCCGAGGCGCCGGCCCAATTTCTGTCTTTGTAATGGGTCTTTTTAGGTTCTCTGTGTCTTTGTGTCTCAATTTAGGTGGGTTGTATGTGTCCAGGACTATCCATTTCTTCTTGCTTTCTCATTTTTTTTTGGCATACAGCTCTATTACAATTTCTGATGATTCTTTTTATTTCTGTAGTGTCTGTTGTTAAATTTCCTTTTTCAACCCTAATTTTATTGATTTGGGTCTTCTCTATCCTTTTTTTGCTTAGATGCACCAATGGTGTGTCAATTTTTTATTTTTTCAAAAACTCAGCTCTTTGTTTTGCTGATGTTTTGTATTTTTTTATCCAATTTTCTTTATTCTGTAATTTTAACTATTTCTTTTCTCATACTAGTTTTGCGTTTGAGTTGTTTTTCTAGATCCTTGAGATGCATTGATAGCTCATTTATTTGATGCCTTTCTAATTTCTTGATGTTGGCACCAATTGCTAAAAACTTTCTTCTTAACACAGTTTTTGCTGTATCCCATAATCTTTGATATGTTGTATTCTCATCTTCATTTATTTCCAGAAATTTTTTGATTTCTCTTTTGATTTCTTCTATGACCCATTGTTCATTCAGGAACAAGTTTTTCAATCTCCATGTGTTTGCATATGGTCTAGAGATTCCTGAGTTGCTGATTTCCAGCTTCATTTCACTGTAATCAGAGAAGATGCATGGTATGATTTTGATTTTTTTTAATTTGCTGAGATTTGTTTTATGGCCTAGTGTGTGGTCAATCCTAGAGAAAGTTCCATGCACTGGTGAAAATAATGTGTATGCTGTAACTGTAGGATGAATAGTTCTGTAGATATCTGTCCAGTCCATTTGGTCAATAGTAGCAATTAAATCTGCTGTTTCCTTGCTGATTTTCTGTATGGTTGATCTGTCCATTGCTGAAAGTGGGGTATTGAAATCCCCCATTCTATTGTATTTGAGTCTATGTCTCCCTTTAGATCTCTTTACATTTCTTTTAACTAGCCAGGTGTCCTGTAATTAGGTGCTTATACATTTATAATATTTACATCTTCCTGGTGAATTCACACTTTAATCATTATATAGTGTAGTTCTTTGCCTCTTTTATCAGTTGTGTTAAAGTATATTTTGTCTGCTATTATGATAACTACATCAGCTCTCTTTTTGCTATTATGATGACTACATCAGCTCTCTTTTTGCTAGCATGGAATACATTTTTCCATCCTTAACTTTAAGTCTATATGCATCTTTGTTGGCAAGATGTGTTTCTAGTAGGCAGCAAATAGATGGGTTTTGTTTTTTCATCCATTCAGCGAGTCTGTGTCTTTTAACTGGAGAGTTAAGTCCACTTACATTCCAGGTGACTATTGAGAAGAAACAACTTTGCCATGCCATTTTTTCATAAATATTCCTATTTTTTACTTTGGATTTCCTCTTATTTTTATTGGAAGGTTTCCTTCCTTTACCTTCTTCCATAGTGATGACTATGTTTCTGTGTTTCTGTGTGTAACACATCCTTAAGCATCTTCTGCAGGGCTGGGTGAGTAATGACAAATTCTTTCAGTTTCTATTTGTCGCATTCATAAATGAGAGCTTTGCAGGATATAGTATTCTGAAATGACAGGTTTTTTTTTCTTAAGACTTGGACTATAACTCACCATTCTCTCCTAGCCTGCAGGGTTTCTGATGAGAACTCCACAGTGAATCTAATTGGCAATCCTCTAAAGTAATCTGGCATTTCTCTCATGCACATTTTGGAATCTTTTCTTTATGTATTGCAATGCAGAGTTTGATTACAATGTATCATGGTGAAGATCTTTACTGGTCATGTCTATTAGGAGTTCTATGTGCTTTCTGCACTAGAATGTCCCTTTCTTTCTCCAAATTGGGAAAATTTTCTGTTATTAATTCACTAAAAGGCCTTCTAATCTTTTCTCTCTTTCCATACCTTCAGGAACTCCTATAACCAATACGCTGGGTCATTTGATAGTATCCTGTAGATTCCCAATGGTGTTTTTAGTTTTCCTATTTTTTCTTGTGTTTGGTCTGACTGTATAATTTCCTGTGCTTTGTCTTCTGAGTCTGATATTCTTTCTTCTGCTTCACAAATTCAGTTGTTAAGGCTCTCCACTACATTTTTTATTTCTTATGTTGAATCCTTAATTTCCAGGATTTCATTTTGATTTCTGTTTAAGATCTCAATTTCATGGGAGAAATTTTCCTTCATGTCATGTATGGATTTCATTAGTTTGTACATTTGCTTCCAATTACTTCTAACTAATACTATGATCAATTTTTTGAATTCCATTTCTGGCATTTCTTCAATCGCATCTTCTTCACAATCTAGTATTGAAGCGTTTTGTTCTTTCAGGAGTGTAATGTTTTCTTCTTTATTTTTGTTAATTGAATTGGTGTTTTTGTTATTCAGAATTTTTGGATTTACTTGTTGGTTTCTTCTTTTTTTTTCTGCTGTGGTTGCTTTTATCTTTGGACTAGTGGAGTGATTACTTTCAGGGAATACCTAGAGGCTTGTGGTGGGTGTGGCCAGGAAACTCCATTTAGTAGTCCAGGGCGAAGGGCATATCTAAGGTGACAGACCAAGGTTTGATGTAAATCCCCCCTTTTTTATATCAGAGAGGAGGTTTCTTCTTGTCTGTGTAGACTCAGCTGAGCTCCTCTCCTCAAAGGATATCGGTGCCTGGGTGCTAGCCCCAGTAGTTATATTATTCATCCACTTTGCCACAAGGACTACACAAAGGATCTATGCAATACTCAGTGTAAGCTCAGATTCCCCAGCAGTGTCCCTCACTAGGTAACCTGGGAGCCCTGATCATATGGAGCCTCCCTCAGTGAATGTCCAGTGTCTCAGCAACACCTTGAGTCCTCCCACACAGCCTCAATATTTTCACAGTCCCCACACACAAGCCTCCTACAGTCATGAGCACTCAGCTCCCTGTCTGCTCTCTTCACCAGACTCAAGAGTCTCTGCTTGGCTGGTTGCTAGGCACAGACACGAACTAGCACAGTTTTTACATGTGTCCAAACTGGCACCTGCTCTCCACCAGCTTGTAACAGGATGCCTTTGAAGGATGATTGGGGAGAGAAAAATGTGCTTTCCCCTTTGTTTTTTCTCCTCTAGTTTGGTGGGGACACTATTCCCCACTGGGCTCCAAGCCAGATTCACTCTAGAATCTTCCTTCAGCTTTTTTGCCAGTGGCTTGGGCTGCTGCAGTATGGTAACCTCACTCTCCAATGCTGATACAGAAGCTCTTGGCTGCTGGTGCTCCAAATTGTGCACATTCTCACCCTCCACATATGTCCACTATGTTCCTCCAGTTTGCATAGTTTCATCTGCTGTTTTCTCCCTACCTTTTCCCTCAGACTGTTATTTCCCTCAGACTGTTATTCTTTAGACCCAGAGGTGAGTCAGACTCTTCAGGCTATCCAACTAGTAAGTGGTATCTCTGAGGTAAAAACCCAGACTTATGTCTTAATATATTCTTTAAATTATAACAGGTGTATCCTTATTTTTTTAATTTATTACTATCACCTGTATCAATCATCAATGTCCTAGTGAAAGCCAATCATAACAATATGAACCCTTGTAAGCTTTTTCATCGTGATTTCATTTTTCAACTCAATGAAATTTTCTGTGTTCTCTTGAAAATTTTATGCATACAGTTTCTCAAATCTTATCCAGTGTAATCATTTTTACATTCCAAGTTTTTAAATCTTTCTTTTGTTCTTTTATATGATTTTATTTATTTCAGAGAGAGATTTACAGAGAGGGAGAGACAGAGAGAAGTCTTCCATCAACTAGTTCACTCTCCAAACAGCCAAAAAGGCTGGAGCTGAGCTGATCCAAAGCCAGAAGCCAAGAGTTTCTTCCAGATCTCGCACACAAATGCAGGGCCCCAAGCACTTGGACCATCTTTCACTGATTTCCCAGGCCATACAAGAAAGCTGGATCAGAAGAGAAGCAGCCAGGACTTGAACTGGTGGCCATATGTGTTGGCAGCACCCCAGGTGGAAGCTTAGCCTGCTGCAACACAGTGCCAGCCCACTTTTTTTTAAAAAAAAAAGATTTATTTATTTTACTTGAAAGTAACAGTTACACAGAGAGAGGAGAGGCAGAGAGAGAGAAAGAGAGAGAGAGAGAGAGAGAGAGAGAGAGAGAGAGAGGTCTTCCATCCACTGGTTCACTCCCCAGATGGCCACAATGGCTGGAGCTGTGCTGATCCAAAGCCAGGAGCCAGGAGCTTCTTCCAGGTCTCTCACACAGGTACAGGGGCCCAAGGACCTGGGCTATCAAGTACTGCTTTCCCAGGTCATAGCAGAGAGCTGGATTGGAAGTAAAGGCAGCTGGGTCTTGAACCAGCACCCATATAAGATGCCAGCACCACAGGCAGCGGCTTTACCCACTACATCACAGTGCTGGCCTGAGACCACTTTAATTCTTTATATCCTGCCCTTATTCTCCCTCACTGCCCTGTATCCTGTTGTCCTGAATCTTTGGGCCACCTGAGCTCTCTTCTCTGCCTTTGCTTCACTGCTTTTGCTAAGCTGCTTGTGGCTGCTCATAATCAAATGCTCACTGCACATGGCTCTTGGCCTGCTCTCTGCTTGGCACCACCACTCTTGGGACCAACTGTTAAGGCATACTCTTCCCCCATTCTCAGCTCAATCACTACACACCTGCTGCTCAATCATGTATGTAGCTGAGGGTCATCAGGCCCAGCTGAAGAAGAATCACCATGCTATATTAAGCACAAGTTTATGAATTCTTTAATGAAGTGTAGACTACAGATCTTCTTCCTTCACCTGGCTCATTCAGCTTCCAGAACCATCGTAGAACTGAATGTATCTTCCATCTGGAACAGGGAGAACTTCTCTGAGGTATCTAGCTAGTCCAGAGGGAAAATGAGGCTAGTAACGTCAAGAGTTCCCCCAGGATATAGGCTAGCCAGGTCACCCATGGTGAATACCATAATCACAGCCACATGTCTTTCCTGTTCCAGTTAAGTACATCACCCTTAAGTCAAAGCAAAGCCACTAGACACATGAAGAAAATCTCTCATGTAAAGTACAGGGGCAACATAGCAAAACAAGTAAATAACAAAGAAAGCAAGACCTTCCAAATCACCACATCCTCAAAGACTTAAAATAATAGATTTTGAAGAACATGCTGTTTGAAGAAGTGAACACTGAGAGGCCAGTGCTGTCATATAGTGAGTGAGGCCACCACATGAAGCACCAGCATCCCATGTGGGTGTGGTTTGGGCCCCAGATGCTCCTCTTCCAACTCAGATCTCTACTATGTCCTGGGAGGGCTTTAGAGGATTTCCCAAATGCTTGGACCCTGGCACCCACATGGGGGACCCAAGGGAAGCTCCTGGATACTAGTTGTGGTCCATCTCAGCTCTGGCCTTTATGGCCATTTGAGGAGTGAACCAACAGATGTAAGATCTCTTTGTCTCTTCTCCTCTCTCTGTAACCCTGCCTTTCAAATAAATAAATAAATCTTTAAAAAAGAAGTGAACATTGAGAAAGAAGGTAAAGGAAGTAAACCTCACAGCAAAAGATCACAGGAAGTTCAAAGCATATATTAGAAAATATCTTTGGGAAAATGGCAGGGTAAATTTACTACTTATTAACAGTCACATTGAACGTTAATGGCCTCAACTCTCTAGTTAAAAGACACCGATTGGCTGAACAGGTTAAGGAACAAAGCCCACCTATTGGCTGCTTATAAGAAACACATCTTTCCAACAAAGATGCATGCAGACTGAAAGTGAAAGGCTGGAGAAAGATATACCATGCCAACAGAAATGAAAAAAGAGCGGGCGTAGCCATATTAATATCAGACAAAATAAACTTTAACACAAAAACTGTTAAGAGAGACAAAGAGGAGTACTATATAATGATTAAGGGATCAATTGAACATGAAGATATAATGATTATCAATGTATATGCACCTACTTACAGAGTATGTTTAAAAGATATGTTAAGGGACTTAAAGGGAGACTTAGACTCCAATACAATAGTACTGGGGGACTTCAATACTGCACTCTCAGAGATAGATCAACAGGACAGAATATCAATAAGGAAACAGTAGATTTAATCAACACTATAGCCCAAATGGATATAACAGATATCTACAGAACTTTTCATCCTACACATAAAGCATTTACATTCTTCTCAGCAGTACATGGAACATTCTCTAGGATTGACCACATACTAGGCCATAAAGCAAGTCTCAGCAAATTCAAAATAATTAGAATCATACGATGCAGCTTCTCTGACCATAGGGGAATAAAGTTGGAAATTAGCAACTCAGGAATCCCTAGAGAGTATGCAAACACATGGATACGGAACAACATGCTCCTGAATGAACAATGGGTCATAGAAGAAATCAAAAGAGAAATCAAAAACTTTCTGGAAGTAAATGAGGATAACAACATAACATATCAAAACTTATGGGATACAGCAAAAGCAGTTTTGAGAGGAAAGTTTATAGCAATATGTGCCTACATCAAGAAATTAGAAAGACATCAAATAAATGAGCTCTCAATGCACATCAAGAATCTAAAAAAACTGCAGCAAACCAGACTCAAATCTAGTAGGAGAAGAGAAATAATAAAAATCAGAGAAGAAATCATTAGGATTGAATTAAAAAAATTACAAAAAATCAACCAAATGAAGAGCTGGTTTTTTGAAAAAATAAACAAAATTGACATCCCATTGGCCCAACTAACTAAAAAAAGAAAAGACCCAAATCAATAGGATCAGAGATGAAAAAAGAAACATAACAACAGACACTACAGAAATAAAAAGAATCATCAGAAATTACTACAAGGACTTGTATGCCAGCAAACAGGAAAATCTATCAGAAATGGATAGATTCCTGGACACATGCAACCTACCTAAATTGAGACAGGAAAACATAGAAAACCTAAACAGACCCATAACTGAGACAGAAATTGAAACAGCAATAAAGGCCCTCCAAAAAAAGAAAAGCCCAGGACCAGATGGATTCACTGCTGAGTTCTACCAGACATTTAGAGAAGAACTAACTCCAATTCTTCTCAAACTATTCAAAACAATCGAAAAAGAGGGAATCCTCCCAAATTCTTTCTATGAAGCCACCATCACCTTAATTCCTAAGCCAGAGAAAGATGAAGCATTGAAAGAGAGTTACAGACCAATATCCCTGATGAACATAGATGCAAAAATCCTAATAAAGTTCTGGTCAATAGAGTGCAATAACACACCAGAAAGATCATCCACCCAGACCAAGTGGGATTTAGCCTTGGTATGCAGGGATGGTTCAATGTTCGCAAATCAATCAATGTGATACACCATATCAAATAACTGCAGAAGAAAA
This sequence comes from Lepus europaeus, assembly GCF_033115175.1. Lineage (NCBI taxonomy): Eukaryota > Metazoa > Chordata > Mammalia > Lagomorpha > Leporidae > Lepus > Lepus europaeus. The sequence continues at coordinate 84,113,420 of NC_084843.1, read as the reverse complement.
ACCATATGATTCTCTCAATAGACACAGAGAAAGCATTTGATAAAATACAACACCCTTTCATGATGAAAACCCTAACCCAACTGGGTATAGAAGAGTTTGGGAAAGTAGCAGGATATAAAATCAATGCACAAAAATCAACAGATTTTGTATGCATAGGCAATGCCATGGCTTAGAAAGAACTGCGTAGATCAATCCCATTCACAATAGCCACAAAATCAATCAAATACCTTGGAATAAACTTAACCAATGATGTTAAAGATCTCTACGATGAGACTTACAAAATCTTAATAAAAGAAATTGAAGAGGATACCAAAAAATGGAAAATTCTTCCATGCTCATGGATTGGAAGAATCAATATCTTCAAAATGTCCATTCTTCCAAAAGCAATTTACAGATTCAATGCAATGCCAATCAAGATACCGAAGAACTTCTTCTCAAATCTTGAAAAAATGATGCTGAAATTCATATGGAGACACAGGAGACCTCGAATAGCTAAAGCAATCTTGTACAACAAAAACAAATCTGGAGGCATCACAATACCAGATTTCAGGACATACTACAGGGTAGTAGTTATCAAAACAGCATGGTACTGGTACAGAAACAGATGGATAGACCAATGGAACAGAATAGAAACACCAGAAATCAATCCAAACATCTACAGCCAACTTATATTTGATCAAGGATCTAAAACCAATCCCTGGAATAAGGACAGTCTATTCAATAAATGGTGCTGGGAAAACTCGATTTCCACGTGCAGAATCATGAAGCAAGACCCCTACCTTTCACCTTAAACAAAAATCCACTCAACATGGATTAAATACCTAAATCTATGACCCGACACCATTAAATTATTAGAGAACATTGGATTAACTCTGCAAGATATAGGTACCGGCAAAGACTTCTTAGAAAAGACCCCAGAGGCACAGGCAGTCAAAGCCAAAATTAACATTTGGGATTGCATCAAATTTAGAAGTTTCTGTACTGGAAAAGAAACAGCCAGGAAAGTGAAGAGGCAACTGACAGAATGAGAAAAAATATCTGCAAACTATGCAACAGATAAAGGGTTAATAACCGAATCTACAAAGAGATCAAGAAACTCCACAACAACAAAACAAACAACCCACTTGAGAGATGGGCCAAGGACCTCAACAGACATTTTTCCAAAGAGGAAATACAAATGGCCAACAGACACATGAAAAAATGTTCAAGATCACTAGCAGTCAGGGAAACGCAAATGAAAACCACAATGAGATTTCACCTCACTCCGGATAAAATGGCTCACAACAGATGTTGATGAGGATGTGGGGAAAAGGGGACACTAACCCACTGTTGGTGGGAATGCAAACTGGTAAAGCCACTATGGAAGTCAGTCTGGAGAGTCCTTAGAAACCTAAATATAACCCTACCATACTACCCAGCCATCCCACTCCTTGGAATTTACCCAAAGGAAATTAAATTGGCAAACACAAATGCTGTTTGCACCTTAATGCTTATTGCAGCTCAATTCACAATAGCTAAGACCTGGAATCAACCTAATTGCCCATCAACAGTAGACTGGATAAAGAAATTATAGAACATGTACTCTATAGAATACTATACAGGAGTAAAAAAAAAATGAAATCCGGTCATTTGCAACAAGATGGAGGAATCTGGAACACATCATGGTGAGTGAATTAAGCCAATCCCAAAGGGACAAATATCATATGTTCTCCCTGATCGGTGACAACTAACTGAGCACCAAAAAGGAAACCTGATGAAGTGAAATGGACACTATGAGAAACAGTGACTTGATCAGCCCTTGTCCCATCTGTTGATGTACAATTTAATACTTTATCCCTTTCAGTATTTTTTTTTGTTCTAGTTAATACTATTGGTTGAACTCTGTAATTAATACACAATTATTCTTAGGTGTTTAAATTTAACTGAAAAGTGATCTCTGTTAAATATAAGAGTGGGAATAAGAGAGGTAGGAGATGTACAATTTGGGACATGCTCAAGCTGTTTTGCCCCAAATGGTGGAGTTAAAAATGTGCCAGGGGGTTCCAATACAATCCCATGAAGCTTGCATGTACCAATGTCATCTCACTAGTGCAAGTGATGAATTTCAGGTCACAATAGATCATAATGATAGGATTAAGAGTCAAAGGGATCACATAAACAAGAAGTGTCTGAAAATACTAACCGATAGAACAAAAAAGGGAGAGAACAATCCAACATGGGAAGTGGGATACACAGCAGACTCATAGAATGGCAGATGTTCTAAACAGCACTCTGGCCTCAGAATCAACCCTTAAGGCATTCAGATCTGGTTCAAGAGCTCATGAGAGTATTTTAGGCATGGAAAGCCAAGACAATCTGGCAAAAGAAAAAAAAAGGACCTAAATGAAAGATCTCTGTGAGTGAGATCCCAGTAGAAAGAATAGGGCCATCAAAGAAGGAGGTACCTTTCTCTGAAGGGAGGAGAGAACTTCCACTTTGACTATGACTCTGTCAGAATAAGATTGAAGTTGGTGAACTCAAAAGGCTTCCATAGCCTTGGCAACTCATGACTAGGGCCTAGGGAGGTTACTGATGCCTTAAACAAGAGTGTCAAATTGTTAAGTCAACAACAGGAGTCTCTGTGCACTTACTCCTCATGTAGGATCTCTGTCCTTAATGTGTTGTTCAATGTGAATTAATGCTATAACTGGTACTCAAACAGTATTTTACTTTATGTTCTGTGTGGGTGCAAACTGATGAAATCTTTTCTTAATATATACTAAATCAATCTTCTGTATATAAAGATAATTGAAAATGAATCTAGATGTGAATGGAATGGGAGAGGGAGCGGGAGATGGGAGGGTTGCAGGTGGGAGGGAAGTTTTGGGGTAGGGAAAACCATTGTAATCTATAAATTGTACTTTGGAAATTTATATTTACTAAATAAAAGTTAAAAAAAGAATAAAAATAGAACAGGTGCAAAAAATAAATAAAATTAAATTAAAATTTAAAAAATTTCTTAATATCCATAAATTACCCTATTGCTTTGAAATCAATAATGAAACCTTTGATGCAAATATGTTTATTTTAAAATATTTTCTTTAATATTTATTGGGTATTATCCTAATTGTACTTTATGCTCATTTGTTTGGTTTTTTTAATATACTTTTAAAATTTTATTTTATTTATTTGACAGGTAGAGTTATAGATATAGAAAGACAGAGAGAAAGGTTTTCCTTCCATTGGTTTACTCCCCAAATGGCTGCTACAGCCAGTGCTGCACTGATTTGAAGCCAGGAGCCAGGTGCTTCTTCCTGGTCTCACATGCAGGTACAGGGGCCCAAGCACTTGGGCCATCCTCCACTGCCTTCCCTGGCCACAGCAGAGAGCTGGACTGGAAGAGGAGCAACCAGGACAGAATCCGGTGCCCCAATCAGGACTAGAACCCGGGGTACCAGAGCCACAGGCAGAGGATTAGCCTAGTGAGCCACGGCGCCGGCCAATATAATTTATATTATATATAGTGCCTCTCTTCTGTATATGGTTTAAGGATTTATTTATTTATTTAAAGGCAGAGTTACAGAGAGGCAGAAGCAGAGAGAGACAGATGTCCTCCAGCTGCTGGACTGGAAGAGGAGCAGCCAGGACTAGAACCCGGTGCCTATATGGTATGCTGGGGCTGCAGGTGGAGGATTAACCAAGTGAGCCATGGCACCAGCCTAGTTTGTGTTTTTTAGCTTTTTTCAATTTTGATATAAAAGTAATGGACAATTTTTCACCAAATAGTCATTCTTTTACCAATGAATTTTTACTCACAATAATGTATAATTTATACATTACAATTGTAGACTTTTGTGGTTTTAGGCTTATCTTTGAATTTATTTTCAATGTCATAAATATTCTATGGTCAACCACTTCTACTACTGTGAACTTTACAGTATCATGCTCACATTCTAATTATAATGTCACTGACTCTTTTTTTCTTTTTTAAAAAAGATTTATTTATTTATTTGATAGAGTTACACAGAGAGAAGAGAGGGAGAGAGGGAGAGAGAGGTCTTCAATCCGCTGGTTCAGCCCCCAAATGGCTGTAACAGATGGAACTGCAGCCAGGAGCCAGGAGCTTCCTCTGAGTCTTCCACACAGGTGCAGGGACCCAAGGACTTGGTCCATCTTCTACTGCTTGTCCAGGCCATAGCAATGAGCTGTGTTGGAAGTGGAGCAGCTGGGTCTCAAATTAGTGCCCATATGGGATGGGGCGCTTCAGGCCAGGGCGTTTACCCGCTGCACCACAGTGTTGGCCCCAAGGTCACTGACTCTTAATTTATCCTGGCCATCTTGTGTACACATTTTTCAGGACCATCATCATCCAATGTAATCATTTTCCCTTTATAGGTTATAAATGTTTTGTTTATTCTATGAAAAAGTAAATTTACCTTTAAATTTTAAGGAGTATCTCTAGAGATATTATCTTTCCTTGAAAATTTTACTTTTTACTGATGTGACGTTTGCTTTATTTACATGTGTTCTTTTTAAGTAGTTATAAATGAATTATTTTTCACCAAATTCCCTTTTTTCATATCTGTCGCATTATGGTCACTACCAAATAACTGAAATCTATATATGGTAAAAACAATATAATTTTTTTGATAGGCTGATTTAGACAGTGAGAGAGAGAGAGAGAGAGACAGAGAGAAAGGTCTTCCTTCCATTGGTTCACCTTCCAAATGGCCACTACGGCCGGTTTTGCTGTGCTGATCCGAAGCCAGGAGCCAGGTGCTTCCTCCTGGTCTCCCATGTGGGTGCAGGGGCCCAAGCACTTGGGCCATCCTCCACTGCCTTCCCTGGCCACAGCAGAGAGCTGGACTGGAAGAGGAGCAACCAGGACAGAATCCGGTGCCCCAATCGGGACTAGAACCCGGGGTACCAGAGCCACAGGCAGAGGATTAGCCTAGTGAGCCACGGCGCCGGCCAATATAATTTATATTATATATAGTGCCTCTCTTCTGTATATTGCTTAAGGATTTATTTATTTATTTAAAGGCAGAGTTACAGAGAGGCAGAAGCAGAGAGAGACAGATGTCCTCCAGCTGCTGGTTTACTCACCAAATGGCCACAATGGCCAGAGTTGCACTGATCCAAATCCAGGAGCCAGAAGCTTCTTCCAAGTCTCCCATGTGGGTGCAGGGACCCAAGGACTTGAGCCATCTTCTGCTTTCCAAGGCCATAGTAGAGAGCTGGATTGGAAGAGGAGCAGCTGGTACTTGACCCGGTGCCTATATGGGATGCTGTCCTGCAGATCAGAGCTTTAACCTGCTGTGCCCCAGTGCCAGCCCCTGTATATTTTGTTTCATCTTTGAATTTATTTAGTACAACTTGTATATATAACCATTTACAGTATTTCTGGAGGATAGTTTGTCCTTCCTTGATTTATTGTCATTGATTTTTCAAAATTATCTAATTTTAATGGACTCTTGTTCATTAGATGCATGTTATTTTCCCATGTATCATTGCTAATACATTATTAACCAGTGTTATTTCTGGTAATGAGAGTATAGCAGGCATGGAAAGCCAAGATATCATGGGGAAAAAAAAAGACCTAAATGAATGATCTCTGTGAGATCCCAGTGGAAAGAACGGGGCCATCAAAGAAGGAGGTACCCTTCTCCGAAGGGAGGAGAGAACTTCCACTTTGACTATCACCCTATCGGAATAAGATCAAAGTCAGAGAACTCTAAAGGCTTCCATAGCCCTGGCAACTCATGACTAGAGCCTAGGGAGATTACTGACGCCATGAACAGGAGTGTCAAATTGTTAAATCAGCAACAGGAGTCACTGTGTACTTACACCCCATGTGGGATCTGTCCCTAATGTGTCGTCTAAAGCCAAGTGATGCTATAACTAGTACTGAAACAGTATTTTTATACTTTGCGTTTCTGTGTGGGCACAAACTGATGAGGTCTTTACTAATTATATACTGAATTGATCTTCTGTATATAAAGAGAATTGGAAATGAAAAAAAACAACCTGGTGTTAAAAAGGAAATGGCATAGAAAATTAATTAATTTGAAAAAAAATTATGTAGGATCTCTGTCTTTAATGTGCTGTACATTGCTATTTAATGCTATAATTAGTAATCCAATGGTAGTTTTTTCACTTGATGTTGCTATATGGGCAAAATGTTGAAATCTTTACCTAATATATACTAAACTGATCTTCTGTATATAAAGAGAATTGAAAATGAATCTTTACATGAATGGAAGGGGAAAGGGAGCGGGAAAGGGGAGGGTTGCGGGCGGGAGGGAAGTTATGGGAGGGGGGAAGCCATTGTAACCCATAAGCTATACTTTGGAAATTTATATTCATTAAATAAAAGTTTAATAAAAAAAAAGAACTGTGTTTTGCCAGTGTAGTAATTTTATGTATTGAGGTGTTATACATATTAACTTTTCTGGTGGTCCACAAGATGGTAAATAAATCTTCAATTATTGATATTTTATATAGATTAAAAAATTCTCTATGTTTTACTGATGATGTTCACATACACCTCTTTAGAAACTCTTATGCTACAGTACTCATTCTGCCTTCCCAGGTGATATTTGTTCAGCATTTCTGTTGTTCTAAGGGATTAAACTAATTTTTCATTGTGATGTTCAGAAGTATAGCTTCAAATAAAAATATCTTCACATTAATATCTGGTTATTTGTATGACTTTTGATTTTATATCTTCATATTTTAATTGTAATGATTGGACTATTGTGGAACAAATTCCTTTATATATGCTGGAAACCCTATTAAGGCTCTTATAATGCTGAATACTACTTGTAATAAAATACTGTGATTTGTATCATAATGTATGCATTTATTTTATTTTATTTTCATTTACTAGTATCACCTTTATGCATTATCAGTGTCCCTCATTTTCATTTCAGCATTATACAAATGTTCTAAGTGTGGAATCGACTTATCAGAAGATAAGTGTATAAAGGCAACCTGACATATATAAATACATACACACACACACAAACACACAATGGAATATTTTTTAATCTTAGCAATGAAGGAAATCCTATTAATTCTGACGGCATGGATGAACTTGGAGGACATTCTGTTACATGAAATACACCAAGTACAAGAAGAGAAATACCTTTGTTCTCACTCGTGTGTACATTGTCCAAAGTCAATCCTGCAGAAATAGATTTTGGTGGTTACCAACACTGGGAGATGGGGAAGTCAGGAGATATTGATCACAAGGATCAAGATTGGGCAAGGCCAATGATTTCAAGTGAACTATCAGACATTAGGAGAAACAGTTTTGAGAAACAGTAACATGTTGTTGAAAAGTGCTGAGACAGTAGGCTGTAAGTGTTGTCAGTACAGGAAATGATAAAGATATGATGTAAATCACATGGCAAATAATTGGACTAAACTAATCAACCAAGTGTACAAATATCAAATAGTACTTCTGTAACTATAAATCCATGTAAAGTTATCCATTTTGAAATGAAAATATACATGTAAGAAATGTTTATTGATGGGGCCAGCACTGTGGCACAGAGAGTTAATGCACTGGCCTGAAGTGCCAGTATCCCATATGGGTGCCAGTTCAAGACCCAGCTGCTCCACTTCTGATCCAGCTCTCTGCTGTGGCCTGGGAAAGCAGTACAAGATGGCCCAAGTCCTTGCGCCCCTGCACCCACATGGGAGACCTGGAAGAAGCTCCTGCCTTCAGATTGGCACAGCTCCAGTCATTGTGGCCATCTGGGGAGTGAACCAGTGGATGGAAGACTTCTCTCTCTCTCTGCCTCTCCTCTATCTATGTAACTCTGACTTTCAAATAAATAAATAAATCTTAAAAAAGTTTATTGAGACTGTTTTCTCATAAAGGGGAAGGAGAAAATAGATATGACAACAGGAAATAAGTGATTGGAAAATAATATATTTCCTTTCAGTTGTTATATTGAATCCATTAATGCTGAGAGCTTGGTGGTTCCAGAATTCTGTATGGGGAAAGCTTCTGGCTGATGGATTGGTAGATATGGGGAATGAGCCTCTACCCCTCTGTGGAATGTAGCCCACTTGCTTATAAATCATGAAGCCCATTTGTCTAGCAGGATGTTGCTACCCTATTAGACACAGTAATGAAGAAATTTCCTGCACTACACCTAGGGTCATCTATGACTGATGCAGCCATTCATCTTCTTGCTGAACCATCACGTAGAATGATGCGTTACTGGGTGTTTTGTTTATTCCAATACCAATTCTTTCTAACTCTGCCAAATTCCTCAAACCCATCTGTTGACACAACAGTATTTGGCTCCTTGTTCACATAGTGTAACATAGATGCTATCCTAGGATACAGTGAATCCCAAGAGCTTATTAGACCATGATGAAATCATAAAGTCCAGAGGGTTTGAGCAGTCAAAAACATGTTTTTCCTAAGTGTTTTCCCCATAATGGAGAGTTACAGGTGCAGAGCCTCAGGCGGGTGATCTTGAGTTAATGGGTGAGTCAAAAGAAAACAAAAAATACATCAAGCCAGAGCAGTTCTGATCAGAGGGACATTAAGAGCAAGGTCACAACCATGTATCTTCCTTATAAATGTCTTCATTCTGCTTCTAGATGCTGTTCCATTGTCTAGATCATGAGAATGACACACATTTTGTACATGTTGAGGGCATATAGAAATGCTGAGAATTAGCTGTGCCCTCCAAAGAGATTAATTCTCTCTGCTGCATGATGAATTTTTATAACTGGTCCATCCCCACGTTCTCATCTCAGCTGAAACTGCAGGCTTTGGGTATGGCTTGGGAAGACATTGACATGTCATTGTCTCTGATTTTTCTCTTCCTACTCCTATACCCTTTACACACTTCACAGGCCATCACTGATAGAAGCTGCCTCACATACCTGAAGCCAAGTGTCTACAGAAATGGAGACCTTGTGTTGGGTGTGTTTTTCCCCCTTTACTACATGGAAGTGGAAAGAGACATGACCCGGTTATCTTTTTTACTGAAGCCTGACTATAAAGTGGCTGCATCTTGGTAAGTTCAAGGATGTGTGTAAGTGTAAAGTGTGGTTATGCTTTCATGTGCAGCTAGGATTGTACCTGTGTATTTTCAATCCCTCTTGAGAATTCTGAAAAGTGTGGAAAGAGGGGCAGAAATGTAGATGATGGAGGTGAATGAAGGCTGAAATCCTCCACCTTCTTTCTCCATACACAACTTTTTATTTTCTATTTGTTCTCCAATCCTTTAGAGGCAGATGAGAATAATCAGTATTTTTGTGCCTGCTGCATTAACAAGATATCTCTGATCAAGCATTGTGTTGTTATAATGAGTGAGAGTGTTGGAACCACAATATCCCTACTGCTAGAACTCATGGAAGGGGTACATAGGAATCCTGAAACACAGAGAACCTTAGTTGAGCTTGATGTTAGGAACAAGGGGGCTCACTCTGATGTCTCTGCTGACATAGCTATTGTTCTAATGTGCCTGAAACAGAAGCCATGGATGCCTGAGATCTACCACCCTAACAGACCCTGTCCCACCATTGATCAATAATTGGGTCTTACTGAAGGCATTTGGGTCCTTGATACTGAAAATGAGAAGAAAGGGAATCATCTTCCAAAAGTAGTTGCTGGCTGTCTCTGGGTTCCTACTAATTTATTTCTCCAAGAACAACAGAGAAACTGCATTCATTCTGGGCTTCACACCTGTGTAGCATGTGTTGCTGGTAACTGGGTTACTGCAATTATGCTTGATGAATGGGCTAGCAGCAGACAATTTGTCTCTGCATACCTTATTGGTTACAACAGTGGAGTGTGATTTTCAAAAGTTCAAGAAAACTACCTGCTCATGTGTCTGGGAGACTGAGGAACAGTATACTATCTGTTTAAGTGTGTTGGTCTTTTCTTGTCAGTTTCTTTTGGAATTTGACACTTGTCACCACCAGGTTGCCTTACACTGGAAGGAACTGATAGTGTGGATTTTAATTTTTGAGAATAATGCAGTCTTGTAGTCATTCCTAACCTGTGCCTTCACATTACCTGTCATCTCTTGCTGTATCATTTTAAGTTTTCTCACCTCTTTTTATTTTCTCTATTAAGCAAAATATAAAATAGAACATTTTATGTAAAACATTTCATGCATTTGAATCCTCTGGATAAGTGGTAGCTACTGATTGTTTGTATTTGCTCAGAGATATAGAGACAGGATATGATGATCTGAAGGTGAAGGGATCTCTAATGTCAGGTACTCTAGGGAAAGTAAGGACCAGCCTTTTCAGGAGCACAGGGTGAATGCCTTCATATATACCACAAATTTAGAGGACAAATTTTTTACCCTGCCTCTTTTCCTCCATCCCAAGATATATCTGGCCATCCTCATTCTATACGGAAGTGAGACAGTCACCATGTGTTTCTCACATCCTAGAATATTCTAAGCCTATACCTGGGCAAATCCTGATGTGTACCCAGACTCAATTCTTCCTCAAAGGGGCTTCCATACCTGACAGTATATCACAAAAATATTTTCCTATAACTTATGTATGTTATTGTTTCCATGTCTAGTAAGTCTCATTTTCTGTATATAACCCATGTTTGTTTACCCAGTTTTGGGTATTTGGGATGCTGCTAATGTTTCTGTGATGGCAAGTAATATATAAATGCTAATTTTTATTTAATAAAGTTTTGCATATTTCTCATATAATTAGGGAAAATTCTAGGATCATGGGATATGCTTCTTCATTGAGTTTTTGGTACTACTTACCCAATATTTGCTGATAAATCAGATTTCCATTTTCACATAAAAAGATATGTGAGAAAAGAAACATGTGACTGTGTTTTTGAAAAAAGATTAATTTATTGATTTATTTACTTATTTAGTTGAAAAACAGAATGACAGATGGAGAGATAGAGAGAGAGAGATTGAAGCCAGGAGCCTAGAACTCCAACCTGGTCTCCCACAAAGGAGCCAAAGTACTGGGCCATCCTGAACTGTTTGTTCAGGTTCATTAGCAAGGATCAGGATTGGAAGTGCAGAAGCCAAGACTTGAACCAGTACTTCAACATGGGATGCTGTTATTGCAGGAAAAGTACAGTAAAGTTCATTTGTAATTTGTTCAATTTTCTGTTTTTTGCACATCTACATTATGACAAGAAGGGACTTGAAGTTTTTCTGTAGCATGTGATCATTTTCTGGCTCTATCCTCTTATGATAATTCTCTTTTGCCTTAGTAAGCCAAATTTCTGAATCTTCAGAATGTTGTTACTGCCTCAAAGCCAAAGTTCCTGTACAAGTGAATTGACTCATTGTTGATCTGGACATACAGTTAAATGCTGTCAAAAATGCTATCTTTTTTACAGATATTTAAGTCATGATTTAACATTTTTCCCTATAACTAGCCTTTGGTGAAATGTCAGACATCCTAGTGTCATGATGAAAAGCCTCTTCTGATTCTGGGAATGATCTACCCTACAGCATATCGCATCTACAGCAATATCATTGAAATGGGCAAATTTTGATAGCTCTCCAACCTCCAGAAAATCCTTGTAGATCTTGTCATTGTAACTGGATGAAAATATGACTTAGTTCATTCTCTCCAACTGTTTAATATTGTGTGTTGTAGGGGCTCGCAGTGTGGTGCAGTAGGTTAAACTGCTACCTGCAGTGCCAGCATCCCATATGGGTGCTGGTTCAAGACATGGCTGCTCCACTTCTGATCCAGTTCTCTGTTATTGTGCCTGGGAAGGCAGCAGAAGATGGTCCAAGTGCTTGAGCACCTGAACCCCTGTAGGAGATCCAGAAGAATTGCTCCTGGATCCTGCCTTCTTCCTGGCCCAGCCCTGACTGATGTGGCTGAACCAGCAGATGAAAATTACCGCACTCTCTCCCTCTCTATACCTCGCTCTATCTCTCTCTCACTCTCAATCTTTCTGTAACTCTGTAGGTCAAATAAATAAATCCTTAAAATAATGATGATGATAATGATGGTGATGACAACGATGATGATGATGATAATATGTGTAGTATCATATCTCCCAACTCAATCTAGCCTCTCATCATCCTTGCCTGCTGTGACTGTTGTTTCTGCCTCTATCAGTGCCATCATTACTGCTTTCCAGAGCTCTCAGCACTCTAGGATAAGGCCACTCAACCCCACAACCTGACTTTGTCACTTACAGAAGGGATATGAGTCAGTGATAGAGACCAGGAGAACTGAGGAGGGCCGTAAGCCTCTAGAAGGGGTAGGAGGTGCTTCTTGCTACCATGAGAGTACCTGCATGCCTTCACATATGCAATCAGGGCCCAGAGTTTCTTACTTTGTTACTTTACAGATTTTTTTTTCCATTGTGTTCAGAGAAGATACATGGTATGATTTCAATTTTTTTTTAATTTGTTGATCTTATTTTATGGCCAAGCATATGGTTTATCCTAGAGAATGTTCCATGAAAGAATGTGTATTTTGAAGCTGTGAGATAAAATGTTCTGTAGACCATCAATTAGATCCACTTGTTCAATATTGTAGATAAGCTCTGTTGTTTCTTTGTTCATTTTTGTTCAGGTAATCTGTCCATTGTTGAAAGTGGGGTGTTGAAGTTTCCCAATATTACTGTATTAACTATATCTCACTTTAGACCCATTAACATTTGTTTTGAATAGCTGGCTGTCTTAGCATTTGGTGCATAGCCATTTACTATAGTCACATCTTCCTGTTGAATTAATCATTACATAATGATGTTTGTGAGTTTCTTTTAACAGGTACCCCCTTAAATTTACTTTGTCTGATATTATGATAGCTATTGCTGCTATTTTCATGGTATATCTTGTTTCTGTCTTTGCATTTTCAGTTTGTGTGTATGTGTGTTTTGTGATGTGTATTTCTTGTAGACAGCATAGATGGGTCATGTTTTTTAATCCATTTTGCCAGTCTGTTTTATTTATTTGGAGAATTTAGTCCTTTTGTGTTCAAGGTTATTACTCATAAGTAATTATTTCATATGGCTATTTTTGTAAATATTCCTATTATTTATATGGAACTTCTTTGTACTCTGTTTATGTGTGTAGTACAGCCTTAAGTACAATTTATAAGAAAACTCTTCCATCAATCTAATTGGATATTCTTTAAAGATAATCTGAAATTTCTCTCATGTACATTTTATATTTTCATTATGTTTTACTCTTGAACATTTGACTATAATGTGTTATGGTGAAGATTTTTTCTGATTATGTATATTTAGGATTCTATGTGCTCCTTGTACTTGGATGTCAACATCTTTCTGCAAAGAAAATAAATTTTTTGGCTATCATTGCATTCAACAATTTTTAAACTATTATTTTTTTCATTATTTTAGGAACTTGCAATGTACTTATCATTTGATGATGTCCCAGAGATGCAAAAAAAAAAAAAACTGTTTTCAGGCTTTCTAATTTTTTTCTTTTTTGTCTGAGATATTTTGAAAGTTTTTCTCTTCTAGTTCAGATATTCTTTTTCCTCCTCATTGAGTCTATTTTTAAAGTTTTACACTGTATTTTTTATTTGACATACTATATTCTACATTTCTAATGTTTCAATTTACTTTTTTCTTAATATCTCTATCTCCCTGAAGAATTTCTCCTTCGTTTCATACACAAAACTCTTTATTTCACATAATTCTCCATATTTTTGAGTAATTTTATAATCATTCTCTTGAAATCCTTTCCAGAATTTCATCAACCTCTTGATCTTCACAGTCTAACATTAAAGTATTATTGTGCTCCTTTTGGGGAGTCATATTTTCTTCTTTGTTCACCCTTCTTGTACTTCTACATTTATTTTTGATGTGACTGGAAACCTTCATTGGTAACTCCTCTGAGGGCTTTGTTCTTGTAAATGTACCTCTGTGGCTTAATGGAATTCCTGCTCCTTCAGTGGATATACATAGGTGTGAGCTGGGTGGGTTCTAGGTACTCTGGCTAGAATTTTTGGGACAAGAGTCCAGAGTGACACTCAAGTTGGGTATCAAATTTCCTCTGTCACTGGCAGGGAGAGGAGGTGATCATGCTGCTGGTGTGTTCACAATCCTTTTCTACATCCTCTCAATCCTTCTCTACATCAAGGTGAAGCAACTGCTGAGGGTGAACTAACTATGCTTGTGCACATGACCCATGCATATACACAAATTGCACAAAGGATCTATGTACTCTGTAGTGTGATGTCTGTGCCTTCCAAAAGTTCCCTCCCAAGGACCCAGGGAGTTCTGGGCTTCTGGAATTAGATAAGGTGACTGCCCATGGACTCAACCACATTCCACACTCTTCTGAGTTTCCTAGCCTATGCAGAATTCACACAATAAAAGAATTCCCACAGTCACAGGGTGCATGACGGCTTCCCGATTGTTAGCAACTGGCCAGGAAGCCAACTACGGGTTCAACAAAGAAGACTAAGAAGCCTCAGGTACACACTTTAAAGCTCTTTATTACGGCATCTAGAGGGAGAGACTACTCAGCCAAACTCCTGCAGGCACAAGGCACTACAGACCAGGGAGAGAGGCTGAGCAACCTCTGCTTACAGAGTCTGAGGGTCTGCTAATGGACAGTTTCTAAAGGTCAGCCCTGCCCAACTACTGCGCTCCCAGGGACTCCTAGCTCTGGTGATGCGGTTTTGCAGTTTTGCAGTTTGGCGATTTCCTCTTGCAGGGCTGCTTAGAGGGCAGCTTCTTTGTCTTTGAATTCCCTGACAGTGCACACTTTCTTTTTATTTTAGAGCTGTCTATATTGTTGTAGTGCATGCTGAGCTGCTGAGCCAAGGGGGCAGCCTTTGACCAAGGCACGCATGTTCTTCCAGAATGTCCCTTTGTCTCCTCATCATTTTCGCTGTAGCTTTCTTCCTCTATTGCTGGGACTGTCACTTCCTTGAAGACAAGGTAGTCCTTCGCCAAATTCCTTCCAGTTGAGAAAAGACACTGGAGAACAGGTAGACATATTATAAATGCCAGGATGATAATAGCTGATCTTATCCAAGACCATGTGGGCAACCAGTTACTTACTAAGTGTACTACTCATGGATGTGATTATATTTTCCACTGTTTGTACCCTATCTAGATTAAGCTTAGCTCTGGCTATGGCGGCGGTTAAATTTATTGCATTTTGGGTGATACTATATTCTAAGGAAGAGGTTTTACTAACCCAATCTTGCCAAGTCAGGGAGGAGTTTGCAAACATCTCTGCCAGTTGTGTAGAATTAGGGATTGAGAGATTCTCCCAGGGAATATTGGTGATGCATAGCCGTGGATACACCTTCTCATATTTTAATTCACTTTCCAATTTTAACACTGTCATTAGTTGTTCCATCTGACTTATCCATGCTTCGAGAATTTGGAACCCTCGAAAATGTGCCTTTAGCAACTCTGTATGGAGTGCTAGCTGAGCCTGCTCATCCTGCGTTACCTGCAGGATTGACTCCAAGGCTTCCCCCTGTAATTAGGCAGTGTCAAGAGGCAGCGCTCCTGTCACAGCTCCCATGACCGTGGTTGCTGCGACTACCTTTGCTATTATGGTTGCTGTTATTCCAAAGTCTCGTTTTGGTCTCAGTGGAACCAGGTCAGTCATGTTGACTGGCACATAAGAGAACCCTGGGGTGTGCACCACCATATACTCCAAGAAAAATGCTCTTATCCTGTAATCCCATGTCATTACTGGCCTTTTGGGTATAGAAATGAAACTCACGCCCCCGTCGTGAGGCCCTTCTGAATCTACTGCCTCCCTCTCTCTAATGTAGAAAGGTCCTAGGGCCTGACAAGCCTATTTTGTATTGTTCAGTGATTCTATAATTTTAATAAAGTGATTGCTGAGGACTTCATATCCTGCTTGCCAATAACATTGTACAGTATGATTATTTATGTTATTGGGCACATTATATATGCTACCATTAATACAAATAAAGCTAATTTTGTCCTTGCTCCAGTCCCATCCCCATTCCTCAGCCCATGGTATGTTATTTCTGACTGAAAATGTACAGTTTACCTGATTCTTGTGTAATTGTACTGTTTATTATATTCATTAAAATTCATCCAAACAAACTCTTTTGGTATCTCGTACTTACAGGTAATGTTAACATCTACCTTGTTTATATTTAACTGAGGGCTACAATCATAGTTATAAAGCTCTCCTCCTTCATATTGTTCCCATTCAGAGTTATTTTTGGTGTCCTTATTATTGTTCATAAATGAATCTAATACTGGCCATCTGTCTGTCCTTATGAAAGCTAACATAGGTTCTAAGATGGGCATTTCATCCATGCAAGCCTTTGATTCCCACTGGGAACAATTTACCACCTTCCATAGCAGGCCTTCATCTTTATATGCTATATTTAAGCACTTAATAATATTGTAAGAGGGTCACACACACAACCTTAAAAGTGCTGGTTCTCCTTTCCGGTGGTGATGACCGACCCACGCGAACATGCCTCTCACAAAGGATCTCCTGCATCCCTCTCCTGAAGAGGGGAAGAGGAAACAGAATAAGAAGTGCCTGGTGCAGAGCCCCAATTCCTACTTCATGGACGTGAAGTGCCCAGGATGCTATAAAATCACCACGGTTTTCAGCCATGCACAAATGGTAGTTTTTGTGCATTGGCTGCTCCACTGTCCTCTGCCAGCCCACAGGAGGAAAAGCAAGGCTTACAGAAGGATGTTCCTTCAGGAGGAAGCAGCACTGAAAGCACCCTGAACCAAGATGAGTGGGAACCTTCCCAATAAACACATTTTGGATATATCCTGTTTGTTGTCTTGCTTAACTGCTAGGAAGTTGCTGCCTCAAGTATTGAGGGACAACCGAAGAGTGGAATACTAGAGTCTCTTGGGGCAAGTAAGTGGCTAAGTACTTAAAAAAATCCATTGGGGACATTTTTATCCACCTACACTCATTAAGAGACTATGATTTTAAAAAGAAATGGAATACTATATAAATGTTTATGTTTTCTTAGTATCGAGAAATGACAGCATTTATAACACAATTAAACACCTATTTTAATTTAAAAAATTTTTAAAAAGTGCTGGTTCTAAGGTACATTTGTGGTAGATGGTTCCTTCCATATGACAACCTACTTCCGTACAAGAGCTCCCTTCACAATCCATGGATCCCTGATCGGTCTGTATGCTAATTTTTTCTTTTACTAGGATATTTAGAAGTTCCTTTAATGTCTTTATTGTACCATCACAGGTCATAGTAATATTATCTGAATTGCTTCTGCATGTGAAATTTGAACATCCTATTTTTTCTGTCTTACATGAACTTTCTATTAATTCTATTATTTTCTGTTCCCACAATTTGGTGAGCTCCATTACCTGTGTGTTCTATTGGATAGTTTTATACCGTATCTTGGAAAGAGTCCCTGGAAGTTCACATCCTGTATTTGGTACCTTCAACTCACAGGTCCACAGTACTTCCCTTATGCCAGGAATCTTATAGGCTGGAGGGATTTCAACTAAGCCCAACATTTGAGAGTGCACTACTAGTAATATAACTAACATTATTAAGGGTATGAATCTCACTTTTATAAGAGGCCGTGATTTTTCCTTACCTGTGTATACCTTACCTGGTTCCCATTCAGTTAGTTTCTCTTTTATTTCCTGCAACTGTTACTGCAATTCTCCTGCCTTTTATTCTTGTTGTTCTTTTTGGAGTCCCTTGAACAAGTTCTTCATGGAGGGCTCCCATGTTCCTTCCTGTATCATCTTTATATGTCCAATTAGCCCACAGTTATAACATTTTAAAGGAGGTCTATTGGCTTCCCTCCCATGGCATTCTCTTGCCGTATGACCTCTTTTTCCACATTTATGGCAATTTCCTTTAAATGTATTAGCGCTTTCCTTTTCATTTCCCACCTTTAATGCTTCTGCCAGCATTGCCATCTTATAGGCTGTGGACCTAAACTCTCGACAAGCACACATTTTATCCTCTAAGGAGTCTTCTGGTCTTAAATTTCTAAGCAGTTTCTTGCATTCATCATTGGCATTTTGAATGCTCATGGTGCTCTTTAAGTACTCCCTTAATTCTTCTCTAGGTACCTCTAAGTCAATTTGAGAATATAGCCTGTCAATAAAATCAGAATAAGGTTCTTTCAGTCCTTGCTTTATGCTAACTGCTCTTGGAGCCCCACTAACTACCCCCTGGGTTTCTTGCATTGCCTCCATTATCCACTGACTGTATAGGGTTCGGGCATTATTAAATGCAGGGTCAGCTGCTTCCTGTGGCATCATGCCTATTCCCCTTGGTCAGATGTTAATGATGATGGTCCTGCTGCGCCAGCTGGCAGGGGTGGGTGTTGTTCATCCCAAATTGCTGCTTTTTCTCTTATTTTTTTCTAAAATTAACTGTTTCTCTGATGCTGCCCCTGGTATTACATTTAGAAGCATATTTATATCTACCGATGTAACATTTACTGAGACTACACCAAAATAAGTAATGGTAGGGGCTCCTGTCAAGCCATGTTCCTATACCTGCTTTCCCAAGCTGAAATTGCTCTAGGACCCAATGGTTCGTATTCTATGTTTCCAGCTCGCACTACTACAGGGTAGGCTGCTTGATCTTTCCTTCTTCTTCAGTCATAGTGGGCAAAGGCTCATGCCACGAAGGTCTGTCTCAAAAGTCTGCAATCATGTTATATAGACTACAGGCTTCCTCAGTGTTCCTAGGGCATAGCTCTTTCCCACAGCAGACAAGCACCTTAAGGGTCTAGGCTGTGCACTTACAATCCTTTCCAAGATTACCTTCTCCCTTTAGAAGGAAGTCCTTTAACATCTTCTCTATGTCTTCTACTGTCCTAAGACTAGAGAAGTCATGTTCTGTACAAGCTACTGCCAGCTTACAAGCCCATGTTACATTACCTGGTGTGTAGCATTTTACTCTTTTTCCTTTCTGTGTTTGTCCTGGAAAGACTTTTACCTTTCCCATACGCTCTAGTGCCCTCTTATATTCTTTAGACTGGGACGCCCACCCATCGTGGTCTTTTTCAACCACCACTACCCACCCTTCTGTCATCTTCTCAAGGGCATGTCTCCTTCCACTGCCTCAGTCGAGTGCCTGTTCGGGTGCCAACTGTCGGCTTCCAGATCATTAACAACTGGCCAAGAAGCCAACTACGGGTTCAACAAAGGAGACTAAGAAGACTCAGGTACACACCTTAAAGCTCTTTATTATGGCATCTAGAGGGAGAGACTACTCCGCCAAACTCCTGTGGGCACAAGGCACTATGGACCAGGAGAGTCCCTGCAGGCACAAGGCACTACAGACCGGGGAGAGAGGCTGAGCAACCTCTGCTTACAGAGTCTGAGGATCCGCTTATATACAGTTTCTAAAGGTCAGCCCTGCCCAACTGCCTCCCTACCAGGGTCTGGTGATGCGGTTTTGCAGTTTTGCAGTTTGGTGATTTCCTCTTGCAGGGCTGCTTAGAGGGCAGCTTCTTTGTCTTCGTAATTCCCTGACAGTGCAGGACTCCCATAGTCACAGCAATCAGGGGATCTTCTCTCTTCTCTACAATCCTCCTCATTTATGAAGCAAGCCACCCAATTCCCAGAGCCAGCTGCCTGCCCAACAGAGGTCAGTTTTTCTCAATATTGGCTAGCTGAGTCTGGTGCTGTGGTGGGGGTCAGAGAGGGAAGCAACACACTCTCCATTCATGCAGTTAATTGTGCACCCTGTCCCCCATCAGCTAAAGCTCTCCATCCCAGACTCAAAGTTAGGGAAGACCACAAAGTTCTTCCTTAGACAAAATTCATCGGTGGTGCATGGGACAACTGCAGCATCCACTCACCTTGTTCTGGGAAGCAATCCTTTTACTTCTAATGTAGGACTGCCAAATTCTCTCGACTTTTTGTTGTCTTGTAAAAGTCTTATTTCTGCTTCACTTTCAAAAGATAGTTTTGCCAGATGTAGTATTGTAAGTTCTTTTCTTCCATGATCTTGAATATATCATTCCATTCTTTTCGCACCTGCAGAGTTTCTGAGAATTCTGCTGTTAGACTATTAGATTTTCCCTGATACATAACTTGACAATTTTGTCTCATGCCTTTGGGGATCTTTCACTAACCTTGACTTTTGCCAATGTGTCTAAAATATGCCTTGTAGAAATTCTCTATTTGTTTATTCTGGATGGGGTCTTTTGAGCTTCCTATATTTGGTTATTCATATCTCCTTCAAAACTTAGGAAGTTTTCAACAATTATTTCATTCAGTACTGTCTCAACATTATTTTCCTTCTATTCTCCTTCAGGTATCACTATAATAGGAATATTTGTTCCCCTAGTGAAATTATGCATATTCCACAGGTCTTCTTTGTTTAATATCCTTTTTTTTGCCTGTTTTATTTCAAATATCAAGTTCTCAGGATCAGAAATTCTTTCACTGACTTGGCCTATTTTGTTGTTAAATTTCTCAATTGTATTTTTTTTTAATTTAGATGATAGAACCTTTTATCTCCAAAATTTATGATAGTCTCTTTTTAATTATTTTTCTCTATTTCATATTTCTAATTCATGTCGTGCACAATTTTCCTTGTTTCTCTGAGTTGACTATCTGTATGTACTTTCATCTCCTTACAATTCATTAGGATCATTATTTTGACTCATTTTTCAGGAAATCATAGATTTCTTTCACATCAGAATCTACTTTTGGATAGCTATCATGTTCTTTTGGAGGTTCCATGCTTCTTTGCCTCTTCACTTGCATTATGTACCTATATGGGCATCTGTACATGTAATGGAATAGTTTCTAATTTATGGAGTACCTTTCATGGGAAAACAGGGTTCCACTTGTGTAGTTTCTTTGACTTTATTTGTAGGTAACCCCAGAACTCAAACATCAAAAGGATCTTTTCAGGTCTAATCAATATCAGTAATTCCATGTGTCCAACATGGTCTTATTTCTGACAGTTCATTGAGGTAGTGGTCATACTTTCTAATGGATGAGGGCTTCCAAAGATGTGTGTCTTCAGACCCCAGAGACTTGTATGTAATTTTCACTAGGGATTGTGGTGACAGTAGCCACATTCCTAGTCTGTTATGCACTAGAAGGGCTGTCCTACTATGTCACCAGACAAGCCTGAGTGATCAGGTGCTTCTGGAACTGATAGTTGTGGACCTGCAACTTAGTGATGTGAATGGGAAGTAACACTGAGTAGTAACACTGGGACTTACAGCACCAAATCCTCAGCCTCATCTCTTGTAAATATAAAAGGAGACATTGCTCAGTTCCTAAAGAGTGAATACAGGTCATCATGGGGATTGACAGGTGTCAGTCTGGAACTCTGACGTGTAGACAAGATTTCCCTTGACTCTGAAGATTACATAGAAATGACTTTGAGGATTGTAATGCTAACAGTCACAACCCTGGATCTGCAAGACAGGATAGGTATCTTATCTATGTATCAAGGTAAAAACAGATTATGCTGGGACTGTGTTCTGGCAGCATTTGTCTTGTAGTGGAATGGAGACAGAGGCTTCATCAGACCCTGCAGGAAAGGCATAGGTGGTTCCAAGACTTATAGAGCCAACAGTAACAGTGAAAGAGCAGCAAGATGCTGTAGAGACCTTACCCATCTAAAGCTATGTATCAAGGAAAATCCAATAGTCTAACAGCAGAATTCACATTAGAAGCTCTGCAG
Organism: Lepus europaeus; assembly: GCF_033115175.1. Lineage (NCBI taxonomy): Eukaryota > Metazoa > Chordata > Mammalia > Lagomorpha > Leporidae > Lepus > Lepus europaeus. The sequence continues at coordinate 84,091,800 of NC_084843.1, read as the reverse complement.
GTGATAAAAGAATGGAATGCTATATTTTACATCTTGGAAGAAAATTTCTTATGTTCTGAATTTCTGTTAAGATGAAATGAGGATCATGGTAATTGGAGAATTCCTCATCACTTTGTTAGGTTACAGTTATTATAAATAGTGTAAATAGTAGTAATGAATACTGGCAATGCAGCCTATATCAGGGCTTTAGTAGAATATGGAAAATAATCCTACACATCTCATTGTAAAGCTGATGATTCTTACAGATTTTCTATTACATTTGTGCAGGACCTAAAGTTTAACACCTTGCATGCTTCTTCTAGGGAAATAAAATTATGCTGATCTTCCAGCTGACAGCAAGAACTACCAATAGCATAGAGGAGAATAAAAATTTTTCATACAAAAAGAAAAATCATCACAATAATGTAGAATAATGAAAAATTTAAAAACTAATGTTCTTGATTTATCCTTCAACTAAATTAAATAAAACATTGTGTAGATCTCAATAATCTAACTTTTGCACTGGATATACATAGGTTATAACAAGACTGCAATAGGAACTAAAAATCTTTCTGGTTCAAGTATTTATATAAAGGCAACATTTCTTTAGGCAAAAGTAGAAAAATTCAAATTCCATATGTAAAAATATTTTACATATTTTACAATTTTTCCCTAAATATAAAATTCTGCCATTTGGGACCTGTATAGAAATGTTTCATAAAAATTTAATACAAATTTCATCACATAATATTATTAATCCCAACATCAAAACACATGAATCAATGCAGATGAACTAAAGTACGGCTGGATAAATATGTATCGCATGACAAAATTTATTGAGAAGAGTCTTTATAAGATTAAAATTATAGATGGAATATAAAAAATAGAAGATACTCAGACCAATAATAAAGAAAAAACAAAAGAATCATTCTAAGAATGATAGGACACCCATAATCTTGGACACATAGAGTGTGATTACTCTTATTAAATTCCAAAAAGAGTTCATGATTTTGGTGAAGATACCTAGAAAAATTCAGAGAACTTTCAAGCATAAAATGTGAGTTGATGAGGATAATTCAGTGCAGAGAAAAAACTGAAAACTAAATGAATGTCATGAATTCTCTAACAATGAATTAGAAGTCCTGAATCAAATGTTTATTTCCAAGGTAAATGTAATTTAGCAAATCTGCATTCCTCAGTTGATATATTACAATATAAAATTTTAGGTTGTCACCCTGAAAAATGATTCAGTATGGTTAGAGAGGATACCACTCCCCAGTGTTTGAACAACTAGCAACGTAGGGGTCATATAAACTATCCAAGAACTAAAAGAAAATAAAAAATGATTTCATCTTAGTTTCTGTCTTCAAGGAGAGATGGGTTCTCATATTTTGATAAATAAAGACTTTTCTAAAGAGTTAATGAAGATGAGTGTATGCATGACACACTTTCACAGGGAACAAAATGTCATTTCAAGATCTTCCAGAGACCTTGGAACCTAAGTCCTGCATCTCAATGTGCCAGGGCTGGAGGACCACTGAATGGAAGCCTGAGTATGTCCACTGCAACTTCAGGGATTGGTTGGGGGTCTTCCCTGAAGTCCATGATCTGACCCTTCTCTGTAATGCTGCCCCTCTACCTAGGTGGTTGTGGAAGAACTAACAGTATGTGCTGACCTTTCACTTTGCCATCCAGGAGATTAATAAAGACAGCCACCTACTCCCCAATTTGTCTTTGGGCTTCCAGTTCTACAATGCCTTTTCCAGTGACCAGTTCACCTTGTGGAGCACTCTGAGTTGGCTTTCTGGAGATCACATACTTCTCCCTAATTACACTTGCCAGACACAAGAAAAATCAGTTGCAATTATTGCTGGAAGTACAGCAGCATTTTCTGCTGAAATTGGAACACTGCTGGAGCTCTACAAAATCCCACAGGTACATGTGCTGTGAACTCTGTAGAGAAATATTTGAATCTCCCTCATTACCATTTTCTCACCTCTGATGAATGCGAAATGTGGAAGCCAACAGTACACATCCCACCATGGTTTAAAACAGATACCCAGGAATCTCCAGCATTGTGAAATTATTAACAGGTGAAAGGAGAGTAAGAAAGGGAATGAGGGATGGATATAGAGATCCTTCACTCAGATTACTTTCTAGTACCAATACCTCCATCCAGGAATATTGACTGTAGAACACTCAGAGCTCTGTGCTTCAAAGGAGCTATCCATATCAAAGGGGAATATTCTATCCTAGGATAGGGCTATCTACAGAGGTATGCACAAGCAAAAGATTGTTAGGTGTGGAGACACAAAGACCTAGATATCTGGTTTCCCTTAAAGGCAACACTGAAAATTAGATCTCCAAAAAGATACTAACAAGTGATTGAGGTTAAGTAGTTAGTTAGAGCAGTGTTCATTGAATGTCTACCCAATTCTGACTTGCATCTACCCAAGCAGATTTCTACACAGGTCTAACAACAAATGTTTCATTTGCAACTCCTCATATCACAAATTGTTTTTATTTGAGAAGTAGAAAAACAAGGATAGCCAGAGACACTGAAATAGATGGTTTACTCACTAAATATTCACCATAATGCTTGTTTAGCTGTAGATTGGAGAATCTGAAATCTAGGAAATCAATCCAGGTCTCCTATATGGGTATGAGGATCTTAATTTAATCAAGTCACCACTACTGCCTTCCAAGTTCTGTATTCCTGGCAAACACAGATCATAGTAACATAAGGGAATGTGGGGCTTGAAAACTATTTTACCAAAAATCAAATATGTAAATTTATTGTGTTCTTCATGATAAATTATGTTATGTTGTAAAACTAAGTTAACTCAAAAGTATTAAGAGAATAATAATATCTCTCTGTTGGGGTTTATGTCCCATACTTGTTACTGGGGGAATAGGCTCTGGTCCACAAGTCTCACAGGGTGAGAATAAGGAAAAAACAACTATCTTAGTAATACTGCACCCAAAGTAAATGTATTCCCACTGCAGGACATTAAGGACATAGGGATCTCATGCATTTTTAACATTATGAATGATGAATTCATTCCTTCTAAAAGTGGTTGACTTTGGGAATGTTTTTCTGTGTGTAGAATGAGAGAACTGCATTATCTCCACAGCAGTCTCCTTGTACCCAATAATATTCTGCTCACATACTTCTCTTTAACAGATATCTTTCACCCTCTCCAACGGAGATAATTCCATATGCCACTGAAATGATAGTCATGATAATTTTTTTTTGTTTCAGCTAACATATGGCCCCTTTGATCCCATGCTGAATGACAAAGACCAGTTTCCATCTCTCTATCAGATGGCTATCAATGATAGTTCTCTAGTTTATGGAATGATCTCCTTGTTGCTGCATTTTGGCTGGACATGGGTGGCACTCTTTGTATCTGATGATATGAAAGGAGAGTGGTTCCTTCAAGATCTCAAAGAAGAGATGGTTAAAAAAGGTCTCTGTGTGGCCTTCGAAGTGAAACTCCCTGCCACTAAGAGAATGTTTGCATCAACTGATATCAGTTTCATGACCAGGCTCAGAAGTTCATCTGCAAATGTCCATATACTATATGGAGAAGTAAGGAGCCTCATCAATGTGGACATTGCAGGACCGTACTTTTTAACCACAGGAAAGGTGTGGGTCATGGCAGCAAAGTGGGATATTGTCGTACATGAGACATACCACATGCTACATTCTTTGCATGGAGGCTTCTCATTTTCTCCCCACAGGGGAGAAATCCCTGGCTTCAAACATTTCCTAAAGACAGTGAACCCTTCCCAGTACCCAGAAGACTTCTACCTCAGTAAACTGTGGCTCCACATTTTTAACTGTTTACCTGATGGGTCACTTTGTGGAAAAATTGGAGTGTGCCCACCAAATGCTTCCATTGAGTTTTTCCCTGGAGACATTGACATGATGACCATATCTGACTCCAGTTATTTGGTCTACAATGCAGTGTATGCAGTTGCTCATGTCCTCCATAACATGATTTTGGAGAAAGCAGAAGCAGGATCCCCAAGAGATATAGCCCAGCCTATGCTTCTTCCCTGGCAGGTAAATATACCCCAGAACAGGACATGTATTGAGCACCCGATGGCATCTGATTGCTTTTATGTCAAGATCATTAAGATCCAGAATAATACAAAATGTTTTTTCACATCACTCTAGTTATGGATATCACTGTAATGATTATTTGTATTTGAAGAATTCTGAAAATAGACCAGGAATTCAAATTCCATGATAACATTATCAAAATGATTTTTTTAATGTTTTAAAAAAATTTTATTTAGTAAATATAAATTTCCTAAGTACAGTTTATGGATTACAATGGCTTCCCCCACCCCATAACTTCCCTCCCACTCGCACCCCTCCCATCTCCCACTCCCTTCCCCATTCCATTCACATCAAGATTCATTTTCAATTATCTTTATATACAGAAGATTGATTTAGTATATATTAAATAAAGATTTCATCAGTTTGCACCCACACAGAAGCACAAAATGTAAAATACTGTTTCAGTACTAGTTATAGCATTATTTCACACTGGACAACACATTAAGGACAGATCCCACATGAGAAGTAAGTACACAGTGACTCCTGTTGTTGACTTAACAATTTGACACTCTTGTTTATGGCGTCAGTAATCTCCCTAGGCTCTGGTCATGAGTTGCCAAGGCTATGGAAGCCTTTTGAGTTCACCGACTTCGATCTTATTCTGACAGGGTCATAGTCAAAGTGGAAGTTCTCTCCTCCCTTCGGAGAAAGGTACCTCCTTCTTTGATGGCCCCGTTCTTTCCACTGGGATCTCACTCACAGAGATCTTTCATTTAGGTCTTCTTTTTTTTTTTTTTTTTTTTGCCAGAGTGTCTTGGCTTTCCATGCCTAAAATACTCTCATGGGCTCTTCAGCCAGACCCAAATGCCTTAAGGGCTGATTCTGAGGCCAGAGTGTTGTTTAGGACATCTGCCATTCTATGAGTCTGCTGTGTATCCCGCTTCCCATGTTGGATCTTTTTGATTCTATCAGTTAGTATTAGCAGACACTAGTCTTGTTTGTGTGATCCCTTTGACTCTTAGACCTATCAGTGTGATCAATTGTGAACTGAAATTGATCACTTGGACTAGTGAGATGGCATTGGTACATGCCACCTTGATGGGATTGTATTAGAATCCCCTGGCACATTTCTAACTGCACCATTTGGGGCAAGCCCAATTTTTTTATTTTCTATTTTTTTTGACAGAGTTAGACAGTGAGAGAGAGAGAGAGACAGAGAGAAAGGTCTTCCTTTTTCTGTTGGTTCACCCCCCAAATGGCTGTTACGGCTGGCACATTGCAGCCAGCATACTGCGCTGATCCAAAGCCAGGAGACAGGTACTTTTCTCCTAGTCTCCCATGTGGGTGCAGGGCCCAAGGGCTTGGACCATCCTCCACTGCACTCCGGGCCACAGCAGAGAGCTGGTCTGGAAGAGGAGCAAATGAGACAGAATCCAGCACCCCAACCGGGACTAGAACCCGGGGTGCCAGCGCAGCAGGTGGAGGATTAGCCTATTGAGCCATGGCACTGGCCTATCAAAATGATTTTAAAAGATTTATGTTTTATTTATTTGAAAGACAGAGTTACAGAGAGAAGAGGAGAGACAGAGCAAGAGGGGAGGGAGGGCGGGAGGGAGGGAGAGAGAGAATCTTCCACCTGTTGATTCACTCCCCAAATGGCCCCAGTGGCTGGGGCTGTGCTAGGCCAAAGCCAGGAGCTGGAGCTTCTTCTGGGTCTTCAGTATGGGTTCAGGGACCCAAGCACTAGTGCCACCTTCTGTTGTTTTCCCAGGTGCATTAACAGGGCATTGGATCAGAACTGGAGCAGCCAGGACTCAAACTGGTGCCTCTATGGGATGCCAGCATCATGGTGGAAGTTTAATCTGCTATTCCACAATGCTGGCCCCTATAACAATATTTTTTATTGTAGGATGATATGCTGTAAAATATTCTAATACAACTAGTGACAAAGCATAAGAAGAAAAACTTGATTAAAACTATTCTTCAGAATGCAGGCAAAACCAGAAAATATGGCCTGTGGACCACATCTCACAGCAACTATTTCATATATATGTATATGTATGTGTGTGTATACATGCATATATACATACACACTGTGAACTATTCCCTCTATGAGAAATTTTGAGGGAAAATATAAATAGATTCTAGATAATACCTATATTGATTTTGAGAAATCAAGTGATGTTAGGCATGACTACTTTTAGAAAATCTGCAGCCATCAGCGATCAAAGACTGACATCCCATTGTTAAATATAAGAACTCTGAGGATATGCCTAAGTACAAGGTATGCCCCTTGGGTTACAGATTAATTTGTCTAGATTTTAGTTCTGTATATTTGAATCCATTACCTATTTATAAAATATATTTAGAATTTCCTGCCTGCTCATAGAAGGAAAAAATAAATTTATCAAATTTATTGAACAAAATGAATATAAAGCCTGTATAAAGGAAATAGGCATATGTAAAAATTCATATCATGAAGAGTACTTCTCCATATAACTTCTATGCTTACATATAATAATAATCTTTGATATACCATTTGAGCTTTGCTTGTATTTTACTTAGAAAAGTAAGTGACTTTGTCAAGTGGTCTTTCAAAGATAACACATAGAGGCCAGCGCCATGGCTCAACAGGCTAATCCTCCACCTAGCGGCACCAGCACACCAGGTTCTAGTCCCGGTCGGGATGCCGGATTCTGTCCCGGTTGCCCCTCTTCCAGGCCAGCTCTCTGCTGTGGCCGGGGAGTGCAGTAGAGGATGGCCCAAGTGCTTGGGCCCTGCACCCCACAGGAGACCAGGACAAGCACCTAGCTCCTGCCTTTGGATCAGCACGGTGCGCTGGCTGTGGCGGCCATTTGAGGGTGAACCAACAGCAAAGGAAGACCTTTTTCTCTATCTCTCTTTCTCACTGTTCACTCTGCCTGTCAAAAAAAAAAAAAAAAAAAAAAAAAAAAAAAACCACGGCCAGCGCTGCGGCTCACTAGGCTAATCCTCCGCCTTGCAGCGCCGGCATACCGGGTTCTAGTCCCGGTCGGGGCACCGATCCTGTCCCGGTTGCCCCTCTTCCAGGCCAGCTCTCTGCTGTGGCCAGGGAGTGCAGTGGAGGATGGCCCTGCACCCCATGGGAGACCAGGAGAAGCACCTGGCTCCTGCCATCGGATCAGCGCGGTGCGCTGGCCGCAGCGCGCTACCGCGGTGGCCATTGGAGGGAGAACCAACTGCAAAAAGGAAGACCTTTCTCTCTGTCTCTCTCTCACTGTCCACTCTGCCTGTCAAACACACACACACACACACACAAAACCAAAGATAACACATAGATTATTTGGGATTCATTTATTCCAATTTAATGAAGATATAATAATAGATATTTAAAGAATAAGATATTAATTTTATCCCATAGCATATGTCATGAGACCCAGAAGGTAAAGGAAAACATACATTAATAATATCCTATCATCAACAGATCTGAAATTTTGTTTTTGGTCATACAATGTACTCTGTAACATCAAAAGATATGCCTATTTTCTATAAAAAGCAATTCAGGGGTAGAGAGAGAGAGAGAAAAAAAACCCTGTTCATTATATTCAAGCTAAATTGAGGTATAAAAATTATAATATATGGACATATATATCATAGAATTTTATAAGTTTGGAGCTACCTAAACTATCAGCAATATCCAGTTTTTAGAAAATATTTATTATGAAAATCTTTTCATGGATTTCTATTAACCTAACTGAAAGACACTAATATTTAATTCAATTATATTACATTTCAAATATTATACACATATGCATTGTATTTAACATATAAATCCACGTTGTGCCCAAACCCAAAGTATTATGGTTAGTTTCCACAAAGTCTCAACCTAAATTCCAAGAAGAAGATGCAAAAGATCCCATATCTTAGTCACCCTCTAGGACACATCCTACAATTTTTCTGATTGGAATAAATACTCTCTATTGGGTTTGTGAAGTAAAAACCATCTACAAAATGAACTCATGTGATGCTGACAACCCAAACAAAACCCAAACCTCTATAAAAATCTAAAAACTATTAGGGGGGAGGAAAATGATTCTTTAGTACATATGCACTCCCTGCTACTCCTTTGAATTATCTCCCTCTTTTCAATTATGTTTGTCCTCCAGCTTCATCCATTTTTAAAGAAAATAAAATTTACTAACAGTGCTGGGGATGACATATCCTTCCATGAATCAAGAGACCATATGGCACACTATGATGTCCAGAACATTGGAAATTTTCCTGGTGGTCTTCAGTTGTTGGTTAAAATTGGAGAGTTTTCCTCCAAGAGTCTACATGACCAAGTCTTGGTCATCAGTGAAGAGATGATAGAATGGCCTCTTGGATTCAAAGAGGTAAGATTCTGTATCAATGTTGAGCACATACTGGATGATCTGAATAGATCACTGAGACAAGATTAAGTGTGACGCTTTTAAACAAGGATATAATTCCCATTTCACATCTCAGCTTCAAAATATATGGTATTATACATATTCTGAGCTAACATGTATAGGAAGTATAATTATGTATATGCTACTGGTTTATTTTTTTTGGTTGGGTCATATTTATTCATACAGCAACTGAGCAAAAAGAATACACAAAATTAATGAGTAGAGATCAAAATATATACCTACAGATATTAAATATTCTGAAATCCTTAATCATATATGATGCAGGTATTCATTATTTTAATATACTACAAACACAATTGAATTATGAGTTGACATTATTTACCTCTTTGTATATATTATTCCAATCTCCATTTTTAATTGTGTATGCCATTCAGTCTTCAATATATGTTGTACATAAATCTCAAAGCTTTGAGCATGATTTCTGTCATTTTTTCACAACTGGACTATTCCAGGCAATATTTTGTGTGATTTATATAACATCATTGTTTGCACCCCAAATGAGTTAGTAGTTTCCAGAATCTATGCTCTCTCTAAACTGAGAAGCCCAGAAGTAAAACAAAATCCATAGTTTACAACACAATATCATGATTTTTGCTTTGAGTACATTCAAAAGTGTGCATACATGTCTTATGATCTTTTTATGGACATTATAAAATTTTCTATACAAACACTGGTGAGAACATGATGAAAATACACTAAGACATTCAAGTTCTCTTAATCATTACAACATAGAAACCTTCACTGAAAATCTTTGAATGAAATGGTTCAACAAGAGGGGATAAATACTCAGAATGAAGGTGGTGATCTATGAAATTAATCAGGGCTAGCACCATAGTTCACTAGGTTAATCCTCCACCTGCAGCGCCAGCATCCCATATGGGCACCAGGCTCTAGTCCCAGTTGCTCCTCTTCCATTCCAGCTCTCTGCTGTGGCCCGGGAAGGCAGTGGAGGATGGCCCAAGTGCTTGGGCACCTGAACCCGCATGGGAGACAAGGAGAAAGCACCTGGCTCCTGGCTTCGGATTGGTGTAGCTCTGGCCATTAGCGGCCATTTGGGGGATGAAACAATGGAAGGAAGACCTTTCTCTCTGTCTCTCTCTCACACTGTATAACTCTGTCAAATAAAAAAAATACTTAAAAAAAGAAATTAAAGTAATCAGATACCTTCATAATATTTGGTAAAATGTTGATAAAGCAGGAAACTTGATCATAAAAACCTCAATTATATGTCTAAGTAGTATCAGCACAATATGGGTTTTGAGATGTACTGGCAACCTGAAATTGCACGTCGTTTCTGTTGTGAAGGGGGGAAATATTGACATCCTGTCAAAGTAACAGATGATGTGCAAAATCATGACAAATGCTTCTCTTTTCTCCCCAGATTCCGAAATCTGTGTGTAGCCAGAGCTGTGTTCCTGGATTCAGAAAAGTGCCACAGGAAGGAAAACCTCTCTGCTGTTATACATGCATTTTTTGTCCAGAGAGAGACATTTCTAATCATACAGGTAGAAAATACACAATTTCTCCATCAAAAACTGTGCTTCTTAACTGTAAAAAAAAAATAGAAAGCCAAAGATATTTTCAGTAGGATCATAGTGTATCATTGTTCTCAAAGCACACATTCATCCATTTTTTTCAATTAATCTATGTTATGATCACTACCTCCACTCCAGTATATGTAGACTGTTTATTGGCAGTATTCAGCTTATTAAATTCAACTTTGGAAACAATGATAGCAAACATCTGTCTTTACCATCCAGTGAGAGATAGTCCTAATTTGAGATCATCTATTGAACCATGCAAAAGTCTAATCATGAAATGAGAATATGTAATTATCAAAGATATCTATGTGTCCCTAGAAACCTGGAAACAAGTATTTTAACAAGAACTAGTGCACTCAAACTACTAGGAAACATTTTGTTTCTCTTGCACCATAAATGTAACATGATGCATTGTATTAAGTACACATAATTAATACAACAACATTGTCTTTTTGTTGAAATAATACAGTAAGGGAAAGAAACAAATGAAAAACCTGGAAATGCAACATCCTAATAAAAGACAATTTGGTCTCCCTAAGCTTCTTTTAAGCTTTTGCATTCAATAACTATTTAATGAATTATGTATCAAAAACCTAATTATTGAAAAATGTAGAAATGTGCTAGGCTTATGGAAAAATATTTCCATTGTTCAAAATACATAAAATAGAGCTTGTAATGTTTTAAATTCTCACAAGTACTACTCAATTACCATCGTCTTTGCACAGAAATATTTGATTCAATCACTTCAGAGAGTGCAGAGATATTTTTAGGTATGAAGATAATAAAAAACTAATGACTTCCAGTATTGTTGCATGAGTGCCACCCCTAAAAACTGTATCAAACTTTTATGGCAGAAGTAGCCAAATGAATACTGATTTCTGAGTTTAAGTAAAATGTAATTGAAACAGGGACATGCCCATTAGTTAAGATGTAGTCTATGACTTCTTTCATGATGTTACCGCAGAAATGCGATGTTTCAAGAGAGACAATATGGTGTGCAGGCCTCAAGTAATTCTGATGTGTCACATTACAAAAAAATGTTAACAAGTCATCATGCTTTCAGTGATTAATGAGTGCAAAATTTAAAAAGTATAATTTAACTTTAATAAGTTATTGAAAATAATATTTACTCTCAACTTCATTATATAAAACCAATATGACTGCATTCAAATCCGAATGTCTTCTAGTCAGTCATAGCCTTTCAATATCTATATGGAAAAAAAGACTAAAGAAATCTAGAGAAGTGAAAATGTAAAATGACAAAAGACTTGTTCTACCAAATATCAAGTAGTTTACAAAAAGAAAATTCTAGAAATTAGAATTTGATTGATAGTAAGATGTCCTCGAAGGTCTAGGCAACTTATTTATCCATCTGAATAGACTAAGGAAACCCTTAAATCTGATTACCCTAGACAAATATCCTAACTCAAAGCAATATGTGACTTCCCATGAGAAATATATTGCAGACAGTAGAAGAAAAAATTGAGAGGATCCATGTCCTCAGAGATAAAACTGAGTCATAAGATGGGTCCACCTATCACCCCATTTGCCAAAGACCCTGTTTGAGTGGTGTGTTGATTATATCTGAAGATGACATTCTCCCTGAGTAAGGAGTGAATTAACATGCTCTAGTATGTCCTGATTTTACATCAGAGGCAGTCCGTACTCACAAAGGCATTGCAAAATTGTACTCACATTATCCACAACAGGGAAAAAAATAAGAATTTGTGAAATTGAAACACTGAGTCTTTTCCACAGATGCAGAGCAGTGTATTCAGTGTTCAGAGGACGAGTACCCAAACAGTGAGAGAAATCGCTGCCTCTCCAAGCTGGTGACCTTCTTAGCTTTTGAGGAATCCATTGGGATGGCTCTGACCTGCATGGCCCTGTGTTTCTCTGTCATCACAGCTGCAGTTTTGGGTGTCTTCGTGAAGCATCGAGATACTCCCATAGCCAAGGCCAATAACCGGTCTCTCAGCTACATCTTGCTCATCTCCCTCCTCCTGTGCTTCCTCTGTTCCTTACTCTTCATTGGCCGCCCCAACACAGCCACTTGTATCCTCCAGCAAATAACATTTGGTCTTGTGTTCACAGTGGCTGTTTCCACCGTGCTGGCCAAAACAATTATTGTGATTCTGGCCTTCAAGGTTATGAAACCTGGAAGAACGATGAGGCAGTTGCTGATATCAAGAGCTTCTAACTCTGTCATCCCTATCTGCTCCATGATCCAGCTGATTTTTTGTGGTATTTGGTTGGGAACTGCTCCTCCTTTTATTGACAGAGATGCACACTCTGAGCATGGCCACATCATCATTATGTGCAACAAGGGCTCAGTCACTGCCTTCTACTGTGTCCTAGGATACCTGGGCATCTTGGCCATGGGGAGCTTCACCGTGGCTTTCCTATCCAGGAATCTTCCTGACACATTCAATGAAGCCAAGTTCCTGACATTCAGCATGCTGGTGTTCTGCAGTGTCTGGGTCACCTTCCTCCCTGTCTACCACAGCACCAAAGGGAAGGTCATGGTGGTTGTGGAGATCTTCTCCATCTTGGCCTCCAGTGTGGGGCTCCTTGGCTGCATATTTGTCCCCAAGTGCTACATTATTCTCATGAGACCTGAGATGAATACTTTAAAATATTTTACCAACAGAAAATGTTCTAAGATATTCTGAAGTTCTTTCTCAAGGGTGTGTATCACATACTCAGAGTTTGTAACCAAAAACCCACATTAAAGTAGCACTCCGATACTATAAAGTAACTAAAGTTAATTAAGCTAATTTCTTCTTTTAAAAATTTCATTGAATGTGGTAATTTAGTCTTAACAATTTTATGACCACATCCCACATTACAGTGTCTGAGTTTGGTTCCTGGCCCCTGTTCCTGACCAGCTTCTGAATAATGTAAACCCTAGGAGGCAATGATGATGGCTCAAGGAATTGAGTCCCTGTCACCCAAGAGGAAAACTTGTATTAATTCATTGGTTCTTGACTTTGGCTCATACCAATCCTAACAATTTGTGTTATTGAGGAGTAAATCAGCACATGGTAGACCTCTGTGTGTGTCTGTCTCTTTATTGACCTTTCTCCTAGTGTGTCTCTGCACCTGTCACAGTAAGTAACAGAGATTATAAATTTTTTGAAATAAATGAAGTGTCAATGTGTAATACAAACATCAGATTACTATCATGGCTACAGAAAGAAATGTCATTTTATAATAAAGGACTATCCTTTAAATTTTGGATCCTGAATTAATTCCCATTTTATTTATCAATTTATAGGAAACAAATGGTTATATATAATAAGATATCTATGTTACACATGATTATGTTCTATTCCTTCTGGCTTATTCAGAGTTGTTTATTTCATGGTTGGCATCATACTTAAATTGAGATTTTTTTCCAGAATATAAGAATACATTGATCATGTAGTATTCCTCTATGTGGAAACTGTCTTATCTAAAATTATTATAAACTACCACTGTTTATTTTGAAATGTTATAACGTACATACATATAGTTTTCATGAATACATAGTTCAAATTCTATAAATTTGCATTCTGTAAATTGACCGTTTTTTTGTTCTTGCTTTTTCATGAATTATTTTTCCTGATTCTACAAGGGAGAGATGTTTGTATGGGCATGAAATTCCCATAGATTATAAAACCATTTTTAAGCAAATAAGCACTGGCAATTAAGTACTAACACATTCTCACTGTATAAATTATATTCACAAATTTGTGCAATCATCATGTCTAGGGTGGTACAAAGGGTTCCATCATCCATCATTAAACTCCTTCATTAAGCATTCACTTGCAAGTCCTTAAGACTGCAGTTCATGAAAATATCCATCTTCTTCAGTTTCTATGTATCAACTTTTTCTGTATAATTCTTTGAACTGGAATCAGATGCCTTGTGGAGTCTAACTTCTTTCATGTGGCACTTAGCTTTTTATTCATCCATATTATAGCAATTAATCCTCATTCTTTTTGTAAATGTACAAAATTATATCTTATGTGTTTGCTATATTTAATTTATGCAACAATACAGTGATGGACATCTGTTGCAAATATGTTGTTCTGAATGTTTATGTATAGATGTGTGTTTGAGTAGATCTTTGGAGTTTACAAGGATACTTCAGATTGTCTTAGGTATAAGCAGTTACTATGTACATTTATTGTAGTGAAAAAAATTAAAATCAATATTCTTCATCTTCACGTACAGAAAAAAGAGTAGATAACATCCCTATATACAAAGGAGAGAGTCACTGCATATCTTTTTTCTGATCATACACATGCAACACTAATGCTCTGATCCATAGTGGTCTCTCATTCCGATCTTTGAACCAAAAAAACAGCATGGTTCCTAGAACCTATCCAAGAAAGCCCTTTTGATATTCATGGCTGAAGACACTGTATGGAGTGGAGCTGAAATAGTCATGCTAGCTTAACTAGAGAAGTAGGATTACCTTGGACCTGAGGTACAGTCATCCCTTCACCCAACCTTTGGACTCAGAGACAAAATCATCTCCAATGCAAATGCTGAACCTGTTGTCAAGATGCACAAAGCACAGCTGTATTCCTCCTCTCATTCTTTATCCTTTGCTCCCCAGTTACTCTGTGGCCCTCAGAAATCAACTAGAACTACTTTTTCAAAGTTCTTCAAGGAAATTTAGTAAATTTCATATCCATCCACACCCACATTAGTTCATTTTTGAATCTGGTGAAACTCTCTTCTCATTTCTGTTGCATGAAGCTACTACTTCATCAATTTCTTATCCTCCATATGTTTATTGAATATGTACTTGGTGTCCCATGTTATGAGCAGGTTGATGAGTCTTGTTTAATGTAGGCCTACTTTTTGATGAAGGCAATATCAAGATTTCAACAGTGAAGAGTAGTAACCACTAAGGACATAATCACTTTGGGAGTATTGACAAATTCACTTACTGTTCTAAGTCTTCACACTAACAAAGCACAAATAGTATATAGTACATTAAATAGTATTATTGTAAGTAAACATGAATATTAGATAGTAAGAAAATTTTCTGATGCTAATTTTAATATACATAATTGTTTTTTGTAAAACATTACATTTATTTTATTTGTTCATCTAATTTGATTAATGAACGTGTTCACTATACGTGAAAGCAGGGTTTCCATATGTGTGTGTGTGTGTGTGTATTTAGATAAGCTAAGCTTACAATACATGTGACTCAATTTATAACACAAGTGGTACATCCTCTGCTATGTGTAGCCTCAGAGGTCTCATTTAAAAATGGAACCACAGTTCCTGCTCCCTGACTGCTGCAGATTTTCTAGTAGTATTTATTTCTAACATTTCACTTCCTGAAATCATTTTAAGATATGTAGAAATCATTTCTGTTTTCCAGAATTGGTGGCAGCATGTGAATGTCTCATCTACAACAACAACTGTTTCCTGATATGATCTACACCTTCCCTATCATTAAATGGCATTCTCTACAGGTTCCACATTGACAAAACTCCTTACATCGTTGTATAGTACATACAGATTTTCAGATGAAACTCTGATCCAGATCAGGAAAGTGATCAGTTGAGTCAGACCTTGTCTTAGCATCAATAAGCTTTGCTGCAAGACATCTTTCTCTTCAGACACTGTTTTGATTTCCTTAAGGGAGTACTTTCATATCATATCATTAGATGCAAAGAGGGATAAAAATGCTGAGAAAAAAATGAAGCAACAGGAGACAATTCAGTGATCCAGAGAGCTATTGCTGGTGGCAATCTGACAGGGTGATGGAAACTTGTCTTTGTTATTTAACATGAGATGAGAAGGACCATATATTAACTGAAAGTAGAGAAAGCAATTATGAGCTGGCTTTTGTGAGACATGACTTCTCACTCTTGGGGAGTGTGTAAAAACATTCTCCACAAAGTGGCCTCTCAAGAGAACTATATTGAGTAAACAGAAAAACTCAGGTAGAGATGTTCAATTTTGGACACAGAAAAGCTATGTTTTGCATTGCCTTTATGAATATACAATATGATTCTCATTATAGCATGAAATAAAATATGTAAGATAACTATATACTCTTCCTGAGCTAAACATGAACTTTTAGGAAGCATCATCAAGATATTGATCTTTCCCTCATCCTCATACATTATGATTATGGAACAAAGACCCCCTTCTAGAAGCCACTATTTGATGTTACTGATGAGAGATATAAATCTTGACTGTATTATCTCTTGCTGAAGTTTATATATTACCACAGCATAAGCTAAGTTTCCTTGATGAATAAAATCATCTAGCCTCTCTAAGTTTTGCTAACATTATTTTTAAAACCCATAATCCTCCTATGCTCTTGAGCACTCTGTGTGGCAGTAATGAGACATAATTCTTGAGTGCTTGAAGTGAGTTTACTACTAAGAAGTTCTGAAATGCTAATGCAGACTTTGGGAGGCAATGATGATGGCTCAAATATTCCTAACCTTTACATGGTAGACCTTGATTCCATTCCAAACTCCAAGTTTCCAGCATATCTAGCCAGGTCAAACACAATGATGGACTTTTGATAAGTAAGCCAGTGTATGGAAGCTTTTTGTCTGCCTATTGTGTCAATTTCCCTGCCTCTCAATAAATGTAGAAACAAAAACATCTGAATTTCTTTGGGATATTAACAAGAAATGTGTTTGTGGAGAATTGACAATGCCCTTGAACCATGTTTGCTCCTTTCTCCATTAAAATAGTCTAGAAACAGTTATTTCCATCAGTTGAGTGCCTGCAGAAGAACAACAATTGCAATACAAAAGCAGTAAGACCACAGTGATTCACTGACAACAGGCATAGCAGCTTGGAGAGAGGAGAACATAGGTGGAATCCATCTGTATAAACATCTAACCTGGGTGATCCTCCTCAGAGAGGAACCCTATCACTATAGACCAGTAGTTCAATGAGGTGTACAACTTTGAAATATTGGAGATCCTAGACTTCAGAGAATGAAACTGAATGATTCCCTTCCTCATTTCTCAAATCTGAAACTGAAGCATGGAATCAGTATCTTGAGAGGTGAGCCACCCTGTTTCTTTCCAAGGGCGCCAAAGACATACATCCTTTCTAGGAAGGCAGATTGAAACCTATAAGTCTCATTGAGTTAGCAAGGTAGCAGCAGCCCAGAGCCAAGGTCAACATAATCCTGTCCATTGAGGTGGATAGTGCTGGCAGGGCAACTGGGATAGTCCTTAGGAATCTTGAAATAAGGAGGCCTTCTCCATCAGATTTACAGACAATCCTCTTCCTTACTGCCTCCCCTCTCCTGACCATACAAAAAATTTCAGGGTGTAACTAGGTTCACATGTATCTGCCCAGTCTGGTAACAAGGCTTAGAGCTCCCTTCTTGGTGGGGACATATCTCATAATGGAATTAGAAAATGTAGTATGGAAAGTTGGTTCTCTGGACAGTGTACATCTGGGTGACGAGATCCTGTACAAACCAGTTGGTTCCAACATCCCTTCCCTCACTGAGAGTAGCTCACCATGCCTATTTTGGATAACAGTTTTGCCCCACCCATGAACAGTAGATGGAGCTCCTTTGTCCCCCACAATACACACCCATGATCTTAGGTTTAAGCAATACTTGGTACACCTAATATAGTAACATCTTGCTCACAGAGACTTGCAACTGAGCTCTTCATGCTGAACCTAACACAGTACAATACTACACCTTTCATGGATCTCTGACACAGAATATCCATGCTTGGCCTAGGCCCAGTGTGGGACTTAGATCTCCCAGGCTTCAAACCCTGCATGGGAGATGCCAAAGTTTAGACACTGCTATTCACTCAAAGTTCTGGCCTGACATTCCTGCACCCAACCCAAATCAATAAGCAGTATAAAACAGTGGTCCAAGACAGATTGTCCTGATGCTATAGAGCCAAAGTCACTCTCACACATCCTGCAATTTTCTCCAATAGTTTCTTTGTTTTCTGCCTCCTCTATATAGCATTAATTCAGCTCCTGAAACCCTGAATCTGGACAGTTGCTGGGAGTCCCTAATTATACTCTATGTGTACAGCCAGAGCAGATCTCACAACTCAAAAATCTGACTTGGGTATTGGCAGAGAATATATGTGGCAGGCACAACACAGCACCTGCAAGGCCTGCTCCCAATACCCAAGAAAGTCATTACACCATTCCATCCATAAGAGATGGTTGGAGAACTGCATATTTGAAATCTCAATAACCATGCTGAGCCAAGATCCCTACTACAGCTACAGTCAATTACAGTGAATAAAAACATAAGGAGACTATAACAAAAAATCCAACTGTAATTAAATAAAAAGCACCATAATAAATGAAAACCCAGAAGCACATCTCCATAAAGAAAGCCTTAAGTCAACAAAATATATCCTCTAGAAGTGATAAAAATAGAGATCTCCCAGTTGAGCAAGAATCAATGCAGATACAAAAACTATGAAGAAAGGCAAAACAGTTCCCTGTAAAGAACACAATACATTGACATTGAAAAGTGAAGAAAATAAAATTGATAAAATGGCTGAAAAGAAGTTTAGAAAAATGATAGCAAAAGTACAGGGTACATGGGTTGGCACTGTATTGTAGTGTGTAAAGCATCCATCTTTGGCATTGGCATCCCATATAGTCACCAGTTTGAGTCCTGGCTGCTCTACCTCAAATCCAGCTGCCTGCTAATGCCACTTAGAAATCAGCAAAGGATGGCCCAAGTGCTTGGGCACCTACATACATGCAGGAGACCATGAAGAAGCTCCTGGCTTTGGATAAGCACAGCTCTGGCCATTGAAGCCATTTGGGGAGTGACCCACCAGATATCTATGGAACCTATGCAATGAAATACCAGAGATTTTCCCCAGTTTGAAGAAAGATATGGACATCAAAATATTAGAAGCAAATAGAACCCTATACATGATCAGAAAAGATCCTCACTATGACACATGATAGTCAAATTTTCAAAAATAAAACATTAAGAGACTATCCTATTTTCTTAAAGCACAAGGTCATTTATAAAGGAGCTCCTATCAGATTGACATCCTTTAGCATCATGTGTAAGGTTTAGCAAGTGTTGAGAAATTCTTTCAATTTTTGATTGTCTTAGAATATATTTATTTCACCTTCACTTATGAATGAGAATTTTGCTCCATAAAATATTCTAGGCTGTACCAGTATTTTTTCCTTTAGACCTTTAGTTCTATTTCTCCATTCTCTTTTGGCAAGTGTGGGTTTTAATTGAGAACTATTCTGTCAATCTGATAGTGCCGTTCTGCACTTGTTGCCCCTGTTGCCCCATGCCTTTGGAGCACATAGCCTCCAGGCCACCTGCTCCCTGCTTTCCTGCCTTAATGCTTGCTCCACGTGTCTCATGGCCTGCTCTCTGCTTGGTATGGACCCAATTTAGCTACTAGATTTTCCTTCCTCCCTTAAATAAAGCCCTCACTCTTCTGCACATTTCCCTCACTGAATAAAATCCTCAAAAACTTACTTTGTTGTTGGCCAGTTGAGCCAGTATTAAGAATTCTTCTTTGAATACATTGCAACAGCCCACAGGCTTATTAATAATGGGAATTATTAATAAGTAGGACTATATCATAATGGTGACCCAGATGGGACCCTCCATAATGGAGGGACTCCCCAAAATTTTTTAATATTTTATTGGTTTAAAAGGAAAAATGAGCAGCATGATAAGAGCTGGCTTCCCATGGTTTCTAACTCTATGCATCTTCTTGAACTCTACTCCTTCCACCATCTGTATTAGTGGTTTCCTTTTAAATCAGAAAAAGCACAGCTACCCTGAGAACCCATCCTGGGATGGGGAGTAAAGGATGGTTTTCAACTCTTGCATGGGGCACAGAACCTGGATCAGTGAGTGCTCACTCCTCTAGCCTGGCTGGTTGTGCTTACTTGAAACCTGCCTTGCTCCAATAGCACATGGCCTAGGCACCATGATGGGTGCAACCCTGGGGGAGGGGTGGGAACTGAAGCAGCTGAGATGGGGTTAGAAGCCTCTCATCCCTCCCACCACTGTAACTGATCATTTCAGGTCTGCCGGACATGTTCTATCTGGTCTACATGCTCCGCTGGCCTGCCCTGCATGCACACTGGCTTTCTACTTGTGCGAAACTCTGCCAAGGGAGCAGAGAGAACCTTGCTCATGTGCTCAGTGCAGCGGCAGCCATGCTCCAGCTAGCCCTGCCCTGCCCAAGAAACTGCAGCCACTTTGGCCAGCATTTTCATCCAAAATGGGCAAATAATGATTAACTTAGATGGTTTGTATTTAAGTCTCGGCATTGGTAACTTTTGGAAAAAGCATGGATTGATTTCTTTTTCTGTTTCTTGTTTTGAGAATGTGCTGTTAGGGCTAATGGAACTTGGGGAGAGAGATGAGAAGGATTTTCACAGGATGCGATGCTAGTTTCAGGTTTCTAAGTTGCTTGTAATGTGTTTTAAAGAAAATTATCTAGTCAGCAACAGAAGTCACTGTGTACTTACATCCCATGTGAGATCTGTCCTTAATGTGTTGTCTAATGTGCAGTGATGCTATAACTAGTACTGAAACAGTATTCTTACACTTTGTGTTTCTGCGTGGGTACAAACTGATGAGATCTTTACTAATTATATACTGAATCGATCTTCTGTATATCAAGATAATTGGAAATGAAATAAAAAAAACCTGGTGTTACATTGGAAATGGCATAGAAAATTAATTAATTTTTTTTAAAAATATTATGTAGGATCTCTGTCTTTAATGTGCTGTACACTCTTATTTAATGCTATAACTAGTACTCCAACAGTATTTTTTTTCACTTTGTGTTGCTATATGGGGGCAAACTGTTGAAATCGTTACCTAATATATGCTAAACTGATCTTCTGTATATAAAGAGAATTGAAAATGAATCATGATGTGATTGGAAGGGGAGAGGGAGCGGGAAAGGGGAGGGTTGTGGGTGGGAGGGAAATTTTGGGAGGGGGAAGCCATTGTAACCCATAAGCTATACTTTGGAAATTTATATTCATTAAATAAAAGTTTAATTAAAAAAAAAGAAAATTATCTAGCAGGTGCCGTGGCTCACTAGGCTAATCCTCTGTCTGCAGCACTGGTACCCCGGGTTCTATTCCCAGTTGGGGCACCAGATTCTGTTCCGGCTGCTCCTCTTCCAGTCCAGCTCTCTGCTGTGGCCTGGGAAGGCAGTGGAGGATGGCCAAGTCCTTGGGCCCTGCACCCGCATAGGAGACCAGGAAGAAGCACCTGGCTCCTGGCTTCAGATCGGTGCAGTGCACCAGCTGTAGTAGCCATTTGGAGGATGAACCAACGGAAGGAAGACCTTTCTCTCTCTCTCTCTCTCTCTCTCACTGTCTAACTCTGCCTGTCAAAAAAAAAAAAAAAAAGACAATTATCTAAGATTGAAACTTTAGAAAGTATTTTATGAGCTGGTTTCAAGGATACTGAAAATTCTGTTTTGCCTCAGGGTCTTTTTTCAAATCAAGCATGTTTTCAATTGTTAATTTTGAGCTGGAGAACTGGTTAGGTTGCCTAGGAACATGTTAGCATCAGGGATGTGGAGCATTAAACATGGCAGGTGCTCCACTTCCTGCTGCAGAGGGTGAGACTTCCATTCCAAGATGGAAGCTCCCATTTCAGGCATGGAAAGCTAAGACTTTGTGGCAAAAAATCCTACACAGATGATCCCTGTGAGACCTCAATGGAAAAAAAGGTCATTAAGGAAGGATGTACTCTTCTCTGAAGTGAGGGGAGAACATCTACTTTGCTTATGGTCATACCAATGGAGTCTGTGGTCACAGAAGCCTTCATAGCCTTGGCAGCCCATGGCAAAAGCCTCGGGTGATCACTGACATCACAAATAAGAGTGTTAATTGTTAAAGGAACAACAGAAGTCACAGTGCACTTACTCTCCATATACTACCTCCGTCCATAATGAATTGTACCATGAAAATTGACTGCAAATTGTGTTCCCAACTGTACTCTATATGTTGTGTGTATGCGTGGGTGCAAATTGCTGAAGTCTATGCCTAGCATGGAGTTGGCCCTCTGTATATAAAGTCAAACTAAAAATGAACCATAATGAAGAAGGAGATGGGAGAGGGAGAGGGAGGTGGGATGGGAGTTGAGGGAAGGGGAGGATGGGTATGGGGGAAAAAACCAGTGTATTCCTAAAGTTGTATCTATAAAAAATGCATTCTTAAAATAAAAAATAAATAAAAAATTAGAAAAAGTGGAGGCTCCCCCTATGGGAACTTCTGCCCTTACCAGAAAATGAGTAACAGACTCCACACTCCCAAGATGGTGACTCCCATGGCCAGGCACATGATGCATGCCTGGTTAGCTGAGCAACATTATTCTGTATTTTTCAGTTTGTTATGTTATGGCTATGCATCAGTTCTGATTCTGGTTATTTTTTTAGTTTGTTATTTTCTTGGCTAAATGCTGGAAGGTATTTCCCTCTTTTGTTATTTCAAATAGCTTCCTGTTAAATTTTTGCAGTTAGTTATTTTTATGGCTATGTGCCAGAAGGTGTCAGAATTATAACTAATACAGTGCATTCAAGTCACATCCTTAAGGAATTACAACTAATGCAATGTATCCATGCCAACTGCTTAAGGATAATTAGGCTCACAAAGAGCTGTGTCTGTTTTTATCTTCCTAGGTCCTACAAAGAAATTATAAAACTGTATAGCTCTGCATGCATTTCTATGGACTTACTTCTAAGAGACAGTTTAAAAACTTACCATGGGATTCCAAATACCCTTGGACTAGATGGTAAAATAACATCTGAATTGTCAAAGTGATCATATAGTTATGTTTAAGTTTTAAAACGATCATATAAATAGGACTAAGTGTTAAAATGATCATATAAATAAGATTAAATGTTTAATAATAATAATAAATAGGATTAAAGAGGAGTGAATTCTCCAACATGGGAAGCAACCCATACAGCAGACTCATAAATGGTAATTGCTATAAGTAATGCTCAATGGCCTCAGAGTCAGCCCTAAAGGCATTCTGGTCTGGCTGAAAACCCCACAAGAGCACTTCAGACATGGAAAGCCAGAACACTCACGCAAAAAGTGTTCCTCCAAGGAGGACCTCCCTGAGTGAGATCCCAGTGGAAAGAAGTAGTCATCAAAGAAGGATGTACTTTGGGAAAAGTATTTGTTGCTTATGGCCTTGTATGAATACTGACAGAGCCTGTGGGTTCAAAAGGCTTCTATAGCCTAGGCTGCCCATGTCAAGAGCCTCGGGTGATCACTGACATCATACATAAGAGTGTTAATTGTTAAATTAACAACAGGAATCACTGTGCACTGACTTCCCATGCAGAACATCTGTCCTCAAAGAGTTACAGTATTAGAATTAATGGTAATACTTGATCAAAAAGATTAACCTTGTTCTAGCATGTTATATTCTCTGTATCATAAGTTCTAGCTATGTTAAATGTCGAACTCCATTGCCTGTATTCTTAGGTGTTTCTTTAAAGTTGATTAAGTGTCTCAAACAAGAACTCTTGGCCGGCGCCGCGGCTCAACAGGCTAATCCTCCGCCTTGCGGCGCCGGCACACCGGGTTCTAGTCCCGGTTGGGGCACCGATCCTGTCTCAGTTGCCCCTCTTCCAGGCCAGCTCTCTGCTGTGGCCCGGGAGTGCAGTGGAGGATGGCCCAAGTTCTTGGGCCCTGCACCCCATGGGAGACCAGGATAAGCACCTGGCTCCTGCCATCGGATCAGCGCGGTGCGCCGGCCGCAGCGGCCATTGGAGGGTGAACCAACGGCAAAAAGGAAGACCTTTCTCTCTGTTGTCTCTCTCTCTACTGTCCACTCTGCCTGTCAAAAAAAAAAAAACTCTTGGATCCATGTCTATGATATTCCTATCTTGCATGTTTTAACATAAGGTCAAATACAGAGTACAAAATGGTTAAAGGTCCAGGACTACTAATGCACCTTATTGTGTGTTCTACCTTGGTCTAAGGGATAATTTCTTCTGCATCCCACTAAATTCAGAATCTGGGAAAGTGAAGATAAAGAACTTCCCCAAAAAGCTGAGGTTTCTAAATGAGAGGTAGATTATCTAGGATATACTCTAACCCCAAGAGGAAGGTATTCTACGTGCTACAGCCAGTGCACTGCGGCCGATGCGCTGTGCCAATCCGAAGCCAGGAGCCAGGTGCTTCATCTTGGTCTCCCATGTGGGTGCAGGGCCCAAGCACTTGGGCCATCCTCCACTGCCTTCCTGGGCCACAGCAGAGAGCTGGACTGGAAGAGGAGCAACTGGAACAGAATCTGGTGCCCCAACCGGGACTAGAACCTAGGCTGCCGGCACCGCAGGTGGAAGATTAGCCAAGTGAGCCATGACACTGGCTGCATAAAGCTTTAAAAGGCCCTGATGCAGACACTGCTGGACAGGGGGACTACGAAAGTTGTTGCAAATAATTATAGAGCTTCTAACAGAAGCTCCAACATTGGTAATTGCTAATGATAGGATTCTATGGGATATGGATTCCAGAATTTGGATTCAAAGCTTTTGTATGAGGCTTTACAAGGCCCTGACATATAATATGCTGTACAGGAGAGCTACAAAAGGTGTTCCAAAGAATTGAGGTGCTTTTAACGAATGCTACAACATTAGGAATTCTTCAACAAGCCCTTCATAGAAAGATCCTGGTAAGATCAGTTGCAGCTCAAATGGAAGGGACCTTACCAGGTGCTACTGATCACGACTACCTCAGTAAAATTAGGGTTAAGCTTCTACATCATACATCTTCACAGGTGAACTGAAAAGACATTCCTGATTATTCCTATAAGCCAGAGATTTTAACTACTTCTTCTTAAAAAAAAAAACAAAAATATAAGTAAAACTTTTGCTTTCATCACATCAAGATTGCTGCACTTTAAGGCAAATATGCTGTACCTGCCTCTTTTGATTCTCTCTATAAACTGTTACTGACAATAAAACTCCTTCTCTAAGCTCAAGCTAAATAGGTTTATAATCTACATAAGGGTAGCCGATCACCACCCACTATCTGGGAGATATATGTTCTTTCCATCTTAAGAGGAAAGGTGAACACCACTTGCAATTGGTTTTGTTCTGGTTTTGCTAATGCTAATTAACAAAGTTATCATGTTTCAGAAATCAACAACTTCTGAGAATAACAGACAATACAGGGGATACAGCCATTGGTGCTGGCTGAGAGTACTGCAGCTCATAAAGTGAATTTGTTAGATGAGATAGGCAGAGACTTCCAGACCCAGGACAAGCAGGGTATGGGCTATGCCCCTAATAAGCAGGAAGCAACTATGGAACATATGATGATTCTATGCCCTTCAACATCCCTTAGGGTTAAAGGCTGGAGTTTCTGAGTGGGGAACAATGTAGGCAGGTAGGTAGGGTAAAGTTGATTAGATTTGTGAACTGGAAGACCCCTTGAGTGATCTCATGCCCCACCTGACCCCACCTGTATGCCCACCCGCCAACCAGGCTGCATAACCACTCCCCTTTGGAAGTGGATAAAAGGCCTGGAATACAGTGGGCCCCTCCCTTATTGCCCTTGCTGCCCTTGTTGCCCTGCACCATTGGGATGTATGGCCATCAGGCCACCTGCTCTCTGCTTTCCTGCCTGCATGATTGTTCCATATGGCCTGGTCCTTCTTGGCATGGACCCAATTTAGCTTCTAGATTTCCCATCCTCCTCTAAATAAAGCCCTCACTCTCCTGCACATTTCTCTCACCGAGTAGAATCCTTAAAAACTTAAAAAATAAAATAAAATAATAGGATTCAGCAGTGAAGTCATTGGGATCTGGGCTTCTCTTTGTCGGAAAGGTCTTAATTTTACTGATTCAGTCTCTGGTTTGGTTATTGGTCTGTTTACATGTTCTATGTCTTCATGACTCAATTTAGGTAGGTTTTATATGTACAGGAATCAATCTGTTTCTTCTAGGTTTCCCGGTTTGTTGGGATACAGCTCTTTGTAGTAATTCCTGAAGATTCTTTTTATTTCTGTGGTATCTGTTGTTACATTTCCTTTTTCATCTATTATTTTGTTGATTTGGGTCTTCTCCCTCTTTCTTTGATTAGTTGGGCCAATTGTGTGTCAATTTTGTTTATTTTTTCAATTTTATGTTATGTACAAGAAACACCATTCACAAATAGAATCACTGACCAAAAAGATGGATAAAGATATTCCACACAAATTGAAATCTAAAGTGAGTAGCAGTATCTGTACTCATATCACACAAATCAGACTTCAAAACAACTTAAAGGGTGGTGTTATGGCTTAGTGGATTAAGCTGTTTCCTGCAGTTCCAGCATCCCCAGGGTGCCAATTTGAGTTCCAGCTGCTCCATTTCTTATCCAGCTTCCTGCTAATATGCCTGAAAAATCACCAGTGATTTGCGGAAGTGCTTGGGCTCCTGCATCCAGATGGGAGACCTGGAATAAGCTCCTAGGTCCTGGCATCTGGATTTGGTTGGGCCTAGACCCAGCCACTGCAACCATTTGGAGACTGTAAGATAGAAGACTTCTCTCTGTCTCTCACTTTCTCTAACTCTGGCTTAAAAATAAATAAAACAAAACTTTAAAAAATTACACAGAAATCCACTATGTAAACATTAAGAATTCAATTCAACAAAATGATGTGACTATTTTAAATGTAGCCAATTCAACAAACAGATGTGTCTTTTTTAAATAATAGGGCACACAGTCTTATAAAACAAATGTAAATGGATATAAAGGGAGATATAGCTCTAATATAACACTAGGTGACTTTATTTCTTGGCATTGCTTTGCAGATGTTGGGATGAGAGTCGGGACTGAATACCAAGCTCCGATCCCTGAATTTGATCCAGGTGCCACAAAGTACACAGATAAAGACAATGGAGGAATGCTTGTATGGTCTCCATGTCACACTATCCCAGATGCCAAATTGGATGAATATATTGCAATTGCAAAGGAGAAACACAGCTACAATGTGGAACAGGCACTTGGCATGTTGTTCTGGCATAAACATAACATTGAGAAGTCCCTTGCTGACCTCCCTAATTTTACTCCCTTCCCGGATGAGTGGACAGTGGAAGATAAAGTCTTATTTGAACAAGCATTTAGTTTCCATGGGAAGAGCTTTCACAGGATTCAGCAAATGCTTCCAGATAAGACAATCACAAGTCTTGTAAAATATTATTATTCCTGGAAAAAAACTCGCTCTAAGACAAGTTTGATGGATCACCAGGCTCGTAAACTAGCCAATAGACACAACCAGGGGGACAGTGATGATGATGATGTGGAAGAAACACACCCAATGGATGGGAATGATAGTGATTATGATCCCAAGAGAGAAGCCAAAAAGGAGGGTAATGCTGAACAGCCTGTCCAAAGCAGCAAGATTGGACTTGGAAGGAGAGATTATCAGAGTTTACAATATCGCCATCATTCTCAGCGTTCTAAGTGCCATCCACCCAAGGGCATGTATTGAACCCAGGAAGATGTGGTAGCTGTTTCCTGTAGCTCCAATGCAGCCAACACCATCCTGAGGCAATTGGACATGGAGTTGATCTCTCTAAAACGTCAGGTTCAGAATGCTAAGCAAGTAAACAGAGCCCTTAAACAGAAAATGGAAGGTGGAATTGAAGAATTCAAACCTCCTGAGTCAAATCAGAAAATTAATGCCCGTTGGACCACAGAGGAGTAACTTCTAGCAGTGCCAGGCACAGACCCCATATGCTCCTCGGACTCTGGGTCCATCACCTCCTGCCCCATCATCCACTCCAACACCAACAGCCCCCATTGCCACTCTGAACCAGCCTCCATCACTTCTTCGTCCAACACTGCCTGCTGCCCTGCTCTTCACCAGCAGCCTCCTCCATTCCAGCAGCAGGCCCAGTTCATCCAGCCCCGGCCAACTTTAAATCAGCCTCCCCCACCTCTCATTCACCCTGCTAATTCTATGCCACCCCGTCTAAACCCAAGACCAGTGCTGTCCACAGTGGGTGGTCAGCAGCCACCATCACTTATTGAAATTCAGACAGATTCACAGTCCTCACTGCACTAAAAATTAATTGGACAGAGCTGCAGTAACTTTGCACCCCATCATTTTACAAGTGCTCATCTGACTAATTGGAAAGAGGAAAGGATAATTCTTCTTAGATAATGAGGCTGAGAACTAGTTGTGTGGCAGTGCACTAGCAGAAGTGTATGAGCTGTTCACTAGGCGAAAGCGTTACCCAGCAGAAAGCCTTCAGTTAGCCTGCTACTAGGGTGTGTGTTCACCAACATGGTCTCACAAAAGGAAAAGCAAAAAGAGTTAAGTCTTCTATACACCACAGGGTTCAGTTTCATCTTAACTGTTTATTTTACTGAGGTTCCTTATATTCCTTCCTCTTCATAGTCAACCTCTTAGTACAGGAACATTGACTTAGGAATTGTGAAAGTTTCTTAAGGACATTTGGCTTTTTTTTTCTTTAATTTAATTTTTTAAAAAACATTTTCCTATGTTAGGAGAGCAAGAATAAATAGCCTGCATTTCATATTTTGACATATGTTCACTTTCTGCATATTTCACTATAGCTACATACCCCTTTTTTCAAAAAAAAAAAAAAACGTTGCTTTTTTTTCTTAAAGGAATTTACATTCCTTTGAAAGAAAGCAATTTAATCAATTGCAAAGCAATTATATGAAACCACAGAGAATATACTGAATCTACTAACCCTTTTAATATACAGTGCAGGGTCCGAGTGAAAAGTCCTTGTTTAAAGGTCATTGGCCCGTCATCTGTCAGTAACAAGAGGACTGGAATAATACTTTTACACACAAATGAGGACTTAATGTGTTGAAATATAATATCTTTAAGTTCCTTGAAAATAGGATTACTATGGAAATTTTTTTTTAATGTTTCTAAATGATACCTGCTTTTAAGTAGTAGTTGCCTACATTTGGGGACATTAGAAGAGAGTTATTATATTTCATCAGTTATGTAGAGATGGTGGTTATGGAAGCATTTATTTACAGTACCTTTTTTATGTTTAGATTCTGAACTTAAAATTGCCCTCATGCTTATTAAAATTATCTGCATTTACTATGAAGGTGTTTTCTTGATGAATCTGTTGTAGTGTTTGGACACATTTGTGTATTCCTTGTTTGGTTTAGGGTTAAGTCACCAACATTCTTCCATAAAATTAAGAGTCTGTTATCTAAAAAAAAAAAAAAAAAAAAAAAAAAAAAGGACCATAATCTTCCAAAAACTGTTTGCTGCAGTGAAAAAGGGCATTGATGAACTCTCTGCAGAAAAGAAGGGCAGCATCCATACTGGACACATCAGGGCATGCCCAGGGGTCAGTTGCACAATCATCTGTTGGTTTCTGCAACTTCTGAGCACTCATTTTTGGAACAGGAAACCTTACATCAGACACAAAATCCAAAAGCCAGAAAGTAGGATCCCAGCATCTACACTTTACTGTGGGTGCTTCTCAAAGCCTTGTTCAGTATTTTATTGCTGGCACTCAGATGTCAAAATACACAGGAATTTCTCACTTTGCCGCAGTGATAGTTCTAAAAGTCAGTACCATAGA
This sequence comes from Lepus europaeus, assembly GCF_033115175.1. Taxonomy (NCBI): domain Eukaryota; kingdom Metazoa; phylum Chordata; class Mammalia; order Lagomorpha; family Leporidae; genus Lepus; species Lepus europaeus. The sequence continues at coordinate 84,062,207 of NC_084843.1, read as the reverse complement.
TTTTCCCAGAGGATGGCACTGTCCTTGTTCATGTTTATGTTGGTGCTCTTACATAGCAGGGGGAAACTTCTTGGTTCCAAGCTGGGCAGAGGCATCCTCATGTTTCTGACAGTTTCACATTAAAGTTGTGTTTTAAAAGGAAGGAGAAGAGGCAGAACACCTATCTTTGGAGTCAGAGCTGTGGCAAAGTGGGTTAAGCTGCTACCCACAGTGCCAGCATCCCACATGGACACCAGTTTGAGACCCAGCTGCTTCACTCCTGATCCAACTCCCTGTTAATGTGCCTGGGAAAGTGGTGGAAGATGGCCCAAGTCCCATGTGGGAGACCTGCAAGAGGTCCCTGGATACTGGCTTTGACTTGGCCTAGCCCCAGCCATTTGGAGAGTGAATGAGCAGATGGAAGACCTCTCTCTCTCTCTCTCTCTCTCTCTCTCTCTCTAACTTTACCTTTCAAAAAAAATTAATATGTTTTTAAAACAGAAAGCCTATCTTCACCTTTGACTACAAGACATGAAAGAGGACTTCCCTGGCTCACAGACCTGCTAAGGACTAAGAAGCCTCCTGTGTCTGTTAGTGGGATTGGAGATGAGGCCACAAGACAAGGGGCACATAGTGTTAGCTTTAGATCCAGAAATTCCAACTTTCTCATCTATCTCTAAATGGTCTCCACAGACTGACAGGGGTAATGCCTCTAAAAACCAGGAAGTTATTTCCTGTAGAGTTCATCTTGCATCCTCCCACCCTGAGCACATTCATGGGACAGGTCCATTTGCCAGACAAAGAAAAAATTAGAAATGAAAACATGTAGACAATTCTGCATCTGAGACTTTAGCCCAAGACATAGATTAAGATTTTGAAGATTGTCTAATTGAGCCAGACTAAAAAAGATCAGGGACCTCTACAGTATGTGGCATTGCTGGAGAGTACTTTGAGCCAGTATACGGATTCAAATCTAGAGCAATCCTGCTTAGTGCTTGTTGAGAGAAAAGTCTGCAATATAGTGACAAGAAGCTGGGCCTGGCATGGATTACACTGGCACTAAAGCTATACTAGAATGGAACATAGGTGGCTGACCTGGGGCTCTGCCCTAGAGCCCAAAGATGGACCACGCTAGAGGTGAGAGAAGCTTGAACAATATGCTTGCAGTGAAAACCCTGAAGATCTGACACCAGCCCGGGTCACCATCCACTGTTTCCAATCCTACGTTTTGCAACTTGAAAACTGACCTTTGTTTTTGACATTTTCTTCTACAACTGCCTAACAAAGACAAATCCACTCATTGCATCTCTAGGAGTCTTGTGGCTATGATTAAACTCACTGTTTTACTGCCACATCCTAGATTTGATTCCTGCTCAGGGAACCTCATACTCCCCACATCTGCAGTGGCTCAGAAGGGTCAGTAGCACAGGGCTTACTGAAACTAATTCACAAACACCTCACTGAAGCCAACCTTCAGAATGAAAACCATCACTCCATTTGAGAGATAGGCCATATGCTGAGGGGCTAGATGGTGACACCTCTGCTCCCTTCAACTCAGACACTTCGTATCTTCCTTCCACAGTTCTCATCCAAAGACAACCTGGGACATATCATGTTCCAGACTCCTTTAAACAGAAACAACAAACCCCTTTGAAACCTGCCAAAACTTTGCAAGAATAGTAAGCTTGGGTTTTTTGGATCACTTCACAGTTTCCTTCATTTGCTTTGTGTTGTTTTTCCATGTTTACATATTTGTTTCACCATTTCAGACTAACTTCCAGATACCACAACATTGTTTCATAAGTACATCCATTGTTTCATAAGTCCACAACATTGTTTCATAAGTCCAGTGCTCATTCACTCTCCAAATGGCTGGGGCTAGGCCAAGTCAAAGCCAGTATCCAGGGACCCCTTGCAGGTCTCCCACATGGGACTTGGGCCATCTTCCACCACTTTCCCAGGCACATTAACAGGGAGTTGGATCAGGAGTGAAGCAGCTGGGTCTCAAGTCCACTACTTTCTTTTGGCAATGGCCCTCAAAGCCAGACTCATCAAGACCTTCCATCCCAGCACAGTGGAAGTCCAAATCATGTAAAGGAAGCTATTCCTCCTATCTTTCAGCAGGTCAACATTCATGCTGTTCAGACTGTTCCAGATACTTCAAGTAAAGATTTGGTCACCTTTTCCTGACCATGCCAGACTTTTGCCTCATGTAACCAAAGGTTCAGTAAGAACATGATTACTTTGTCATTTCCCCAGAACTTGCTGCCCTCTCAGCTTCTACCAGTAAATACTCTGAGCCTCTTACATTTCAAAACAAATTTTAGTTACATCTCATCAATTTCTGCAAAAAGTAAAAGTTTGTATTTTGATAGGATTGCACTGAACCTATAGATAATTTGGGGGAATATTGTCATCATAACAATATTATGCCTTCTGATCCATCAGAGGAGATGTCTATTATTTTATTTACATTTTAATTCCTTTCAACAGTTTCAGTTTTCATTTAAAATCTAGCACTTCTTACATTTGATTAATTCCTAAGTATTATATTTTTGAAGTTATTGTAAGCAGAATTATTAATTTTATTTTTAGTTTGCTTCATACATCTGCCTAGAAACACAACTGATTTTTTGAAGATTTTTCTATGTTCCTGCAACCCTGATGGACTGATGTATTAGTTCTAATAATTTTTATTGTGCCAGCACTGTGCAATAGTAGATTAAGTCTCCACCTGTGGTGCTGGCATCCCATATGGGCACAGTTCATGTCCCAGCTGCTCCTATTCCAATCAGTGCTGCTTATGGCCTGGGAAGGCAGTGGAAGATGCCCAACTTCTTGGGCCCCTGCACCCACATAGATGACCTGGAAGAAGCTCATGGCTTCAGATCAGCCCAGCTTTGGACATTGCTACCATTTGGGGAGTGAAACAGTGGATGGAAAAACTTTCTCTGTCTCTCCCTCTCTTTGGAAATATACCTCTCAAATAAATAAATATATCTTTAAATTTTTGTACATGTGTTGGGGATTGTAAAGGTCATATAATTTAATATAAATAAGAATAGTTTTACTTCTTCCTAGTCAAATTGTCTGGTTTTTTTCCACTTCCTTAGAAGCTTGGCAGAAACTTACAATACCTGTTGAATAGCAATTTTCAGACAGGCTTTTATAGCATACATCACATACCAGCATGGACCAAGAAATTCAACAAAAGCAATAGAAGAGCCATGATTATAAAGATGTCTCAAATAAATTAAAGCCCTAACATGAAATATATCCTCTTATTGTCAGAGGAAATTAAGTGAAAGATATATTATCTACAGCTTCAATATGAGAAAGTTAAATTAAAAAATCTTCTCTAGGGATCTGTACTGTGGTATACTAGGTCAAACATCTACCTGTGGTGCCATCATCCTATGTCATGTCCTGGCTGCTCCTCTTCTGATCCAGCTCTCTGCTTGTAGCCTGGGAAAGCAGTGGAGGAGGGCCGAAGTACTTGGGCCCCTGCACCTGTATTGAAGACTCAGAGGAAGCTTCTGGCGCCTGGCTTCATATCTGCTCAGCTTCAGCTGTTGCAGTCATCTGGGGACTGCAACAGTGGACAGAATACCTTTCTCTCTGTCTCTCCCTCTGTCTGTAACTCTACCTCTCAAATAACTCAAATTTTTAAAAAATACTGCAAATTTTGCCTGTGAACCAGACCTCCACCCATGAACTCTACAACAGTGTGTGCAAATAAGCAATAACGTCTACATAGAAATTGTCATGGATTTGACTTACCATGGGTATCCAGGTTATTTGAGAGAGAAGAGTTTGGATCTAAAATAATAGGATAAAATCATGATGTTTTTATCTTCTGTGGGACACCAGTTAAGTTGAAACAAATGAGCACAAATTTTCCTGTAAAGATCCCTCCAAAATAAGTTAATTGTCAGTAAAAATACTTTTTGAGAGAAGGTAATTCCCCTACAAATACATATAAGTACTATGTGTCAATTTCTGGAAAACAGAAGAGTGCATTTGGTGCAATGTTGAATATGTCAATTGCATACCTGATTAATATCAGCATACAACTTCCTGCCACTGCAGATCCTGAGAGATAACACCGATGGATCAAATGGCTGGATACATGCCACCCATGTGGGAAACCTGGAAGGAGTTTCTGGCTCCTGACTTCATCCTGCCCAGCCCTGTCTGTTTGGGGCATTAAAGTAGTGAAATCAAGGATGTAGATTCTCTCTCAATGTGATTTGTCATTGCTAGTTTCCTAAACAATCCAAATTTTATGGATTCATGTTTCAAAATGAAACTGTGAAGTGGAATACAAACAGAAGATTTTCAATTCTGTTATGAAATGTGAGAGAGGAAAAACTTGCTCTTTAAAGTGGTAGGGGACAATAATATAATGCAAATTTTGGTGAAGATGGATTTAATGTCTTAATTAGAGGGTTGGGACCCCCAGCCACATCCACCAATCTCCATGGTAGGGAGAGGGAATGAAAGTTATGTTGATAACCAAGAACATAATCAACCATTCCTAAGTAATCTAGTCTCCACAAAACCCAAAAGGACAAATGGGGAGAGCTTCTTGATATCCCAACACTAGGAGGTTACTGGAGAGTTATGTAGACAGAGAGGGCATGAAAACTCCACATACTTTCTCACAAGCCTTGTTGTATGTGTGGCTTTATGTGCACCCATTGAAATGTGTTTTACAATAAACTGCCAAGTATGATGAAATACTAGGGATGCACTCTACAGAGTGGCAAGGAAAGTGGAAAGAATACACTTATGCCTGTTAGAAATAAGATTTGCTAAATCTTCTTGGCAGAACAATAGACAACAATTAGTAAAATTAGAAATAAGTAACTACTTTGCTCAGGTGAATGTGTGTGTATCTAAATTATATATATAATTATATATTATGTATTAATATTATATTATATTATATGTATATATTATATGTATATATTACTATATTCATATAATATTATATATTATATAATAATATAATACTATATAATATAATATACTATATTTATATAATATATATTATATAATATATAACACATAAAATATATTACAATAATATATTAATAATTTATATAATATATTATTATTTATAATATATTATATTAATATATAATATATCATTAATATATTATATTATAATAATTATATAATATTATATAATGTAATAATTATAAATATATATTTTATATATAAATATTATAGATGAAGTCATTCATTTCCCCATTTTTACTGTGCTCCACTTGTCATGTTCGATGCCTGTCCCCTTCATCTCTGATGGAAAATGCCCATGAGAAGTATCCGACCAAAAGTGCTCCTTCTTAACGAATTCTGTTGCCTCCTCCTGATGCTTCTAGAAGTTGGTTCCCTGGGGTAAGGTCTTGGACTTCCTTATTATGTGATCTCTCACTCTGAAAAGATCTGGCACCTAGCAAGCACCTAATACATGTTTACTGAATGAATGATGGAATTCCAAGGGATGGCACTCAGAGAGATCAAGATCTCTACTCCAGACCTCAAGATTCTAATGGAATCAATCTGAAAATGGGATGATAGGAAAGTTATTTCAACAGCGTGTACACTCTGAACAATTTAATCTGATAATTAATTGAGAATAAGATGAAAGTCTGGATTTATGGAAAGTCTGGAGGTCACCATCTGGAAAGACCTTCCTATCATGTAGGGAGGGTACCTCTGTCTCAGCCTGAGGAACAAAATAGTCAGAGATGGAAGTAAACCCATCAATCCAAAAAGAGGAGAATAAAATGAATAAGACTGGGAACAACCTGGGGTATGAGGGAGAGAGAAGTAGGCACAGACACACTGATCCATGGAGGAGTGAATGGGTATTGGGGTGGTGCAGGAAGACATCTCAGAGAATCAGATTTAGTGTCAAAGTCAAGGAGTTCATATTTGCTCTTGAGATTCAACATGAAAAGTGAGAAAATAACTGTAAGGATCCAGTTTTACATGTGATGCAGTTAGTGGTAGGATTTTATGGCCCCAGTGATTTGTGTCAAGTAATAGAAATTTTGTAGAAAAAGTAAACACTAAGGCCGGCGCCGTGGCTCAATAGGCTAATCCTCCGCCTTGCGGCGCCAGCACACCGGGTTCTAGTCCCGGTTGGGGCGCCAGATTCTGTCCCGGTTGCCCCTCTTCCAGGCCAGCTCTCTGCTGTGGCCAGGGAGTGCAGAGGAGGATGGCCCAAGTACTTGGGCCCTGCACCCCATGGGAGACCAGGAGAAGCACCTGGCTCCTGCCATCGGATCAGCGTGGTGTGCTGGCCGCCGCGCGCCAGCCGCGGCGGCCATTGGAGGGTGAACCAACGGCAAAAGGAAGACCCTAACCGGCGTCTACATGGGACGCTGGCACTGCAGGCAGCGGCTTTACCCACTATGCCATAGCACTGGCCCCCCGAATTGAGTTTAAAGAGGTGCCAGCCTGATAATGCCACCAATAGCTGCCTGCCAGAGGCAAATTCGGATCTTTTCTGGGAGAATGCATCTTTGTCTGGAGGATTAAATCTGACCAAGTTTGCAACAACCAATTTATAGGAATTACAGAGGACAGAGGAATATGTCTACAGCCACCATTGTGACAGTCACCAAAATCTGGACTGTGGGCAACTCTAAAAACTACACAGTTTCTTCAAAAAACAAAAACAAAAACCAAGAAAATAAAACCACACAGATGGAAGAAGAATTTAACAGGCATGTCAACCAATTGCAATTTGTGGACCTTACTTGGGTACTGGCTCAGCGAAAAAACAGAAACAAAACCCTGTATGACAATAAAAGAACTGGCAATGTGAAAAAAAAAAAGAAAAAGTAAACACTGTCAAGGAATAATATGCAGATGATTATCAGCATGTTGATTCATTCCAGTATGGGAAGGACAAAAGTCATGAGACTGAATGTAACAATGGTATAATACAATTCACACAGAAAAGGAAAGAACAAAAGTATAGAACCAATGATTCCCTCCCCCTGCACAGCTTATCATTAGATGAGCTTCTTGGCAGGCAGCAACATAGGTTGTTCTGGTCACACTTCTCTGGGCCCAGTGAAGTGGCTCACCAATTTTTGGAAGACTTATAATAACTTGAAGATTTCATCCTTGAGGGTACACAACACAATATCTCTGAACAACATTGATCATGCCATTCTCTCATTTGTCACACTTACTTAAGTTAAGAGGTCACCACTGCCCTCACTGGGATATCAGAAAAATTTATAGAGTGTGTTGTACTGAAAACAGTATGGAGCAAAAAGCCCTCTAATAAGTTACAAAACAATACTGGGATTCAGACTGACACATCTCCTGTTGAAGTGAAACTAAGAACAAATGGAGAGATCTTCCCACCTCTGGTAAAGGTGACTAACAGAAATTTGATTGCTCTCCTGTCTGAAATCTATTTCCATCCCTACCAAAAGGAGAAAACTTTTGAAATTACAGCTTTTAAGCATTGCAAATTTGGCAATAAAGGATAGAAGACCCTGAGAGATGACAAACAAACAAGGTGAACCCAACCACCACCCAGCATCCTGCCTTCAGAGAGCTCCCAGAATGGGTATCAAGAGGGAATTTGAGGGCCACTCCCAGGATCAAGGTGGTAAAGCTGAGGATATGGAGTTCATGACAACTACAGTTCATGGGATAAAGATACAGCAATGCAAAATAAGACTAGAGAGATAATCCAGGGACCTGGAAGAGTCACTTTCATATATTGGGCAACTACTGATCAGCATATACTTGTGAAGAAACTTACTGAACCAAGAAAAGAAATTTCTGAATGGATGTAGAACAGTGCCTGGTGGCCACAGGGTGAAAAAAATAATTGTTGGTCCCACCCACCAGACTGGATTGTTCATGTAACATTGGATAGAATTCTCAATAATATGTTGCCTCTGTGGTGGTGAAAATGAGGTAAAAAAAAAACTGATCTGCCTTACACATTCATAAAAACAAGGCCAAAAATGATCAAATACCAAGTCATTTACATGGAGGTGAGAAATAACCTTTGAAGGGCTCAAACTAGCCAGCTCACATGAAGGTAAACATCAGTCAGCGAATATCACACATGAAAAGGGACAGGAAGCCATGGCCCACAATGAGAAGAGTAGCCCTTCAACTGAAACTGAGACAGGGGCCAGCTCTGCAGCTCATTTGGCTCATCCTCTGCCTGCAGCGCCAGCACCCTGGGTTCTAGTCCTGGTTGCTCCTCTTCCAGTCCATCTCTCTGCTGTGGCCTGCAGTGGAGGATGGCCCAAGTGCTTGGGCCCTGCACCTGCATGGGAGATGAGAGGAAGCACCTGGCTCCTGGCTTTGGATAAGCGCAGTGTGCCGGCTGCAATGCGTCAGCTGTAGCAGCCACTTGGGGGGTGAACCAATGGAAAAAGGGAGACCTTTCTCTGTCTCTCTCTCTCTCACACACACACACTGTCTAACTCTGCCTGTTAAAAAAAAAAAAGAAAGAAAGAAAATGGCCTCCATCCCAGAGAGGTCTTTAGCATTGGCTCTATGTGCAGAAGACAGAAATATAAAGATGTCTCCTCATGGGGACAGCAAATGATGGCACTTGCCTCTGAAGTATTCTGGTGTGGGTCCCTCTTTAATCTTGTACCTTCATTTCCCTGTAGTGTGGGCCAACGACTACTGGAGTTGCTGGGTCATGGGGGAGTGTAATTTTAACTTTATCAGCAACAACCAATCAGCTTTTTCAATAATGATCTCTCACCAAGGAGAGGTACAGCTGCTCCACCTTCTTAGAGCACTTGCTGTTTGCTGTCTTAAATATATCCTTTCTGGCTATGGTAAAATAGGGCAAAAAATGACACAGCTTTGTGTTTCCATAGTAAGCAAGGGTAGTCTGTGTATTTAGTTTTCTTGTCTCTCATCCTTTCCATTTGCAAGCCAAGTGACTAAATCTAGGATATATCAGGATCTTTTTAATTTTTTGTTTTTTAATACTTATTTATTTATTTGAACATCAGAGTTCCAGAGAAAGAGGGAGATACAGAGGAAAAGAGGGATCTTCCATCCACTGGCTCACTCACCAAATGGCCACAACAACCAGAACTGGGCCAGGCTGAATCCAGGAGCCAGGAACTTCTTCCAGGTCTCCCACATGGGTGGCAGGAGCTCACATACTTGGACCATCTTCCTCTGCTTTTTCCAGGCCACCAGCAGAGGGCTGGCTCAAAAGTGGAGCAACCGCTACATGAATCAGAGCACATACAGGATGTCAGCATCACAGGTGGTGGCTTTACTTGCTATATCACAATGCTGGCCCCCAAATCTTTTCTTATTAAAATCTATCTGAACGTGTTTATTATGCTTTTGTTGCACATTTGGTGGGTTTCCAGTGTAGGAATATTTTAAATAAACACAAACAAATTTTATGTATCTTTTGGTGGATATATTCACACATTCCTCTTTGACAGCACATTCTAATAGAAATATTATGCCTGCCTCATATGTGATTATTAGCTACTAGACATATTTTTCTTTTTTCCCATTTTAAAGGGACTTTCATTTATTTGAAAGACAGAAGGATAGAGAGATTTTCTATCCTGTGGTTCACTCCCCTAATGCTCATATCTGCAGGGGCTGTGCCAGGCTGAAGAGTTGCCAGAAACTCCACCCAAGTGTCCCATGTTAGTCTTAGGGAACCAAGCACTTGAGCCACCATCTTCTGTCCCCTTGGGTGGGCATCAACATGAAGATGTATTGGAAAAAGAAGCAAAACTTGATTCTGGGCATTCCAGCATGAGGTTTCAGTGTCTCAAGCAATAGCTTAACTCAATATACCACAAGGTGTGCCCCTGTAGTATACACATTCTAAAAAATAAAATGAAAAATACTGCAATTAATTTTAATATCTTTTTCCCCCTCCCATAACTTCCCTGCCACCCGCAATCCTCCCCTCTCCCGCTCCCTCTCCCCTTCCATTCACATCAAGATTCATTTTCAATTCTCTTTATATACAGAAGATCAATTTAGTATAAAGATTTCAACAGTTTGCACCCACATAGAAACACAAAGTGAAACATACTGTTGGAGTACTAGTTATAGCATTAAATCAAAATGTACAGTACATTAAGGACAGAGATCCCACATGAGGAGCAAGTGCACAGTGACTCCTGTTGTTGAGCCAACAAATTGACACTCTAGTTTATGGCGCCAGTAACCATCCTAGGCTGTCGTCATGAGTTGCCAAGGCTATGGAAGCCTTCCAAGTTAGCCGACTCTGATCATATTTAGACAAGGTCATAAAAGACAGAGTGAGGATAGTAACCAATGATCCTAAGAGTGGCATTAACCAGGTCTGGACAATTATACAGCATTAAGTGGGGAAGAGGACCATCAGTACACACAGGTTGGGAGTAGAGCCATTGGTGGTAGAGTAGAGGTTATGATTATGAAGGAATGAGGCCCAAGTGCGCTAGACAGGGTCTAGAACAAAGGACAGAGTCATTATTAGAGGAGCTAAGAAAGGTGCTGTCTAAGCTACAATTAAGTTTTCTGATTGAGAGGCAAATAGAACCTGACAGACGGGGCTTGATAATAATCTGGTGGGCTTTAGGCCTTGTAAGTTAAGATGCCCAGACCTATCTATCTCTTCACATGGGGTATATCCTAAGGGAGGTGTGAACCTCCTAGGGGAAGGCACTCTGTTGACTTTCATTACTTGGCTGGCCTGGGAGGAGAGCTGGCCAGGTAAAGGCAGGGGGCATCTCTAACAAGAAATTTAAGTTCTGCCTGCAATGTTGCTGACCCTACTTGACCATACCCTCAGCTGCAGTGGTCACTTTGGAAGTTGGGCTGAGTGAAGGGCTTTTCAGCTTAGAGCTAATAAGATCTGTGGCTCTGACCTGGGCATCCTTCGACTCCAGGGCAGGTCCATTTCCAGTGATCCAACTCTTGGCAGAGCTGCCAGGGCTCTTCACAAGCTGACTTCTGCTGAAGCCCAGGCTTACCACATTGAAAGCCACTGCAGTGGACTGGCCTGATGGTTCTCCTTGAGTGCAGATCACTGTACAGATCAGCCATTAATAGGCCTGCCACCCATTGCTTCTGATGCCTAGCTTTCTTTTCCTCCTGGTTTATGTTAAAGCAGACCAGAGGATGCAAGTCAAGGGAGTGTTCAAGTCCCATCTCTAATCTTCGGTGGCCTGAACTACAAGTCTATAGTCACAGGCATGTTCTGTAGTAGTTTTTCTAAGGTAGACAATGCCCATGAGGAAAATTATATTCTCACTTTAAAACTTTCTTTCCCTTTGGTCTGAAAGGGAGGTTTTTTCTACTTACTGTATACTTTGCTGATGGCGAAGTGAATCTAGCTATGAGATTATTATTTAAGCTCTTATTTTGGCTATGCTATTACAGAAAAATGTTAGCCATCTCTTTTATAAGGTCTAAAGATTAAATTGTGCATCCTACAGATTCCTTCATAATAGAATTAGTTTCCTACCTTGAAGAGAATAGAGAAATGAAAGAACAAGTTGGGCTTAGAATAGAGAAATGAGGGAGCAAGTCCTAGATCGCTTGCTGACAATAGCAATATTACATGAATACTTAGCAAACAGTTTCAACCATTAGATAACAACTTAAGTAAACATTTACCAGAAGGTCCAATGCCTTCTATAAATTTTAAGGATCATGTATTTGAAAACACCTCTTAAATATCTAACATGGTGTAGTTTGTTTAACCAGTAAACTTAAACACAACCATATAAAATGTTTTTAGTTTCTTTCTACCAACAAGTTTAAAACATATAATACACAGATTCAGGTCCCACAAATTAAAATGTATCTTTGATTGATTTTAGCAGCTTAAACTTATGGACAATCTTATCTATAAGCCATTTAAAATAAAACTCTTAATAAAATTTCCCCTTGTGGACATACAATATGTACACACATATAACATAGCATAATAGACCTATATAGAAATTTTAATAATAGCTTTTAAAATCGTTAACTCTTTTTGTAGATTGCCAATTGATTTGAATTGCTTTTTCTTTTTAGTAACCTCAGTTAACCATGCTTTCTCTCAGTTGGTACTGTTAATACATTATTGGCTTCATCTGTTTACAGAGCCATCCCAAAGTACTGAATACAATAGAAGTGGCTGGAAAAAGTCCATAGGAACCTATAGGAGGACAGCTAAACACAGAACCAACAACGCTTTAGTTTTATGAGCAGCAAATCATATATAACTATGGATGACAAAAGACTTTAAGTCGCCATGTTTAAAATTATAAACTCATCAACCAACAAGAGGCACTTGCTTACTTCACAGTATTTTTGAAAGCACCTGTAGGATCTTACAAGTATTTAACCCTTTAGGCCTCTGGGGCTTTCTCATTAAGATAACTATCATGTCTAGTAACACAAAATCATTAGACTTATTAATTCTCAAACATTTGTATTAATAGCATTTTCCATTATAGAAACTTAAAATTTAGTACCACGTCACATCTTGACAGTACTTCTAATATAATCCAAATAGCCTGATTAGTTGGTGTCTCTATAAGACGAGAGACATAGGTCCTTTGATTTTTTTCAGTTGGGCCCAAACTGGAAAAACAAAAGTCCAAGATTTACTGGAAATTTTAGAGTCCAGATTGTTTGAAACTTTGATTTTTTGAATGCCTGTCAAGAATGCCAAGAAGGCTCAAAATCCAAACTATCTGGTTGAAATAAGATTCCTTAAAATCATGACATAACATAGACCCAATTTGATCATTGTTACAAGGTGATTATTCAAGTCTTTGAAAATAAGCACATATTTCAATAACCCATAGCTCTTAATAAAAATTCAGCTGTTTTTGAACAATTAGAATTTAACAGACATCAAGAGAACATAATAGATTACTTTAACACATTGCTTTAACAGAGCATCGGAGTTTAATTCTATGTCAAAGAGAAACTGAGCTTCCTGTGATCTTTTGCTGTGAGGTTTCCTTCCTTTACCTTCTTTCATATTGGTGACCATGTTTCTGTGTTTCTGTGTGTAACACATCTTTAAGCATCTTTTGCAGGGCAGGATGAGTGGCAACAAATTCTTTCAGTTTCTGTTTGCTATGAAAAGTCTTAATTTCACCATCATTCACAAATGAGAGCTTTGCAGGATATAATATTCTGGGCTGGCAGTTTTTCTCTCTTAGTACCTGGGCTATGTCTCGCCATTCCCTTCTAGCTTGTAGGGTTTCTGATTAGAAGTCTGCTGTAAGTCTAATTGGAGATCCTCTAAGAGTAATCTGACGTTTCTCTCTTGCACATTTTAGGATCTTTTCTTTATGTTTCACTGTGGTGAGTTTGATTACAACGTGTCGTGGAGAGGATCTCTTTTGGTCATGTTTATTAGGGGTTCTATAAGCTTCCTGTACTAAGATGCCTCTGTCCTCCAAACCTGGGAAATTTTCGGCTAGTATCTCACTAAAAAGGCTTTCTAATCCTTTCTCCCTCTCCATGCCTTCAGGAACTCCTAGAACCCGAATGTTAGGTTTTTTAATAGTATCCTGTAGATTCCCGACAATATTTTTTAGATTTCTAATTTCTTCTTCTTTTCTTTGGTTTGCCTGTTTCCTTTCCTGTTCTCTGTCTTCTAAGTCTGATATTCTCTCTTCTGCTTCGCCCATTCTGTTTTTAAGGCTCTCTAATGTGTTTGTCATTTGATCTATTGAATTCTTCATTTCATTATGATTTCTCGTCACTATCAGAGTTTCTTGTTCCACTAGTTGTTTCATTTCATTTTGATTCCTCCTTAATATTTCACTTTCACGAGAGAGATTTTCTATCTTGTCCATAAGGATTTCCGTAGTTCAAGAATTTGTTTTTGAGAACTTCTTAATGTTCTTATCAATATTTTGAGATCCGCTTCTTGCATTTCTTCTATCTCATCATCTTCATAATCTTGAATTGGGGTGTCTTTTTCATTTGGGGGCGTCATAGTGTCTTCCTTGTTCTTGTTACCTCGGTTTTTGCGTTTGTTGTATGGCATGTTGGAGATATTTGGTTTCTTCACTGTGGTGTTTTTTCTTGTTACACTATGGCTCTATATTAAGTGGACTGTCTGCTTTCAGTGGAGCCTTAGAGGCTTGAGATGAGAGTTGTGTTTGGTTCCTCAGGGTTGAGGGTGTGTCAAAGATGACACTCCCAGGTTAGGCGTGGTAAATCTCTCTTTCTTTCTTTCTTTCTTTTTTTTTTTTGATTCAAAAGGGAAGTAATTCCACACAGCTGAACGCACTGCTGAACGTAATTGGAGGTAGTTAGCAGGCGAATGATATACCCACAGGAGCCAGAGATCGGAAGCTCTTTCCCAAGGACCACACAGGGAATCTCTGCTGCCCTCAGTGTGGGCTCCAATTCTCCTGCAGTCTCCCACTGGGTTGCCAAGTTAGATCCTAATCTCCTGTTATTTCACCCCTCCCCCCAGAGTCAGGTTTTTCTGCTAGGCTCAGGGCTGGTGCAGACCTGAGGTCGCCCTGCTTATGACGTATGTCCAAAATGGTGCCTGCTCTTTGTCTTGCTAGCCTTTGAGGGGTGAGCAGAGAGAGAGAAACTCGTGTCCGTATCGGTCGCTTTTTTTTTTTTCCTCTCTCTCTTCTAGTTAGCCTGGTGAACTTTTCCCCACGGAGTTTCAAGCCTCGTTCCCTCTAGTCTCCTCTTTCCGCTTGCCTGCTGGTGTCTTGGGCTATTGAGGTTTGGCTCACCTCGCGTTTCAGCGCTGGTGTGTTGAGTCTGCTGCTGGTGTCCCGAACTTGGGCTCCCACGCTCTCCACGCAGGTCCACTGTGAATCACTAGTTCCGGAAGAGTTTCCTCTGCTGTTTCTTCCCCTACTCTTCCTTGACCCTGCAGTATCTCCACTTTTATTAACCTGTGTCTTGCCGAACTATCAATGTGCTCCCTTCCTATTCCGCCATCTTGCCGCTCTCTCAATTTTAATATCTTTTAACCAAATGTAAGAAAAATATGGTTTATACAACATGTGAAACAAATCACATTTCAAGTGTCCAATAGCTCTATGTGTTGTATATATATCATATTGCAAAGCACACGTCTAGGGCATATAGCTAAACACAGCCTTGCTGGATCACAGCATATCTCTATTTATGGTTGGTTGTTAGTAGACACAGCCAAATGATTTTACAAAGTTTTTAAACTTATTTATGTGGCTATCAGAAATGAATGAGTTTCTGGTACTCTCATTCTATAAAAATATGTAAATGTCAGTCCTTTTCAAAGTCAAACTTACTGAGGTATGATTAAAATCACATGTTCTTTCAAAGATAACGGTTTTTGTAAAGCTGGCTTTTGGTGGAAGCTTTGAAAACAGCAAGTACCACATAATCATCAACATGTGACCAGAAATGGAGGCAGCAACTGGGAAAGGTTGAGCAGCTCTGTAGTACACACCAGCAGGGCATCTTGATCCTAGTACATCAACACACTGCAAAGAACAAAGCACTCTACTGAGCTTTTATGAGATCACAAAAATCAGGAGAACATATAAAACTATGTACAGCACCATCCATCTACACAGAAAATATATAAACACATGAAAACAGGAATAGGAGAATTCTGCAAGAAAAATTGCATTTCTCTTGTTAGTCTCTTAGGAAATCATAGCAAATGGAAGAGAGAGGTGGAATCTAAAGGCATTCAAAAATTACTCATTGGTGCTGGTGCTGTGGCTTAGCAGGTAAAGCCGACACCTGCAGTTCCGGCATCCCATATGGGCGCCGGTTCGAGTCCCAGCTGCTCCACTTCCGATCTAGCTCTCTGCTATGGCCTGGGAAAGCAGTAGAAGATGGCCCAAGTCTTTGGGACCCTGCACCCATAGGAGACCTGGAAGAAGCTCCTGGCTCCTGGCTTCGGATCAGCGCAGCTCCAGCAGTTCCGGCCAACTGGGGAGTGAACTAGTGAATGGAAGGACTCTCTCTCTCTGCCTCTCTTCTCTCTGTGTAACTCTGGCTTCCAAATAAATTAATAACTCTTTTTAAAAAAGAATTATTCATTAACTCCATTGACTTTAAATTTAAGAATAAATATTGAAACTGTAAATTAAACTGACACATAATAGAAAACATCATCATATATTAAATGATATCCAAGCAGTGAGAAAAAAAATGAAATCCAGTCATTTACAACAAAATGGAGGAATCTGGAACACATCATGCTGATGAAATAAGCCAGTTCCAAAGGGACAAATATCATATAAATTAAAATATTAATTGGAAATTACGTTCACTTATTTGACTCTTACCACTGGAATAAAAGTAAACCCAAACTTTTTATATAACAGACCATTATGTTACTATAATTTTCTGCATTACAAGATAATCTAAAAGAAAGTATAAGTAGTTTTTGAAACCATCATAATGTCTTGCAGAAGGAATAATGATTAAAAAGTATAACAATGTGCTTTCTGTCATTATATCTCAATGTTTGAATGTTTAAAATTGTTTAAAACTATTGAAGATTCCTTCCTCCTGACAATTTCATTTCACTTCTTTTCCCCTAGCATGTATCAAGACCATTAATATACAGTTAATTTTTTCAGTTTTATATACTACAAACTCTGCAGCTAAATTTTTTTCCTTGAAGAAGCAAAATATTTATTGCATAAACAGTTAAGTATTTTTCATAAAATTCATAGTTTCTGATTTTAAATTTATGTGATTATTACTGCTCTTAAGACAAACAGGTGAATAACTCCTCTAATTTTTTAAGATTTACATGTACCTACAATGTTTTATCCAGTCTTTTTTTTAAAGTTTAGCTATTTGAGAGAGCACTTTCATTCACTGGTTCACTTCCCCAGATGGCTGCAATAATCAGGCTGAACAAAATCCAGGAGCCAGAAACTCAATTCATGTCTCACATGTGTGGAAGGGATTCAATTATTTGAGTCATTATCTGTTGCTTCCCAAGGTATGCCTTAGCAGGAAGCTGCAGGTGAGTATTGAACCCAGGCACTCAGATATGGGATGATATGGGATACAGGCATCTTACCCACTAGGCCAAACATCATTCCATGTCATATATTGATAGTTTTCAAAAGCTTAATTTTGATGACTATGTGATATTCCATTAAAAAATATATACTATAATAGTTCATTTTTTAAAAGCTTACCATTACATTTTTTAAAATATTTTTTATTTGAAAGTCAGAGCTACACAGAGAGAGGAGAGGCAGAGAGAGAGAAGCAGAGAGAGAGAGAGAGAACTCTTCAATCCACTGGTTCACTCCCCAGTTGGCTGCACTGACCCAAAGCCAGGAGCCAGGAGCTTCCTCTGGGCCTTCCCATGTGGGTGCAGGGGCCCAAGGACTTGAGCCATCTTCTACTGCTTTCCCAGACCATAGCAAAGAGCTGGATCAGAAGCGGAGCAGCCAGGTCTCAAACCGGCGCCCATATGGGATGCCGGCACTGCAGGTAGTGGCTTTACCTGCTACGCCATAGCGCTAGCCCCAATATAATAGTTTAAATCTACCCAGATTAAATATATTAGCCTCTTTGGTTGTGTTTACTTTTTTGTCATTAGTCATTTCACAAACATTTATTATCTGCGTGACTCTACTAAGTGCTGGACATCATCCTTGGCACTGTGATACAGCTCCTGGAGTTGTCACAAATTTCCATGCGTGCAGTTTCTACCATTATTGATGCTCCTTCCTTCAGCATCAGAATTGTTGAGTCAAAAACTGTGAGAATAAAAAGTTCCTTTCCAGGGCTTAGCACTGTGGAGCAGCAGGTTAAGCTGCCACCAGCAATGCTGGCATCCCATATGGGAGTACTGGTTCATGTCCAGCTGCACTGTTTCTGATCCAGGTCCCTGATGATGCACATGGAAAAGTAGCAGAGAGTGGCCCAAGTGTCTTGACCCCTATCATCCGTTTGGGTAACCCAGAAAGAGTTCCAGGCTACTGGCTTTGGCTTGTCCCAGCCCTGACCATTGTAAGCCTCTGGGCAATGATCCAGTGGTTAGAAGACTGCTTTATGTCTCTTATTTTCCTGTCACTCTGCCTTTCCACAAAATAAATATTTTTTAATTTTTATTTTTATTGATGAATACTATTAAAATTCACTGATTGAATAATAAAGATATTTGAAACTCTTGAGGTTGAGGCCACCATATTATATCACTTACTACACCCTCATATTTTGAAGACTTTTTTAGCCAGCTTGTCATCACTCTCTTAACTCCCCATTTTGTCTAATTCCTGATTTAAAAAAAATGTATTTGAGAAACTGGTGCTGAGGTGTACTATGCTAAGCCTACACCTGCAGTGCCAGCACCCCATATGTGCACTGGTTCATGTCCTGTCTGCTCCTCTTCTAATCCAACTTTATTCTATGGCCTGGCAAAGCAGCGGAAGATGGCCCAAGTGCTCAGACCCCTGCACCTGTGTGGGAGACCCGGAAGAAGCTCCTGGCTCTTGGCTTCAGATTGCCCCAGCTCTGGCCATTACGGCCATTTGGGGAGTGAACCAGCAGATGGAAGACCTCTCGGTCTCTCCCTCTATATGTGTGTAACTCTGCATCTCAAATAAATAAATAAAATATTTCTTAAAAAAGCAATATTTCAAAAATGTATTTGAAAGTGGAGATAGAGACAGAAGTCTTCCATTCACTGATTCACTCTTCAAATGGCCATAACAGTAAAGGCTGGGCCAGGCTGAAGCTAGGAGCATAGAGCTCTACCTGGATCTCCCACATAGCCAGCAGGAATCAAAGTACCGGAGTCAATACTTGCTGACTTTCAGGGCACATGTTAGCAGGGGCTGGAATCAGATTCAGAGCCAAGACTTGAACCCAGATATTCTGATATGGGATGCAGGCTTCCCAAAAGGTGGCATCTTAACTGCTGCACCCAACATTCGTGGCTCTCCATGATTCTTAATGGTTCAATATGCAAAACTTTATAACATACTTTTAGTTAGTGGAGATTTTTGTGTACCTTTTCCTATTAGGCATCTCAGTATCAAAGGGTAAAATTCATTTTGCCCTTATTATTTCACAGAAGTATCATTTATCCATATAGCATATTTAATTAGTAAGTGTACTAGGCATAACTTTAATTAACAAATGCCACACAAACATTAACATTGCAGGATACTGCTGCCACAGCGATTATTAATATAGGACAGGATTTCAGATACTATTTCACTAGTGTACTATATGAAACCAATAACTTTCCCCCATACTTCTTCACTGTGTATTTTGTGGTCTTTTCTGCCATGCACAGATCATAGGACACTAGCATTAGAGTGTTTGCCAGATAATTTAGAGACCTTTCTGATGGAAATCTGAATCTTCCAATGTATTTTACCTCATTAAATTTGTGCCATAGTTGCTTGTGCTGAACTCCAAATACATCACTGAGGGAGAGGTAGTGGCCAGAATTATGTAACACACACTATGTGAATCCCCAACATGGAGAACACAAGCTGATTTAATATGTCATTCTCCTCAGAGAGTCAGTCCCCCCACTCAAGGTTGGGAGGATCTGAGGCTAGAGCCTTCTGTGAAGAATGAGGGAACAAAGTTAGTACATCAAGAACAAATCTGAAAAAATTAATGGAATTTCTTGGATTTGGAGTCACATGTGTCAGATTTTCATAAATTTGGGATTAAAGGAAGTTAGTGAATAAACACTAAGTATAATTAACATATAATTTATAGTTTTATTTTCTCATATATAAGATGGGGATATGAATGCATTCTTTATGAATAGCAATTGCCAAAGGTTTCAGAATTTTGACCAAGTGAGAGGAGAGTAGATGCTTCCCTGAGATTATTAGAGTACTCTGCATGTGCATATGGGTTGGTCTGGGGGTCCTTTTGAGGCTAAAATTTGGGGAATCATGTCATGTGCACCTAGCAATTGTAGATAAGATTGGACTCCAGGCACTCTTACTTTTTGCTCAGTCTGCATGCTCAGTGCTTAGGCAGTCTTGGAGCAAGAGTACAGAGGCACACAGGTGGTAGCTGGTTTCTTGGCTGTGAACACTGAAACGCTAGAGACTTGTTTTTTTTTTCCTACAATTAGACAAGCATCTTCTCTAGTTGGGAGCTTCTAATACATACAAGAGATGTTAAGGATTTGAGTTCTTGATAAGTTTCCTCCAGGCTGTCTGATGTTTAGTGAGTGACAGATGGATCCAGAATTAATTTCCAATACTTATACTTATTCATTCTAAACTCTGGTAAAGCAGTCTTGAACAGAGATTATAACATTTGTCTTTTTCTCTGCTATGTCATATTTGGTGAGGGAAGGAAACCTAATTAAATAATCAAGTTGGGGGTTCAAGGTGGCCATATGGAAAAGTACAGTGTTTGCCCACTCCTCTACTGAGATACTCCACTGCAGCTATGTCTACAAATAAGTGCTTCCAGAAGAGTACAAATAGCAAGAAGACACAAGCATAATTTTGATAACAGGCATAGCATGTTGGAGAAAGCAGAAGGAGGAAGAAGTCCAAACTTGTCAGTGTGGGAGACCCCCAGGCAGGGTGAGGAGGAGATGAAGCCCATTTTCACAGATCTATTGCCCAGGTGATACTATCTGGAGAGATATCCAGCAGCCACAGATCAGCAGCTCAATGAAAAGTGGTTGCTGAAAACTTCAGGTCTCCTGGATTTCAGAGGGGTAACCCACATGTTTCCTTCCCCCACTTCCCACTCCTTAGGGCATGGACTGTGGTGGGGATGTGCTGTCTTGAGAGGAGGACCCACACACAAGTTTTTCTTCTCTGTCTTATTTCCAGGACTCCCAGAGACAGTCCTACATTCTAATGGGGAACAATGAGCTCAGAAGGTCCAGCTGGACTTAGCAGAGCAATTGCAGGCCTGGATTCCAGGCCCATTTAGCACTCTCCTGCAGCAAATAGTAGGATCAGGTCAGCTGGAAAATACCCTAGGATATCTCTCCTCATCACTTGGAAAATCACAGGTTTAAGCTGTGCTCCTGTGCACATGCCCAGTCTGACTGAGGGCACACTGGGAGCAAATCTCACAGTGGGGATGGAGGGCACATTGCAAAGAGAGTCAGTGCTCTGGAATGTGAACACATAAGGATTGGTGAAGTATGATGGCCTCAAGAGCTCATTCTGAGCTGTGAATTGACTAGCACATGGAAAACTTCAAATACACCAGAGAGAGCCAACATCCCCTTCACTCCACTGACTGTAGCCAGAGAGGCCGTCCACTACATCCAACTAAGATGTCACTCTGGATTCTTCTCCCAGTCACAGTGACCCAGAGCTCTGGGCTCCAGCTCCTTCCACAGAATCTGCCAGAATTTGAATACTATTGCTTACTGGATGCTTGGGCCTGAGGTAGCTGCATCCAATCCAAACCACTAAGCAGCAGGGTGTGGCCCCAGAAAGCTGGTCCTGCTGATTCAGAGAGAAAACTACATTCTTAACCAAATTTTAAAAAACATTATGGAAAGTCTTAATGACAAACTAGATGATCCAGAAGAAAGAGTAACTTGTCTGCAAAAAGAGGCTTTTGAAATATTTCAGTTAGATAAAAAAAAAGTAAAGCTAATAAAAATCAGAGAAAATGGAAAAAGTATTCATGATCTACGGGATACTATCAAAAGATGAAATACATGAGGCTTAGAAATTTGTGAAAAATGGAAAAATGGGAAAGTTTTTAAATTCTATTTGATAAAATAATAACAGAAAATGTCCCTAATTTGGAGAAAGAATGGACACATAAATACAGGAGGCACCTTCAACCCCAAATAGGCATGATCAGAAAGATCCTCACAAAAAACACATTATAGTCAAACTTTCAATGGCTGGTCAGTGGCTGATCATTTGTAAAACATACCCATATGGTTAACGTGGGTTTTTTTTTTTTTAAAGATTTATTTTATTCATTTTAAAGACATAGTTACAGAGAGAGGTAGAGACAGATAAGTCTTCCAGCTGCGGGTTCACACACAAGATGGCAGCAAAAGCCAGAGCTGTGCCAATCCAAAGCTAGGAGCCAGGAGTTTCCTCCAGGTCTCCCACGAGGGTGCAGAAACCTTGCTAGGGCCATCTTACACTGCTTTCCAGGCCACAGAAGAGAGCTGGATAGGAAAGGGAGCAGCCAGGACTAGAATTGGCACCCATATGGGATACCAGAGCTTCAGGCCAGGGTTTTAACCTGCTGTGCCACAGCACCAGCCCCTAACATGTTTTTTAACAGAATCATTACATTCCAAGAGAGAACAAATAGATACAGTCCAAATTCTTTTTTTTCTTCAACTTTTATTTAGTAAATATAAATTTCCAAAGTAGAACTTTTGAATTATAGTGGCTTTCCCACCCACCCCCCCATAGTCTCCCTCCCACCTGCAACCATCTCATCTCCCACTCCGTCTCCCATCCCATTCTTCATCATGATTCATTTTTCAATTATCTTTATATAAGAAGATCAACTTAGTATATACTAAGTAAAGATTTCAACAGTTTGCACCCACACAGACACACAAAGTATAGTGTACTGTTTGAGTAGTACTTTTACTGTTAATTCGCATAATACAACACATTAAGAACAGAGGTCCTACATGGGGAGCAGGTGCACAGTGACTCCTGTTGTTGACTTAACAATTGACACTCTTATTTGTGAAGTCAGTAATCACCTGAGGCTCTTGTCATACGCTGCCAAGGCCATGGAAGCCTCTTGAGTTCACCAACTCTGATCTTATTTAGACAAGGCCATAGTCAAAGTGAAAGTTCTCTCCTCCCTTCAGAGAAAGGTACCTCCTTCTTTGATGGCCTGTTCTTTCTGCTGGGATCTCATTCACAGAGATCTTTTATTTAGGTCATTTTTTTTTTTTTGCCACAGTGTCTTGGCTTTCCACGCCTGGGAAACTCTCATGGGCTTTTTAGCCAGATACAAATGCCTTAAGGGCTGATTCTGAGACCAGAGTTCTGTTTACGGCATTTGCCATTCTATGAATCTGCTGCATATCCTACTTCCCATGTAGGATCATTCTCTCCTTTTTAATTCTATCAATTATTATTTGCAGACATTGGTCTTATTTATGTAATCCCTTTGAAACTTAATCTTATCTTTTTTATCAACTATGAACTTAAACTGATCACTTTAATAATTAGTATGGCATTGGTACATGCCACCTTGACGGGATTGAATTGGAATCCCCTGTCACGTTTCTAGCTCAACCTTTAGAGGTAAGTCTGAGTGACATGTGCCAAACTGTACATCTCTTCCCTTTCTTATTCCCACACTTATATTTAACAGGGATCACTTTTCAGTTAAATTAAAATGACTAAGTATAATTGTGTGTTAATTAAAGAGTTCAACCAATGGTATTAGGTAGAACAAAAAAAATACTAAAAGGAATAAAATAATAAGTTATTCCTCAACAGGACAAGGGCTGATCAAGGCATTGTTTCTCATAGAGTCCATTTCACTTCTACAGGTTTCCTTTTAGGTGCTCGGTTAGTTGTCACCGATCAGGGAGAACATATGATATTTGTCCCTTTGGGACTGGCTTATTTTACTCAGCATGATGTTTTCCAGGTTTCTCCATTTTGTTGCAAATGACCGGATTTCATTTTTTTCACTGCTATATAGTCTTCTATAGAGTACATATCCCATAATTTCTTTATCCAATCTTCTGTTGATGGGCAATTAGGTTGATTCCATGTCTTAGCTATTGTGAAATGAGCTGAAATAAACATTGAGGTAAAGACAGCTCTTTTCTTTGCTAATTTAATTTCCTTTGGGTAAATTCCAACGAATGGGATGGCTGGGTTGAATGGTAGGGCTATATTCAGGATTCTGAGGAATCTCCAAACTGACTTCCATAGTGGCTTTACCAGTTTGCATTCCCACTAACAGTGGATTAGTGTCCCTTTTTCCCCACATCCTTGCCAGCATCTGTTGATTTCTGTATGTAAGCCATTCTCACCAGGGTGAGGTAAAACCTCAATGTGGTTTTGATTTGCATTTCCCAATGGCTAGTGATCCTGAATATTTTTTCATGTATCTGTTGGCCATTTGGTTTTCCTCTTTGGAAAGAGGTCCTTGGCCCATCTCTTAAGTGGGTTGTTTTGTTGTGGTGGAGTTTCTTGATCTCTTTGTAAATTCTGGATATTAATCCTTTATTGGTTGTATAATCTGCAAATATTTTTCCCATTCTGTTAGTTGCCTCTTCTCTTTACTGTTTCTTTTTCAGTACAGAAACTTCTCAGTTTGATGTAATCCCAGTTATTAATTTTGGTTTGACTGCCTGTGCCTCTGGGGTCTTTTCCAAGGAGTCTTTCCCTTGCCTATATCTCGCAGGGTTTCTCCGATGTTCTCTAATAATTTGATGATGTGGGGTCATATATTTAGATCTTTAATCCATGTTGAGTGGATTTTGTGTAAAGTGTAAGGTAGTGGTCTTGCTCCATGCTTCTGCATGAGAAAATTCAGTTTTCCCAGCATCATTTGTTCAATAGATTGTCCTTGTTCCAGGAATTGTTTTTAGATCCTTGATCAAATATAAGTTGCCTATAGATGTTTGGATTGATTTCTGGTGTTTCTATTCTGTTCCATTGGTCTATCCATCTGTTTCTGTACCAGTACCATGCTGTTTTGATAACAACTGCCCTGTGGTATGTCCTGAAATCTGATATTGTGATGCCTCCAGCTTTGTTTTTGTTATAAAAGATTGCTTTAGCTATTTGAGGTCTCCTGTACTTCCATATGAATTTCAGCATCATTTTTTCCAGATCTGAAAAGAATGTCTTTGGTATTTTGATTGGTATTACATTGAATCTATAAATTGCTTTTGGGAGAATGGACATTTTGATGATATTGATTCTTCCAATCCATGAGCATGGAAGAGTTTTCCATTTTTTGGTATCCTCTTCTATTTCTTTCTTTAAGATTTTGTAATTCTCATTGTAGAGATCTTTAATGCCCTTGGTTAAGTTTATTCCAAGGTATCTGATTGTTTTTGTAGCTATTGTGAATGGGATTGATCTTAGCAGTTCTTTCTCAGCCATGACATTGCCTGTGCATACAAAGACTATTGATTTTTGTGCATTGATTTTATATCCTGCTACTTTGCCAAATTTTCTATGAATTCCAGTAGTCTCTTAGTAGAGTTTTTTGGATCCTCTAAATAAAGAATCATATCGTCTGCAAAGAGGGATAGTTTGACTTCTTCCTTCCCAATTTGTATCCCTTTAATTTGTTTTTCTTGCCTAATGGCTTTGGCTAAATCTCCCAGCACTGTATTGAATAGCAATGTGTTTTTTTTAACAGAAACACTACAGTTTAGAAGAGAACAGATAGATACAGTCCAAATTCTAATAGAAAAAAATCAGCCAATCCAGAATACTTACTCGGGAAGATCTCATTCATAAATAAAGGTGAAATGAAGATCTACCCAAGGTTAGATGTGTAGATCAATGGAATGAATTCAATAGAAACTCCAGAAATCTATCCATGTATCTACAATCCACTTATCTTTGATTAAGGAGGTAAAATCAAACCCTGAAGCAAGGACAGTCTCTTCAACAAATGGTGCTGAGGAAACTGGGTCTCCACATGCAGAAGTATGAAGCAAGATGCCTACCATACACCTTACCCAAAAAATCCACTCAAAATGGAACAAAGACATAAATCTACAAACTGATACCATCAAATTTTTAGAGAACATTGGAAAACCCTGCAAGATATCAGCATAGGCAAAGCCTTCTTGGAAAAGACCGCAGAAGCACAGGCAAAGTCAAAATTGACAAATGGAATTACATCAAGCCGAGAAGCTACTGTACTACCAAAACCACTCAGCAAAGTGAAGAGGCAACCAACAGAATGGGAGAAAATATTTGCAAACTATGAAACTTATAAAGGATTAATATCCAGAGTCTATAAAGAGCTCAGGAAACTCAACAACAAAACAAACAACCCAGTTAAGAAATGGCCAGAGTAGTTGAAAAGGCATTTTTCAAGAAAGGAGATTCAAATGGCGAACAGATACAGGAAAAAATTCTCAGGATAACTAGCCAGCAGGGAAATTCAAATCAAAACCACAATGATGTTTCACCTCACCACTGTTAGAATGCTTCTCATAAGAAATCAAGAGACAACATGCTGGCAAGAATGTTGGGGGGAAAGTCACCCTAATCCACTATTGGAGGGAGTGTATACTTGTGTAGCCACTGTGGAAGACAGCATGGAGATAACTCCCATTCCTGGGAATTTATCCAAATGAAAATAAACCAGCATATGAAAGAGTTACATGTACTCCTGTGCTTATTGCAACTCAATTCACAATAGCTAAGATATGGAATCAACCCATCATATCCATCATATCCATCAACTGAAGACTGGAAAAAGAAATTGTGGTGTATATATATACATTATGAACTACTACACCATAAAAATTGAAATCCTGTTGTTTACAACAAGATGGTCGCAACTGGGCCCTTATATTTTGTGAAATAAGCCAGTCTGAAAAAGACAAATACCATATGTTTTTGCTTATTTGTGATAAGTAATAGAGTACCTAAAAGATAATCTATAGGATTGAAATTGACATTTTGAGAGTTGATGATTTTTTTATAGCCCTTGTCTTTATTGTTGAGGAACAGTGTTTTTTTCACACTATTTATTGAATCCTTTACTTAGTCTAGGGTTAATCTTACGAGTATAAAGTTAACTGAAATAGATATTTGTAAAAAATAAGAATGAGAGAGAGGAGGAAGAAGGGTGGGAGGGAACTTTTCTGACCGTAGTGAAATGAAAGTGGAGATAAACAATCCAAGACATTCTAGAAAATATGCAACACATGGAGAATAAGCAACACATTCCTGAATAAAGAATGGATATTGAAGAAATAGAAAGAGAAATTTAAAAATGCTTGAAACAAATGACAATAAAAACACAGCATATCAAAACGTAAGGGTGGCCGGCGCCACAGCTCAACAGGCTTATCCTCCACCTGCGGCGCCGGCACACTGGGTTCTAGTCCCGGTCAGGGAGCCGGATTCTGTTCTGGTTGCCCCTCTTCCAGTCCAGCTCTCTGCTCTGGCCCAGGAGTGCAGTGGAGGATGGTCCAAGTGCTTAGGCCCTGTACCTGCATGGGAGATGAGGAGGAAGCACCTGGCTCCTGGCTTCGGATCGGTGCAGTGCACCAGCCACAGCGCACCAGCTGCAGTGGCCATTGGAGGGTGAACCAATGGTAAAGGAAGACCTTTCTCTTTGTCTCTCTCTCTCTCACTGTCTAACTCTGCCTGTCAAAAAAAAAAAAAAAAACTTATGGGAGGGGCTGGCGCTGTGGCTCACTTGGTTAATCCACCTGTGGTGCTGGCATCCCATATGGGTGCCGGGTTCTAGTTCCGGTTGCTCCTCTTCCAGTCCAGCTCTCTGCTGTGGCCCAGGAGGGCAGTGGAGGATGGCCCAAGTGCTTGGGCCCCTGCACCCACATGGGAGAAGAGGAAGAAGCACCTGGCTCCTTGCTTTGGATCAGTACAGTGCCAGCTATAGCAGCCATTTGGGGAGTGAACCAACAAAAAGAAGACCTTTCTCTCTATCGCTCTCTCTCTCTCACACTGTCTATAACTCCACCTGTCAAATAAAAAAAAACTTATGAGGTATAGCAAAATCAGTGTCAAGAGGAAAGTCTATGTCAACAAGTATAAATAACAAAAGTTGACAGGATATTGGGGCTGACACTGTGGTGTAGTGGGTAAAGCTGCCGCCTACAGTGCCATATGGGCACCGGTTCAAGTCCTGGCTGCTCCACTTCTAATCCAGCTCTCTGCTATGGCCTGGGAAGGCAGTAGAAGATGGCCCAAGTCCTTGGGCCCCTTCATCCACATGGGAGACCCATAAGAAACCCCTGGCTCCTGGCTTTGGATTGGCACAGTTCCAGCCATTGCAGCCATCTAGGAGGTGAACCAGTGGATGGAAAACCTCTCTCTCTCTCTATCTCTCTCTCTCTCTCTCTGCCTCTCCTTCTCTGTGTAACTCCTTTCAAAGTAAATAAATAAATCTTAAAAAAAAAAAAGAAAAGAAAGGATATCAAGGGCTGGCGGCACTGTGGTGCAGTGGGTTAATGCCCTGGCACGAAGTGCTGGCATCCCATATTGGTGCTGATTCAAGACCTGGCTGCTCCTCTTCTCATCCAGCTCTCTGCTGTAGCCTGGCAAAGCATTAGAAGAAGTCCTTGGCCCCCTTGCACCTACACGGGAGACCCAGAAGAAGCCCCTGGCTCCTGGCTTCAGATCTGCACAGCTCTGGCCATTGTGGCCAATTAGGGAGTGAACCATTAGATGGAAGACCTCTCTCTCTCTCTCTCTCTCTCTCTCCCTCCTCCTCCTCCTCTCTCTGTGTAACTCTTTCAAATAAATAAATAAATCTTTAGAAAAAATAAAGGATATCAAATAAATGATCTAACAATTTATCTCAAGACATACAAAAATAACAATAAAACCTAATCCAAATTACTAGGAAGAAAGAAATAGTAAAAATTACAGAAGAAATAAAAAAATAAATATTTTACAAAAGATCAGTGAAATGAAAAAAGTAATAAAATTGATAAATCACTGACCCAACTAGCAAAGAGAAAAGAGAAGACTCAAGTTAATAAAACAAAATGAAAAAGGATATTCATAACTGATACCACAGAAATAAAAGAACTATTAGGAATTACTAGAAACAGCTATATTCCAACAAATTGAAAAATCTAGAAAAAATGATACAATTCTAAACACATTTAATTAACAAAACTGGTGCACAAAGACATAGAAAACATGAATAGATCAATAACCAAGGCTGACATTGAAGCAGGGTTAAAGATCTTCTCAACAAAGAAAAGCCCTGGACTGGATATTTAATTCTACTACTTAACTATACCAAACTTTTAAGGAACAACTAATAGCCATTCTTCCTAAACTTTCCAAAAACAATTGAAAGCAAGGAAAACATTCCAAAATCATTTTATGATGTTAAAATTGCCTTAATTCTAAAACCAGGTAAAGGTATAACAAAAAAGAAAATGATAGATCAATATTCCTGATGAATACAAATGCAAAAATTCTCAAGAAAATATTAGCTAATTGAATCCAGAAATACATCAAAAACATTATCCACCCAGACCAACTGGGATTTATCCTAGAGAGACAGGAATGGTTCAACATATACATATCAATAAATTTGACACATCATATAAATAAAATGAAGGGTAAAAATGATTAACTGAATAGATGTAGAGCAAGCATTTGATAAAACTTTCTGTCATGATAAAAATCCTAAAACTGGATGTAGAAGGAACATACCTTATCAGAATCAAGGAATATATCGCAGTCCCACAGCTAAAATCATATGGGATGGAGAGAAGCTGGAAGCATTTCCACATTGTCTGGAACAAGACAATGACACCCACTCTCACCACTATTAGTCAATATGTTTCTGGAAGTTTTAGCCACAGTTATTAGATAAGAAAAAAAATTGAAGGAATAAAATTAGAAAGGTAGAAGTCAAATTATCTCTGATTGCAGACAACATGATCCTTTATACATGGGAATCAAAAGAATCCTCTGAGACTATTGGAACTGATAATGTTGCAGGCTATAAAAACACAGAGAATCCAGCAATGTCCTAGCTGAAAAAGGGCTCAAAACAACAGTGCCATTCATAATACCTATAAAAATTTAAGTACCATGGGATATGAATAACCAAGGATATGAATGATCTCTATAATGAATATTACAAAAAAAGAAATAAATAGAAGACATAAAAACAGGAAAATTGTACATGTTCATGGATTAAAATAATTATCAGCATAGTGTCCGAACTATCCACAGCTATTTACACAGTCAGTGCAATTCCAATGAAAATTCCAAGGAAATTTCACACAGAACCAAAAAAAAAAATCTTGAAATTAATTTGCAATCAAATAATCTTGACAAACCAGCTAAAATCATTCATGAAAAAGTGTACTCCTTTCAAATTGTGTTTGCAAATTGGATTTCCACTTCCAGAAGTTTGAAACAGTATCTCTTCTTTACATTCTATACAAACATAAATTCACGATGGGTAACAGAGCTGAACTTAAGCCCTAAAATCATCAAATTATTAGAGGAAAATATAGGGAAAATGCTGCAAGACACTGGCCTGGCAAATACTTCTTGTGTAAGACCACAAAAGCACGGGGAATGAAGGCAAAGATAAATAAATGGGATTGCAATAAGCTGAGAAACTTCTGCCCAGTGAAGGAAACAACTAACAGCATGAAGAGGCAAACAACAGAAAGGGAGAAATGTTTTCAGATTATGTATCTAAGTATTAATATCCAGAATACACCACTGGACAAAGGATATAAACAGACTTTATTTATTTGTCTGCTACCCATTGTATTTCATCCTTTAAAACATATCTCTTCATATCCTTTGTTCTCTTCACAACTGGGTTACTTGTTTTGTGGTTATGGTATTTACTGAGCTCCTTAAATATTCCGGCAGCAGGTAACTGCAAACAAAAATCAACATGAGGTATCATCTCAGTACAGTTACAATGGCTATTATCCAAAAAACAAAAAGCGAACGTTAGTGAGATGGAGAGAAATAGTTTATTCTTTTAAAACAATTTTGTCGGGGCCGGTGCCATGACACAGTAGGTTTTTCCTCCACCTGCAGTGCCGGCATCCCATTTGGGCACCGGTTCTAGTTTTGGCTGCTCCTCCTCTTCCCACCCAGCTCTCTGCTATGGCCTGGGAAAGCAGTGGAGAATGGCCCAAGTCCTTGGGCCCCTGCACCTACATGGGAGACTGGAAGGAAGCACCTGGCTCCTGGCTTCAGATCAGCTCAGCTCCGGCCGTTGCAACCATCTGGGAAATGAACCAACGAAAGGAAGGCTTTTCTCTCTGTCTCTGCTTCTCACTGTCTGTAACTCTACCTCTCAAATAAATCAATACAATTAAAAAAAAAACATTTTGTCAATCCAAATGTAAGAATTCCAAGAAGAAAGTGGGCTGTAGTGTTTGCCTTTAAAAATTATCTAATGTATGTCCTGGAATAAATAAGATGAGAGCACAAGTACCTGTCTTTTTTTAAAATTCTTTTATTTATTTATTTGACAGGTAAAGTTTCAGACAGTGAGAGAGAGAGAGAGAGAGAGAGAGAGAGAGAGAGAGAGAAAGGTCTTCCTTCCATTGGTTCACCTCCCAAATGGCCACTATGGCCGGTGCTGTGCCAATCAGAAGCCAGGAGCCAGGAGCTTCCTTCTGGTCTCCCATGCGGGTGCAGGAGCCCAAGCATTTGGGCATCCTCCACTGCCCTCCTGTGCCACAGCAGAGAGCTGGACTGGAAGAGGAGCAACCGGGACTAGAACCCAGAGCCCATATGGAATGCTGGCACCACAGGTGGAGGATTAGCTAAGTGAGCCACTGTGCCGGGCCCAAAAGTACCTGTCTTTCAATGTTTTTGTTAGTAGTAGTAAATAAATTAGTTTTTTGTACACAAGGAATCCATAAATAATATTATTCATTTTCTTTCATCAATTTTTACTGTTATTTCTTTAGCCTTTAATGTTATGGTCTGGTAGTTAATATTATTAACAAATGAACACTTTATTAATTCAATGTTTGTTAATTTCACAGTAAATAATTACTTCACTGTTGTTAAAACTTCCAAACATGATTTATTAATAGTCATTAAATTCAACTCAGATCATTCTAGATACAAATACTCTGCTAAATACAGATATCTTACAGTGACTTTAACAGTTAATTGTCTATAACATACACCAAGGTTTTATTCCCAACCAATTTCAAGATAACCCATTTGTGCTTATACAGGTGATAAACAACTTTCAATTTTCTTGTTATTTTCTTGTTTTATTTTTAATATAAAAGTTGGAAGGGACAGTAAGGGCTCCAGTCTCACATTGAATTTAAAAATGTCATCATCAACAAGTGGAAGTAAACAAGACCAGTTACACAGTTCCAGGAGGTAGAGGTCTTCATGTTGTTTTCATACATACACACATCCAACATGATAAAGACTGTCAAAAAATAAAGTTATTTACCACTGTGACATTCACAGCATTGCCTAAGAATACAAACACTTTTGATATAATCAAATTTTGTGCTTTTTTGCTTTAATTTTTTAATTTGTTTTTATCTTTATTATTTTTCACTGTCCAACGCAGGAAAAATGCCACAAAATTTCAGATCAAAATGTGCAAACTAATTCTCTCTATATAAAGTAATGTTGGATTATTTTTAAAATAGTCCAGAAATTATTTAGTTACATACATCAAAGATGTATGTTATTTTATATACACATGAGCAAAAAAGCCTCTAATAAGAACAGATTTTGTATACATATATCACACAGAAAAATAAGAGTTTAGTCTCTCTTAGTCACAAACTCATTTCCTTTACCCAAAACATTAGATTTTATTTTATAAAAGGGCCTTTTTTAGAGAGAGAGAAGGGAGAGAGAATTTTTCATGCTATGGTTCACTGTCCAGATGGCTATAATAGCAAGGGCTGGGCCAGTTAAAGACAGGAGCTAGGAACTTTATTCTGGTTTTCCACATGGGTGGCAGGGTCCCAAGTACTCAAGTAATCTGCTGCTCCCTTCTCAGGTACAAAACCAGGAAACTGGATTAGAAGCAGAGCTGGATTCAAATCAGCAATGCAGTGTAGTTTGCTGGCATCACATGCAACAATTGTGCCATAATGCCAGCTCCTAATTTTGGATTTTAGGAAACACACATGACCATCACAGCTCATTAGAATGAGAAGCTAATCATAGGGATTAGTCATTAGATAATCTGCCTCTCCTTACTTCCTGACTGCTCACTCCCCAAGTGCAGCCATGATGAGCTCAGGAGGTTTCTTGATTTGTCATAGCCAAGGTTTTTAGATTCTTTTGTTTTAGAAAATCGTAAATCCTTAGGAATGGCTCAAATATACAGTCACTCCCAAACCAGAATAGTTGGGGGTATGGCAGAGGGCTAAGCAACAGTGAAACTAACAAAGATTGTAAAGTCACAGAGCAAACTGAGAGTTGATGCAAAGAAGCATTCTGTTTCCTTTTGCTGTTCCAAAAAGGAACTGGTGAATATTTAAACTGATTTAGAGACCTGAGATTCTTATCAATAGTGTTATCAAATTTTGGATTGGTGATGGCTCAAAGTCACTGTTACAAACTCCTCCTCTAGAGGTGGAAAAGCAAGATTTACATATACACAAGTGGTATCATAGTCATCGTTCATCTAGATAGGGGTGGGCTAAGGCATCCTAAGTGGCTATTCTTTTAATTGGACCAAAGCCTAACATCCTACAAAGGTGAATAGCTTCATCTCTTCATGTGTTGCCTGCTAGACAGGGTATAGTGTACAGGAAGAGACAGCTGTTTATGAGGACTCTGGAATGTGTGTTTCATAGTGCCTCAAGAAGCTGTCATGATTGCTCCCAGTGGTGGTCTGTGGTCAAATTCAACTGCTTAATGGTACTCTGTGACTGATACACTATTTTTTTTGTCCTAGTAATTATGCACAGATACAATTGACAAAGCAGATCTCAATAGCACTGTTGCAATGACAGGTGCTCATCAGGATTTCTGGAGCCCAGTGATACTTATTTAACAGCTTCCTAAATCTTGTTTGGATTTATATAATTTTTCCACTCTGGCCAACTCAAGAGTCCCTGGCTTGATGCGTCAATGAGAAATGCTAAATGAATGGGAATATTTCAAACCTCAAAATCTTTTAAAGAAAACTTTGATATGGTCTGAGCTGAGCAGCTAAGGAGAGATAAGAATTTCATGTAGGTCACCATACATCAATAATGTGCAACATAAATTTCTTAAAAATATTCAATATGTGGAGATCCAAGGATGTCAAGGGCTAAGAGTATATTATCATGTTTAAAACACACAACATCTCCAGTCCCTAGGAGACTCTGCAAGAGAGGACAGATTCTCCAAGTCATCTGGCATTTTTTGAATGCTACTCCTTTTCAGCTCTTGGATCTATTACTGACCAGACATGACCAAAAAGGCTTTATTCCAATAGATCTATTATGCTCCATATCTAGCTGCTGGTGTGGGTGATATCAGCGCTGATGATGGTGTGTGTTAATGGTAGCAGGATCTGAGTTGGAGCTGCTGTAACTTGGTCCAGATACCTAACTCAATGCTGAGTCTGGGAAATATGGCTGTGGTTGCTCAGGCAACATGGCTGTTAACAGCTTGGAAGAGGTATGCTGCTGTACAGGGTAGATAATATTAGCTGTCTCCAGATGAAGGTAGTGTTCAGGGTGGTGGTGTGGAGGTGAGGAAGAGGATGGTATGGAAGGCAGTGATGATGGTGGTAGTGGTGGTGACTGGCTGCTGCTGTCGTACTGCCATTAGAAGCTGGTGTCATCTTTGCATTGCCTGTGTCACTATGAGACATTCAAAAATGCCCTGTGGCTGGAAAGTAAACTGGATCAAGATGTCATTCAGCTACTTACAAATGAAGAAAAGCCATTCACTCCACCTGGGGAAATAGCATAACTGGCTGAATGTCTTCTCTAGTCAGTCCAAACAAGTTAGAGGATTTTTTTTTTGAATTGTGTGTGTATGTGTTGCCAGAGTAAAACAGAAAAGAAAAAGAGAAACAAGGAAACCCTTGCTCCCAGGATTCCTGCCACACATGGACACTGAACCTCCATTCTTGATTTGGGGAGGTTCCACCTCTGAATATGGAAATAAAGCTCAAGACTCTCAATACCCTGAACTGCACACATGAGAGGGTCAGGTAACACAGCACCTTTGGAAGTTCCTAAGAGGGTTGACTCATGTATCTCATCCACTCTCATATCCCTTTATAAATACCTACAACCTCCTCAAGAACAAAAACAAAAAGCTTAACAATTCCAACCACCGAAATTAAAGAGATGGAGTAGAATTCTCCAGAAAACCCTGCCCTTGAGCCCACAGAACTCCCTACACTTTCCACTACTCCTATTCAACTGGGCCTGGTGGAGGTGGTGGGCAGCGGTGCCACACTTTCCTTGACACAAAGAGCCAGGGGAGGAGGTTGGAGGAATGGAGGCAAAGGAGCCCACAGGCAGGACTGAGAAAGAGAAGCAGGGAAAAGTGAAGGTAAGGAGGTATATGGCAAAATGAAAGTAAGGTTAGTGCACCTCGATCCCCAGACAGATAGAACTCTCCAGGAGGTGAGGGTGCCAGGGCAAAGAACAGGAACCCTGGGAGGTGTATGGAGTGCAGTCAGAAGTGGGCTGACTTTGGCCCCTGCGCCAGCTGCTGTTGCTGAGGAGAGCTAGGGAGAGAATGGCTGCCTCTCAACACAAGACAGTCACACAGGACTCAAGGCTGCTCTGTCTCTGCCTGACATACCAACAGGTTTCAATACCTGCAGCCACTTTCTCCTTGCCCACTAGCGCTGCCCTGACTGGACTCACCTCCCATAACAAAGCCAGAAAAATTTTCAAGCAAAAAAATTAGAAATATCAGTTCTACTTATTTACAGTAGTTTTAAAAATATTAAATTGAGTTACAATTGATATTTAACATTGAAAAAATAATCATTTTATCAAAATATATAATGCAGTGTTTCCCTCATGGAGTGATGGACCTCACATTGTATAAGTTTCACTATTCCAACGTGATCCTTAGAAAGTGTATACATGAGAGTTGCACAGCTGATGTAACAATGTTTATGGACATGATGATACTGAAACTGGCATCCAAGATGACAGCCTTTACGAAAGCCTAACTTTCAGCTTTGGGAGGCATTTATTTCATATGTAAATGTATTAAATCAAATGAGAGGCCTAAGAAAAATGCAATTGAAATTTGACAGGGATATCAAATTACCACAACAATCCTGTAACTTCATAGTTTGTTAGGAACAAAACCAGAGTGGATGGGGCTGGCGCTGTGGCGCAGTGCATTAATGCCTGGGCCCAAAGCACCGGCATCCCATATCAGCACCGGTTCTAATACTGGCTGCTCCATTTCCGATCCAGCTCTGCTATGGCCTGGGATAGCAGTAGAGAATAGCCCAGGTCCTTGGGCCTCTGCACTGGTGTGGGAGATCCGGAGGAAGCTCCTGGCTCCTGGCTTTGGATCTGTGCAGCTCCAGCCATTGCAGCCAACTACGGAGTGAACCATCGGATAGAAGGCCTCTCTCTCTCTCTCTCTCTCTCTCTCTCTCTCTCTCTCTCTGCCTCTCCTCTGTGTAACTCTGACTTTCAAATAAATAAATAAATCTTTAAAAAAAAAAAAAGCAGAGTGGTTAACTGGGATCATCATCAAAAATAAATGGGTCGCTGGCACCATGGCTCACTAGACTAAGCCTCTGCCTGCGGCGCTGATACTCCAGGTTCTAGTCCCAGTTGGGGTGCCAGTCCTGTCCCGGTTGCTCCTCTTCCAGTACAGCTCTCTGCTGTGGCCCGGGAAGGCAGTGGATGATGGCCCAAGTGCTTGGGTCCTGTACCCACATGGGAGACCAGGAGGAAGCACCTGGCTCCTAGCTTCGGATCGGCGCAGTACACCAGCCGTAGCAGCCATTTGGAGGGTGAACCAACGGAAGGAAGACCTTTCTCTCTGTCTCTCTCTCTCTCACTGTCTAACTCTGCCTGTTAAAAAAAAAATGGGTCAAAGAAATTAATCCTTGTTTTTTGAGATAACATATTTTAATTAACATTATAGTCAAGGGCTTAATTAGCCACTAAATAAAGGATCAACATGTAAAAAATAAAGACCCTACTTCAGTGGGAATATAGACAAGGGTTATAAATAATTATCAAATGGAAATATAATCATTTCACCAATATAAATTTTTAAATAATGACAGATCATAAAAACTATAGTAGTATAGCATTCTTAACCACTGGTTTGACAAAAATATAAAACAAATGTATTAAAGGAAAGGTGAGGCTAAGAAATTGTATTTTAAACAATTAAAAAAGCAGAATAAATTTATTTTCCTGAGTATCCCCCAAAAGTAACAAAAACATACATGTCTATATGTAAAGATATACATTTCCTGGGGCAGCACCTGATGACATATGTCCCTAGTGGGATCCAAAAATCACAGACATGGCTGCTTCTGAGACAACTGATGTAATGACAGGGACTGGATGATGCCCTAATCAGAAAGCCATGCTTGGAGACTTGAGGTTAGACTTGTGACAAACATTACAGTACAGGCTCCTGATCCACAATGGTGATGGTAATCACTTCAAATGTAAAACAAAAAGTGAACCTGGCCGTATATATGTAGCATTAAAGAGCTACTTTAAAGTGCAGCTACAGAATTTATTCAGCAGGGCCAAATCTGTGAGCAACAAGCACTCTCCACACAGAGATAGAACAGCCAGAAATTTATTTACAAAGAGAAAAGAAGTTAAGAAGAAAACATCAAATTGGGAGAAAATGCCAGCTCCAGAAACTTCACAACTGGAGAATCCCAGGGCAGCTTTTCAGGGTTCTCCTTGTGGGGGGGGGGGGTCCCACACAGAGCCTCATCTCTGCAGGGGAGATTTCAAAGTCTCTCCCTCCAATGGTATCTTAAAATTATTCTGAACAAAGACCCTATGTGGGACTAGGTAGACTGTCCATTTTTCTTGGAACTGGCTAGGAACCCAGAGGAACACACATCTGTCCTTGCTCCCTATCTTGTTTTCCTGTAAGCGAGCAAGCCTGTAGGAAAAATTGTACATTCAGACATAGGTCACTGAGTTCATGGGGTAGGCAAGGGCATGGTGGAGTAACCCTTCATTCAGCCTTAAGATCTGACATGTCTGTCACATACTCCATCCATAATTTGGGGGTAAACTTACATTTTTTCATATTGGTATACAGGTAGACATTACAACAAAATAGCACAATAACAATTTCAGCAACAATAAAGGATTAAACAAGGCTGAAAATATTTTAGTGCAGTAGATGATCTAAAAAAGAAGTCATACAAATGATGATAGTGTCACTAGTAACTAAGGGTGAGATACCTTCAAATTTTTTTTTTATCAACTATGTGAGTTCTTATTTTGCATTGATTTAAGTGATCGTTATTATCCTGAAGCAAGGTAGCTACCTGGGAAGCATTTTGCAATATATTTAAAAGGGGCCATAATGAAGCATAAACACTAGGAAGTGACAGGGTTAGGGACTCAGGAAAGGCAACATCAGCCATTTGTTCAGGGGAGAGTAAAAAACATCACACTGCCAGTGGAGAACTTTAAAATGTTGCCGACACCCAGAAAAAGGGAAACTTGATCAAGATACTTTAAATAGCTTTGGTTATTATTTACTATACACACTTGTTGAGGAGAGACTTGAATAGCATAGCAAAATTTGTGACAGGATAAAAAGTTAAGCTATATAGATTAGAAGAATGCATTAACATTCACGGTTCTATTTGCCTACTATATCATCCACTGTCAATCCAAAATAACAGGCTGTACACACAGATAGTTGGGAAGTAACGTTATCAGAGCCAATAGTATTCCAATTTTGTGGGGCAAAGCAAAATATTGGTGACATATGAAAGGAATAACATGAAATTGGCATAATACATGGGCTAAGTATACATAGTAATGATACATTGTCCCTATACAAAAAAACACAGCACAATTTTCCCAATTATTCAAACCTAACCAATGGTCTGCTTGTATACATGGGGAAGACAATTTCCTCCATGTAAGACCTGTCCTTGTGGTTAACAGGTGTTGCACATTTTCTCTCTAAATTAACATATACATATTTTGTAAGGGCTTAATTAAGAAATGCAGTAACATTGGTACTTATTCCAAAATAGGTAGCAAAATTGGCTATTATGGAATGGTTAAAGGGAGTTATAAGTTCTTTTCACAATTAATGGTATTTTGGTGGGACAGAAAGGTCATGGGCAACTATTGAGCATTAACTACTTATGTCTGAGACAAATCCTGCACAGCACTACACTGTCTGCTTGGCTAGGCTCCCAAAGTCCATAGAATTTCCTACACCTAAATCTGCTTCTGCCCCACAAATATAGTGTCATACCAAGAACTTCTGCTCCAATTATAAGATTTTAGACTAGGAAATGTCAAGTTAAACCATAAAATAGGTTTCTATTTTGAGTTACATTGACACAAGATTTATGGACTGGAACAGTAGGGTGCTTTTGCATTTTGCCGGCAGCATAAACAATATTAATGTAATCTGCCCACCACATACAAGGACATGTTTTAAAGCAAAACAACACCTGAGAAGTATTATATGCAAAAGTGAAATTAGTTCCAACACTGTTGGAAGTACTTTCACATTGTTGTTTTACAGTTAACATCTGTTTCCCAGGGTCAACTTGTGGAAGTCAATCTGTGAGGTTATAGTTGCAGCAGGTGATGTTAACTTGAGATTCTATAGTTATAGAGATGTTATGTCCAGTCACAAAGTGCCTTTCATAGAGGCTTGAAGAATTTGTTCAATGGCTAATGTTGTTTCCTCTCTGGGTCATATTTAAAACATAACAACTGGGGCCTGTGCTATGGTGCAGTAGTTAATCCTCCTCCTGCATTGCCAGCATCCCATATGGGCACCAGTTCCAGTCCCAGCTGCTCCACTTCCAATCCAGCTCTTTGCTGTAGCCTAGGAAGAGAGTAGAAGATGGCCCAAGTCCTTGGGCTCCTACACCCGCTTGGAAGACTGGGAAAAAGCACCTGGCTCCTGGTTTTGGATCGGTGCAGCTCCGGCTATTGTGGCCATCTGGGGAGTGAACCAACGGAAGGAAGACCTCTCTCTCTGTCTCTTACTCTGTCTGTAACTCTACCTCTCAAGTAAATAAATAAAATATTAAAAATAAATAAATAAATAAAAACATAACAACTTTGATGGTGACTACAATTAAGGTTGTCCCATCTGGTCCTGGTAGAGTCACTCCACCCAAGATATCATATGATCAGAAGACTGAGGAGTTCAGTGTCCATGCCCATAAATCAAGACTCCAACTGAATATCAGCAATCTTGTAAAATACTTTCATTCACACAAGAATGACTGATTAGTAGGCAATATTTCTAACTTATCTTATACTGAATAAGTGACTACTGCAGTATATTTCCCCCAGTAATTACCTCAATTGCCTTGGTTTATCTTTACCATGAATCTTTACCCAAACTTTAGATCCAATTTTAATATTTGTGGATCCAAATCCTCCCAGATGGGTGGTGACATTTGGGGCCTGTGACAATCTTCACAAGGTCCCCTTTTTAACTGGACAATACAATCCTTGGGAAGGACATGCCAAGGCTTCTTCCCAGTGTTGTGAATCAAACTTGAACTTTCCCTACATAGAGTTTATTGTGCCCTCTGAAATTTGTATTTTTTGTTTTGCAAAGGTAGATTGAGGTAGTAAATGTCCAAAATACCCTGTAAGGATTTGTATGCCTAATCCAGGTGGTATTCCTTGAATTAGTTCTATATCTACCCATTCTTCTAATTAGCACTAAGTCACTACCCACTGAACAGAGTCCCCTAATATGAAGCTTGAACTGAAGAACCCAGAACCCACCATTTAATGACAACTTTGGCTCTGACCAGATTTTGAACCTGTAAATTTGAAACCCTCATTGAGCTATAGGAGTAGTCTCCTTGGGGTCTATTTTATTGGTTGTAATCCTAAGAATAAATTATCTTTCCAATTCCTACAGAATTATCTCACTTTTCTTAAACATTCCTTTAAAAGACCATTCATTCTCAATAAGACATGCTGCTTGAGGATAATAAAGAATATGATATATCCATTCTAAATTGTGTTCACTGCAATGCTCAATTTCCTTTAAAATGAGAATGATTGTCTCTCTGACTTTGTAAAGAAGGCCCAAAATATAGTGATTACATCCAGTGTACAGCAAGTATTCTGAGTAGCTCACTGATAAGACAAGTCACTAATATTCCAGAATATGTCTCTACACAGGTACAAATAATATTGGTATTCTCGGGGGGGTGGAGCCAAGATGGCGAATAGTGAGGACGTGCGCCCATAGTCTGGAAAATAAAGTTTCATAAAAGTGGAATTACTGTAGCCTCAGGAAAAGATTCAAGAAAAAAACTGCAGAGGAAACACTTCCGGATCTAGTGGATGTGACACAGAGGACCTACAAGGAGCCCACCGCGTGGAAACCCAACTGTGGGAGCTGAGCCCAGCGTGGAGGTAAGACAAAAGCCTCAGAAACACGAGACATTAGTGGGGAAAGGCAGAGGCCCCTCCCTCCACTTGAGCAAAACAAAGAGCAGGCACCATTTTACATATGTAAAGCGGCAATGAGTACACAAACTCAGTAACTTTGGGTCTAAGGTGAAACTGGAGAACACATTGAGGGC
This sequence comes from Lepus europaeus, assembly GCF_033115175.1. Lineage (NCBI taxonomy): Eukaryota > Metazoa > Chordata > Mammalia > Lagomorpha > Leporidae > Lepus > Lepus europaeus. The sequence continues at coordinate 84,020,843 of NC_084843.1, read as the reverse complement.
TGCATAAACTCTGTGTGTGGTCCCAGGGGTAGATCAAACAAATACTCACAGAGGCCAGATTTCAACTACCCTCAATTCCACTCAGCCATTCAGAATTACATCCCAACTGAGTCAAAAAAAAAAAAGAGAGAGAGAGAGAGAGAGAGAGAGAGAGATCCAGCAAGGAGCAAGGTTGCACAGCCTTAAACCTGAAGAATCAAGCAGAGCTCTCTGGCCACACCCATCACAGCCTCTAAGGATCCATCAAAGCAGACAGCCCACTTAGAGGCATAATATAACGAGAAAAAATCACCACAGCAAAAAAAAAAAAAAAAAAAAAAAAACATAAATTATCTCCAACATGCCAAACAACAAACGTAGAAGCCAAGGTAAAAGAGCAAGGAAGACACTATGATGCCCCCAAATGAACAAGACACCCCAATCCAAGATTATGAATGAAGAGATAGAAGAAATGCAAGAAGCGGGTCTCAAAAAACTGATAAGAACATTAAGAAGTTCTCAAAAACAAATTCTTGAACTACAGAAATCCTTAATGAACAAGATAGAAAATCTCTGTCGTGAAAATGAAATATTAAGGAGGAATCAAAATTACATGAAACAACTAGTAGAACATGAAACTGTGATAGTGACAAGAAACCATAATGAAATGAAGAACTCAATAGATCAAATGACAAACACATTAGAAAGCCTTAAAAACAGAATGGGTGAAGCAGAAGAGAGAATATCGGAATTAGAAGACAGAGAACAGGAAAGGAAATAGTCAAATCAAAGAAAAGAAGAAGAAATCAGAAATCTAAAAAATACTGTCAGGAATCTACAGGATACTATTAAAAAACCCAACATTCGGGTTCTAGGAGTTCCTGAAGGCATGGAGAGGGAGAAAGTATTAGAAGGCCTTTTTAGTGAGATACTAGCAGAAAATTTCCCAGGTTTGGAGAAGGACAGAGACATCTTAGCACAGGAAGCTCATAGAACCCCTAATAAACATGACCAAAAGAGATCCTCACCACAACACGTCGCAATCAAACTCACCACAGTGAAACATAAAGAAAAGATCCTAAAATGTGCAAGAGAGAAACGCCAGATTACTCTCAGAGGATCTCCAATTAGACTCACAGCTGACTTCTCTTCAGAAACCCTACAAGCCAGGAGAGAATGGCGAGATATAGCCCAGGTACTAAGAGAGAAAAACTGCCAGCCCAGAATATTATATCCTGCAAAGCTCTCATTTATGAATGAAGGTGAAATAAAGACCTTTCACAGCAAACAGAAATTGAAAGAATTTGTCGCCACTCGTCCAGCCCTGCAAAAGATGCTTAAAGATGTGTTACATACAGAAACACAGAAACACGGTCACCAATATGATAGAAGGTAAAGGAAGGAAACCTCACAGCAAAAGATCACAGGAATCTCTAACCATATATTAGAAAATATCTTTGGCAAATGGCAGGGCAAAGTTACTCCTTCTCAATAGTCACATTGAATGTTAATGGCTTGAACTGTCCAGTTAAAAGACACCGATTGGCTGATTGGGTTAAGGAACAAAACCCATCTTTTTGCTGCTTACAAGAAACTCATCTTTCCAACAATGATGCATACAGGCTGAAACTGAAAGGCTGGAAAAAGATATACCATGCCAACAGAAATGAACAAAGAGCGGGCGTAGCCATCTTAATATCAGACAACATAAACTTTACCACAAAAACTGTTAGGAGAGACAAAGAGGGGCACTATATAATGATTAAGGTATCCATTCAACAGGAAGATATAACGATTATCAACGTATATGCACCTAATTACAGGGCACCAGCTTATTTAAAAGACTTGTTAAGGGACTTAAAGGGAGACTTAAACACCAATACAATAGTACTGGGGGACTTCAATACTCCACTCTCAGAGATAGACAGATCAACAGGACAGAAGATCAACAAGGAGACAGTAGATTTAAATGACACTATAGCCCAAATGGATCTAACAGATATCTACAGAATATTTCATCCTACATCTAAAGACTTTACATTCTTCTCAGCAGTACATGGAACCTTCTCTAGGATTGACCACATACTAGGCCATAAAGCAAGTCTCAGCAAATTCAAGAGAATTAGAATCATACCATGCAGCTTCTCAGACCACAAAGGAATGAAATTGGAAATTAGCAACTCGGGAATCCCTAGAGCACGTGCAAACACATGGAGGTTGAACAACATGCTCCTGAATGAACAATGGGTCATAGAAGAAATTAAAAGAGAAATCAAAAATTTTCTGGAAGTAAATGAGGATAACAGCACAACATACCAAAACCTATGGGATACAACAAAAGCAGTGTTAAGAGGAAAGTTTATATCAATAGGTGCCTACATCAAGAAATTGGAAAGGCACCAAATAGATGAGCTTTCAAGTCATCTCAAGGATCTAGAAAATCTGCAGCAAACCAAACCCAAACCTAGTAGGAGAAGAGAAATAATTAAAATCAAAGAAGAAATCAACAGGATTGAATCCAAAAAAACATTACAAAAAATCAGCCAAATGAGGAGCTGGTTTTTTGAAAAAATAAACAAAATTGACACCCCATTGGCCCAACTAACTAAAAAAAGAAGAGAAAAGACCCAAATCAATAGGATCAGAGATGAAAAGGGAAATGTAACAACAGACACCACAGAAATAAAAAGAATCATCAGAAATTACTACAAGGACTTGTATGCCAGCAAACAGGGAAATCTATCAGAAATGGACAGATTCTTGAACACATACAACCTACCTAAATTGAGCCAGGAAGACATAGAAAACCTAAACAGACCAATAACTGACACAGAAATTGAAACAGTAATAAAGGCCCTCCCAACAAAGAAAAGCCCAGGGCCAGATGGATTCACTGCGGAGTTCTACCAGACATTTAGAGAAGAACTAACTCCAATTCTTCTCAAACTATTCAAAACAATCGAAAAAGAGGGAATCCTCCCAAATTCTTTCTATGAAGCCAGCATCACCTTAATTCCTAAGCCAGAAAAAGATGCAGCATTGAAAGAGAATTACAGACCAATATCCCTGATGAACATAGATGCAAAAATACTCAATAAAATTCTGACCAATAGAATGCAACAACACATCAGAAAGATCATCCACCCAGACCAAGTGGGATTTATCCCTGGTATGCAGGGATGGTTCAACATTCGCAAAACAATCAACGTAATACACTACATTAACAGACAGCAGGAGAAAAACCATATGATTCTCTCAATAGACGCAGAGAAAGCATTTGATAAAATACAACACCCTTTCATGATGAAAACTCTAAGCAAGCTGGGTATGGAAGGAACATTCCTCAATACAATCAAAGCAATATATGAAAAACCCACGGCCAACATCCTATTAAATGGGGAAAAGTTGGAAGCATTTCCGCTGAGATCTGGTACCAGACAGGGATGCCCACTCTCACCACTGCTATTCAATATAGTTCTGGAAGTTTTGGCCAGAGCTATTAGGCAAGAAAAAGAAATTAAAGGGATACAAATCGGGAAGGAAGAACTGAAACTATCCCTCTTTGCAGATGATATGATTCTTTATTTAGGGGACCCAAAGAACTCTACTAAGAGACTGCTGGAACTCATCGAAGAGTTTGGCAAAGTAGCAGGATATAAAATCAATGCACAAAAATCAACAGCCTTTGTATACACAGGCATTGCCACAGCTGAGGAAGAACTTCTAAGATCAATCCCATTCACAATAGCTACAAAAACAATCAAATACCTTGGAATAAACTTAACCAAGGACGTTAAAGATCTCTACGATGAAAACTACAAAACCTTACAGAAAGAAATAGAAGAGGATACCAAAAAATGGAAAACTCTTCCATGCTCATGGATTGGAAGAATCAATATCATCAAAATGTCTATTCTCCCAAAAGCAATTTATACATTCAATGCAATACCAATCAAGATAGACATTCTTCTCAGATCTGGAAAAAATGATGCTGAAATTCATATGGAGACACAGAAGACCTCGAATAGCCAAAGCAATCTTGTACAACAAAAACAAAGCCGGAGACATCACAATACCAGATTTCAGGACATACCACAGGGCAGTTATTATCAAAACAGTATGGTACTGGTACAGAAACAGATGGATAGACCAATGGAACAGAATAGAAACACCAGAAATCAATCCAAACATCTACAGCCAACTTATATTTGACCAAAGATCCAAATCTAATCCCTGGAATAAGGACAGTCTATTCAATAAATGGTGCTGGGAAAATTGGATTTCCACGTGCAGAAGCTTGAAGCAAGACCCATACCTATCACCTTACACAAAAATTCACTCAACATGGATTAAAGACTTAAATCTATGACCTGAAACCATCAAATTATTAGAGAGCATTGGAGAAACCCTGCAAGATACAGGCACAGGCAAAGACTTCCTGGAAAATACTCCAACAGCACAGGCAGTCAAAACCAAAATTAACATTTGGGATTGCATCAAATTGAGAAGTTTCTGTACTTCAAAAGAAACAGTCAGGAAAGTGAAGAGGCAACCGACAGAATGGGAAAAATGTTTGCAAACTATACTACAGATAAAGGGTTGATAACCAGAATCTACAAAGAAATCAAGAAAATCCACAACAACAAAACAAACAACCCACTTAAGAGATGGGCCAAGGATTTCAATAGACATTTTTCGAAAGAGGAAATCCAAATGGCCAACAGACACATGAAAAAATGTTCAAGATCACTAGCAATCAGAGAAATGCAAATCAAAACCACAATGAGGTTCCATCTCACCCCAGTGAGAATGGCTCACATTCAGAAATCTACCAACAACAGATGCAGGAGGGGATGTGGGGAAAAAGGGACACTAACCCACTGTTGGTGGGAATGCAAACTGGTTCAGCCACTATGGAAGTCTGTCTGGAGATTCCTCAGAAACCTGAACATAACCCTACCATACAACCCAGCCATCCCACTCCTTGGAATTTACCCAAAGGAAATTAATTTGGCTAATAAAAAAGCCATCTGCACATTAATGTTTATTGCAGCTCCATTCACAATAGCTAAGACCTGGAACCAACCCAAATGCCCATCAACAGTAAACTGGATAAAGAAATTATGGGACATGTACTCTATAGAATACTATACAGCAGTAAGAAACAATGAAACCCAGTCATTTGCAACAAAATGGAGCAATCTGGAAAACATCATGCTGAGTGAATTAAGCCAGTCCCAAAGAGACAAATATCATTTGTTTTCCCTGATCAGTGACAACTGAGCACCAAAGGGGAAACCTGTTGAAGTGAAATGGACACTATAAGCAACAATGACCTGATCAGCTCTTGTCCTGACTCTAGATGTACAATGTAATACTTTATCCTTTTTAGTATTTGTTGTTGTTGTTTTTGTTCTAGTACTAGTGGTTGAACTCTGTAATTAACACACAATTATTCTTAGGTGTTTAAATTTTAACTGAAAAGTGATCCCTGTTAAATTTCAGAGTGGAAAAAGAGAGGGAGGAGATGTACAATTTGGGACATGCTCAATCGGACTTGCCACAAATGGTGGAGTTAGAAATGTGCCAGAGGATTCCAATACAATCCCATCAAGATGGCATGTACCAATGCCATCTCACTAGTCCAAGTGATCAATTTCAGTTCACATTCGATGGCTCTGATAGGTCTAAGAGTCAAAGGGATCACACAAACAAGACTAGTGTCTGCTAATACTAACTGATAGAATCAAAAAGGGAGAGAATGATCCAACATGGGAAGCGGGATACACAGCAGACTCATAGAATGGCAGACGTCCTAAACAACACTCTGGCCTCAGAATCAGCCCTCAAGGCATTCGGATATGGCTGAAGAGCCCATGAGAGTATTGTAGGCATGGAAAGCCAAGATACCATGGAAAAGAAAAAAAAGAAGAAGACCTAAATGAAAGATCTCTGTGAGTGAGATCCCAGTGGAAAGAACAGGGCCATCAAAGAAGGAGGTACCTTTCTCCTTCTCTCCGAAGGGAGGAGAGAACTTCCACTTTGACTATGACCGTATCGGAATAAGATCAAAGTCAGCGATCTCTAAAGGCTTCCATAGCCCTGACAACTCATGACTAGAGCCTAGGGAGATTACTGACACCATGAACAGGAGTGTCAAATTGTTAAGTCAGCAACAGGAGTCACTGTGTACTTACACCCCATGTGGGATCTGTCCTTAATGTGTTGTCTAATGTGAAGTGATGCTATAACTAGTACTGAAACAGTACTTTTACACTTTATGTTTCTGTGTGGGTACAAACTGATGAGGTCTTTACTAATTATAAACTGAATTGATCTTCTGTATATAAAGATAATCGGAAATGAAAAAAAACAACCTGGTGTTAAGTTGGAAATGGCATAGACAATTAATTAATTAAAAAAAATTAAAAAAATATTATGTAGGATCTCTGTCTTTAATGTGCTGTACACTGTTATTTAATGCTATAACTAGTACTCCAATGACAGTTTTTTCACTTTGTGTTGCTATATGGGGCAAACTGTTGAAATCTTTACCTAATATATACTAAACTGATCTTTTGTATATAAAGAGAATTGAAAATGAATATTGATGTGAATGGAAGGGGAGAGGGAGCGGGAAAGGGGAGGGTTGCAGGCGGGAGGGAAGTTATGGGAGGGGGGAAGCCATTGTAATCCATAAGCTGTACTTTGGAAATTTATATTCATTAAATAAAAGTTTAATAAATGAAAAAAAATAATATTGGTATTCTCTACTAGTAGGTAAAGGTCCTATAGAATCTATTTACCATATTTGAGCTGGTAAAGTTCTTCAAGCCAATTATCCTCCAATTATTTGTGGTACTTTCCATTCTTGGTATTTTTACAAATTTCATATCCTTTTGTTTTCAGATGGTTAAATGATATTCCTCCAGCTAATGCCCACCTGTGCATAGCTTGTGCTTCTGTGTAGGCTGAATGATGGTATATGTATTTTTCCAGAGAATAGTCCTCTTTTGATTTTTTTATTAGATGCAATTTTAGCTAGTTGTTCCATTTGATCTTTATACTCATGTTCAGATTTCACAGCAGCAAGGGCACCTACGTAAAGAACCAAGATGTTAGCATTTTGTGAAATGTCCAAGATGTCTTGTCACAATTACTTATCCCATAAGTCTCATTCATGAATTTTCCAGTTTTAATCCTTCCAAGCAGGCATCTATGTAGCTATTATATTTGCAACTGCCCATGGGCCAGTGAAAATGTGACATTCTCCTCCCCTTTTATTAACAAAGGCCTACTGTACCGCTTTTAATTCAGCTAATTGCCTATTTAACTGTGTACCAGTGGTTTCTTCTTTTTTTTTTTTTTTCCCCACCACAAAGACGAAGCCAAGATTTATTTCATTAATCATCAAGGGCACACTAGTAGGCACATTCAAATGATGAGTTACTTCAGACACACCAGTACAATAGTTGCAGTTCATAGAGGGGCGTGGACTCAGCGCGCTGTGATGATCAGTCAGTGGCAACTATTGGTCCAGTCGTTCTTCAGGGGAACATACCTGACCTGATCAAAGCGTTGCCCGAGAAAACGTGCACAGACAAAATGAACTTCGATCCCCCAACACCAGATAAAACCGGCCAATTAAACAAGCGAGAAAAACTGGAGACACTAACATGCACCAAAAACACAGGTGTTCTCGCAGAACGCAGCGTTAAACCCTAGCCCCAAACACATTCATTGCGCGGATGGTAGCCGGCAGCCTCCCTGTGGGGACCGCGGCAGCAGATGGCGCTGCTGAGTCAAGGCCAAGAAAGCGACACCACCAGCCGTTTCTGCCTGAACGTGGATTCCGTGTTGAATTTGGGGAGTAGCTTTCACTTCAGTACAGACTCTCTCGGCATGAGATCGGAAAGTTACAATACAACGTGATAAATGCAGGTTAGCGATGGCATGCGGCAGCCAGGCACACGCCCAGTTCCCAGCAGGCTCCGAATGCTACAGGCTGTGTGCACAAGGGCTCATTCTGGGGCAGCAGGGGGCACGGGGGGGGGGGGGGGGGGGGGGGGGCTAGGAGGGACTTAGAAGAGCACCAAGCCCTGCTGAAAGGCCGCTCATGCTTTGCCACGTCCGTGCCCACGGCCCGCAGCGCAGCTCCTCACCCGCTGCACAAACCTGTGACAGTCGGCTCTCAGAACGATGGGTGCTCTGAGGGGAAATGTTGGCAATTAACGTTAAACAACTCTGGTGAAAATGAGAGTTCCAGGGACCCACGGGGGGAGCCTGCAGGTGCTGGGAGCTCCCGCTTGGCCCCACTATACATGGTCTCAACATGTTCAGCAGGAGGGGCCCTGGGGGGCTGTACTGAGACAAGTGAGAATCTGTCCCAGGTCACACCCCTAAGTGTCTGCTTCCTCCTCTAAATCCAAATATTTCAATAACTTGTTGATACCTTCGACCACTTCCCTTTGGTAGCTTCTGATGTCCGCACCCCCACACACGTCCAGAACATCCAGGTCGGCCACCAGCCCCAAGAGCACGCAGAACAGGTGCCAGCAGGTCTCCTCCACAGACAGAACCCATCAGAAGTGTGGTCACCACACCACAGGCCTGTTCACTGTGCACATCACAGAACTGATCTTGTCGACAGAGGGTGCACATCCTCTCAGAGTGGCAGCGAGGGCTGCTTTCTGACTCAGTCTTCGATAATTTCTTGAATGGCACAGGTTTGGTTAAGGCGAGATACCTTGCTTTCTAGCGAGACCCTCCCACGGTTTTCATCACGTGCGTCAGTCAGCCTCAAGTCCTGGATGTTCTCCCCGAAGTCGGTGATGGCGCAGCTGTCCCTAGCTACATAAAGACACTATCACCCGCACCAGAGACTGGGCCTCCTTGAAGATATTCTGGGTCTCAGTGGGGTGTGGGAGGCTGACATTTTTTTTTTTTTTTTTAATTTTTTGACAGGCAGAGTGGACAGTGAGAGAGAGACAGAGGAAAAAGGTCTTCCTTTTTCCGTTGGTTCACCCCCTCCAATGGCCGCTTCGGCCTGCGCACTGTGCTGATCCGAAGCCAGGAGCCAGGTGCTTCTCCTGGTCTCCCATGGGGTGCAGGGCCCAAGCACTTGGGCCATCCTCCACTGCCCTCCTGGGCCACAGCAGAGAGGTGGACTGGAAGAGGGGCAACCGGGATAGAATCCGGCGCCCCAACTGGGACTAGAACCCGAGGTGCCGGCGCCGCAGGTGGAGGATTAGCCTATTGGGGTGCGCCGCCGGCCGGGAGGCTAACATTCTGCCCCAGCTCCTTGAGGAGGCGCTCCGTCTCCTGCGCCGTCCGCTTCCTGACCGCCTGGATGTCTCCTTTTCCCTTTTTTTCCATGGAGTCTATTTCAAACAGCTGTGTCGTCAGAATCCTCTCCAGTTTCTTGTAATTCTTGGCATCTGACAGGCCACTGAAGCCGATGACTGGCTGTTCTATGTTCCTCACTTCCCTCTGGATTTCCTGGAGCCTATTAATAGAAGGGTGCTGTTTCCCATATCCATACTTTGGTTGTGTTCAGTTTCATAAGCACTGCCCACCCAGGCCATGGCGCCCCAGTGATTTCTAAAAATCGCTTTTGTGCAAAGGTTATATAACAATTGCCTTGCAGCGATACATTTGTCTTATATGCTTTGCTGTTCCATCAGTGACCCAAACATGTTGTTTCTGCTCCTCGGTTAACTTATTGTATCTTACATTTCAGCAGACAGGAGAGTTTTTTACAAGGTGGGAGTTGATTTACTTGGTGGAGAGGATCCTTCATTAGCTATTCTTTTATGTAATGGTGCAATTCCATGTTTAACTCTATTTTATATATGCCATTTCCCCTTCATTATCTTATAATGCATTACCCCTGCCATAACAGGTATTTCAAGCATAGGAGAACTTCATGTCCAATTATTAATTGTTTGGTTCCAACTAATGCCCAATATGCAGCCAATAGCTACTACTCAAAAGGGGTGTGCTGAATGCCAGCTGTAGGCAATTTTTTAGACCAGAATCCCAAGAAAAAACTCTCTTGTATTTGACATAAACTACAATCAGCATAACCACGTTATACAGAAACCTGAATTTCCACTGGTCCCTCTTTCAAAGGCCAGGGATCTAGGACAATCTTTATAGCAGCTTTGACCTTTACAAATGCCTTAGCTTTTTTTCTCCCCATTTAAAGTTTTTTCTTTGTAACTTCATACAGGGGCTGTAAAAATTGTCCCAAGTGAGGAATGCAAGGCCTCCAACAACTGAAGAGACCTACAAATCTTTGAGCTTCCTTTTTATTGGTATGGTCAGTAAGATCCAAGATTTCCTTGATGAACTTTAGGAAGAATTTTCCTGATGTCATTGATTACAGTGTATTCCTAAATAATTTAACATTTTGAGAAGGATTTGGAATTTTAGCTGGATCAATTCCCCAACCTTTTGCTTTTCATGTGTGTAATCAATTTGTGTAATGCTTCTTATACTGTTTCTGAAGTCATTTCCTGAATAATACCTTAGATAAAATGGTTTATTTGCATTCCAGTTATGCTAAATTCAACTAAATGTTCTCCCATTGTTCAATGGCATACAGTGAGACTATGTAAATAGCACAGTAGTGATCTGGTAAAATTGTATTGGCAAATTTGCCAGGTAAAGTCAAATTGATTCTATCGAAGTAGATCAATAAGTATAGTAAGAAATTCATTTGCTAAATCAATAGTAGTATAGCAATAAGCAAAAGATTTCTGGATTATCTATTAGAGTGATTGTATCAGGCATTGCAGCAACAAGAGGAGTTATTTTATGTAATAGCTGATAGTTGACATGCATTTTCAGAGTTCTGTCTGACTTTGTAACTGCACATGATGGATTATTTCATTTTGTGATAGTATGCGTCAATGTTCCTGCCTGTACATATTCCTTAATAATATCAGTGATTTCCTCCAGAAATGCAATATTGTTTTCAAAGCAATCACCTTGGCTGTGGTAATCTCACCAGCGGCATAGGGACTTTACTTACTAAAACTGTTATAGTACCTATTTTTATAGCAAGTTGATATTTTAAAGTTAATTCAAGGCCATACCTTAAGGAATATTTATTCCAATTATATATTTTATGATAGGCACAAACACTACAGAATATTCTTTCCAAGGTAATTTTCCTGTTTTTGTTGTAAATTTTATTTTCCATTTCCTCTAATTCTAGTAATAGTAACAAGCAACCCTTTTTGAAGCTATTAGGGTTTCCATAAATTAGGAAGGCCTCCACCCCAGTATCAATTAAGGCCCTAGCTATTGTGGTGGATCCATTTTCCCAATATGCAGTCAAATTAATCTATGGCTATAAGAGATTTTACTGACTTAATTGATTTGTACTGGCACCAGGGCTGGAGCATTATCCTGATTCCTTTTAAATATCCCAAGGTTGACTACAGGCCAGGGGAAGGAGGGGAGCCATCAGCTCCAACATGACCTTTTCATTTGTACTCTTTTCCTTAGCTCTTTATACATTTTCCATGAGTCTTTAGTCAGCAATACACCATTTTATTAACTCCTGCCTGCAACAAAGCCTGAAATAGTTCTTTCAAATAATTTGATCTTCATGTTATCATTACTGTTATTATTTTTTTAAATTTGACAGAGTTAAACAGTGAGAGAGAGAGGCAGAAAGGTCTTCCTTCCATTGGTTCACTCCCCAAGTGGCTGCCACTGCCGGAGCTACGCCAATCCAAAGCCAGAAGCCAGGTGCTTCCTCCTGGTCTCCCATGCGGGTGCAGGGGCCCAAGCACTTGGGCCATCCTCCACTGCCCTCCCAGGCCACAGCAGAGAGCTGGACTGGAAGAGAAGCAACCGTGACTAGAACCTGGTGCCCATATGGGATGTGGGTGCCACAGGCAGAGGACTAACCAAGTGAGCCACAGCACCCACCCCCATTACTATTATTGTTATCATAGTGTATATTATCTGTATGAGGTGACTGATTCTATTTGCCCAAGTCTCCTAATAGGCATGTCTTATCTAAAACCTCATTTAAAGGATTCTAGGCATAAAATGAATGTTCTAACAATGCATTGCAAATCTCAGGGACCCAGAAAAATAGGAATCAACCAAATTCAAAAATAGTTGGAGGAAAGAAATAATAAAAGTTAGATAAATTTTAAAATGATACAAAATATCAGTGAACTAAAGAGATGTTTTTGGAAAAAATTAAATTGTAAGCCATAAGTCCAACTAACCAAAAAAGGGGAAGATCTGAATTAACAAAATCAGAGATATAAAAGGCAATCTTATGAGGGATACTACAGAAACAAAAAGAAAAATCAGGAAACTTCAAATAACTATATGCCAACAAATTGGAAAATCTAAAAGAAATGGATCTATTTCTGGACAAATACAAAATTGAGGCACAAAGACACAGAAAATCCAAACAGACCAATGCCCAGGATGGAGACTGAAGGAGTCCTGAAGACCCTCCCAACAGAGAAAACACCAGGACCAGAAGGCTTCATTGCTGAATTCTACCATACTCTTCAAGAACTACTTCCAATTTTTCTCACACTTTTCAAAACAATTGAATGGAAGGGAATCCTCCCCCAAACTCCTTCTATGAGGCCAGCATCATCTTCATTCCAAAACAAGAAAAAACATACAATGAGTTATAGACCAATAACTGAATCCTCAACTAAATGCTAGCTAGTTGAATCCAACAACACATCAAAAAGATCATCCACTTGGATGAAGGGGGATTTATCCCTGTTATGCAGGGATGGTTCAACATAAGCAAATCAATAAAAATGATACATCACAGCAACAAATTGAAGAATAAAAATAATATGATTATATCAATTGATGCAGAGAAATATTTGATAAAATACAACATACTTTCATAATAAAATCTTAAGCAAATTGAGTATAGAAGGAATATTCCTCAGCATAATCAAGGCAATAAATGGCAAGCCTACAGTCAGTATCATATTGATGCAGAAAAGCAGGAAGCAGTCCCACTAAGCTCCAGAACCATATAAGGATGCCTAACATCTCCATTACTATTCAATATAGTCCTGGAAGTTTTAGCAAAAGGCATTAGAAAAGCAAAAGAAATCAAAGGGATGCAAGTGAGAAAAAAAGGAAGTCAAATTATCCCTATTTGAGGATGATATAATCCTACACATAGAGGAACCACAAGACACTACTGAGAGATTAGTGGAACTCATAAGAGAGTTTAGCAAAGTTACAAGATATAAAATAAATGCAAAAGAAGCAATTGCATTTGTAGACACAAAATTGCTAGTGCTGAGACAGAATTTGTAGTCAGTCTCATTCACAATAGTTATAAAAATGAAATTAACTTGGAATAACTTGGGATAAATATAAAAAAGGACATGAAAGATCTCTACAAAGAAAATCATAGAACATTAAAGAAGGAAATAGAAAAGACAAAAACATTTAAAAATTTCTAATGTACATGACTTGGAATAATTACTATTATAAAAATGTCCATCCTACCAAAAGCAATAAACAGATTCAACATGACCCCAATCAAAATATCAAATATATTTATCTCAGATCTGGGAAGAAAAGACTGTAAAATTCTTATGGAATCACAAGAGACCTTGAATAACTAAAACAATCATAAACAATAAAAATAAAGCTGGAGTCATAACAACATCAGATTTCAAGACTTATTACAGAGCAGTTATAATAAAAACAGAGTGCTATTGGCACAGAAATAGACATGTGGGCCAGTGGATCAGAAACCCTACAAAATAATCCAAACATCTACAACCAACTAATTTTTGACAAATGAGCTAAAATTGCTCCCTGGAGAAAAGACAGTCTCTTCAACAAATGGTGTTGGGAAAATTGAATCTCTAAATGAAAAAGTATGAAACAATATCCCTACTCACTAACTCTATACAAAGTTAACTCATAAGGGATCAGGGATCTAAACCTAAGGCCTGAAATCATCAAATTAGTAGAGGACAACATAGAGAAACATTGAAAGTCATTGAAGCACAGGTAATACAGGCAAGAACAGACAATGGAATTACATTAAGCTGAAAAGCATCTTCACATCAAAGAAACACTCAACAAAGTGAGGAGGGAACCAACACAATGGGAGAAAGTATTTGCAAACTATTCATCTTAAAAGGGATTAATATCCAGGATATGTAAGGCACTCAAGAACCTCAGCAACAAGAGAATCCAGTTAAGAAATGGGCTAAGGATATGAACAGGCATCTTAAAGGGTAAAATACAAATGGCCAACAGATACATGAAAAGTTGCTCAGGATCAATAGGCAGAAAAGTGCAAATAAAAGCCACAATGAACTGGTTTCACATTACCCCAGTTAGAATGGCTATCATCTAAAAATCAAAAAACATAAATAAATGCTGGTGAGGACATGGAGGAAAAGCTACCTGATACACTGTTGGTGGGGTTTTAAACTAGAACAACCATTATGGAAGACAGTATGGAGATTCCTCAGAAATTTGAAGAGAGTTCTACCATAAGACTCAGCCATTCCACTCTTGGGAAAGGAAATGAAATTATCATATAATATGAAAGAGTTATCTCTATCCCATTGTTTACAGTAGGTCAACTCACAATAAATGATATATTGAATCAACCCAAATGTCTGCAAACTGATGACTGGATAAAGAAATTGTGGTATATATACATGATAGAATATTACTTGGCCATAAAAAAAAAAGACTTTAAAAATCCTGTCTTTTGCCACAAAATGGATGCAACTAGAGACTGTTATGCTTAGTGAAATAAGCCAGCCCCCAAAAGACAAATACATTTTCCCTGATTTGTGGTATCTAATATACAGAATACAAAAAATGTGATGCACATGTGAAACTGACATTTTGAGATTTGATTAGTTTATAGCTTTTGGCTATGAATAGTGGATTTTCTACTTTCCACTTTTTGAATTCTTTATTTAGTAAAAGGTTAAGCTTGTCAATCAAAAAATTAATAAAGTCAATTGTAAATATGTCATAAAAGTTAGAACATAGGAAAAGGAGGAGGAAGGAGGTTAGGAGTGTGGGAGTAAAGATAGGGTGGCAAGTATCATTACATTCTTAAAACTGTGTGAAATACAAACGGCTTCCATAGCCTTGGAAGCTCATGGCCAGAGCCTCGGGTGATCACTGAGGTCATAAATAAGAGTGCTAATTGTTAAATTAACAACCAAATTCATTGTGCACTTATCCCCCATATAGGACCTCTGGCTTTAATGAGTTGTACTATGAGAATTATCTGCAAAACTTGTTCTCAAACAGTACTTTATACATTGTGTGTGAGTATGAGTGAAAATTGTTGAAATCTTTACTTAGTATAGAGTTGGTCTTCTGTATATAAAGTTAAATTAAAAAATGAACCTTAATGAAGAATTGGAGGAGAGAGGGAGTAGGAGGTGAGACAGGAGTGGAGGTGGGAGGGTGGGTCTGAGGGAAAGAACCACTATATTCCTAAAGTTGTACCTATTAAATGTGCATTCATTAAATAAAAGCTTTAAAAAAACTGTGTGAAGGCCGGCGCCATGGCTCACTAGGCTAATCCTCCACCTTGCGGTGCCGGCACACCCGGTTCTAGTCCTGGTCGGGGCACCGGATTCTGTCCCGGTTGCCCCTCTTCCAGGCCAGCTCTCTGCTGTGGCCAGGGAATGCAGTGGAGGATGGCCCAAGTGCTTGGGCCCTGCACCCCATGGGAGACCAGGAGAAGCACCTGGCTCCTGCCATTGGATCAGCGCGGTGCGCCGGCTGCAGCGCGCCAACCGCGGCGGCCATTGGAGGGTGAACCAATGGCAAAAGGAAGACCTTTCTCTCTGTCTCTCTCTCTCTCACTGTCCACTCTGCCTGTCAAAAAAAAAAAAAAAAAAAAAAAAACTGTGTGAAATAAATGAAATGTATTCTCTGTATGTACATTTTTAAAATTAAAATATAGAATAAATATAAAATTCCTGCATTTGAAATCAAACAAACATCACTCTTTAAGTTAATAGAAAACCAAAAACAAAGATGAAATTGTCTAGAATGACACTGTGGGATGTTTCAAAACCAGCATTAAATTGAATCTTATCACAATGCAGAAATAGCAAAAGAAATTCAACTTGAGTGAGTGACAGAGAATACTATGCATAGATAGCTCTGAAAGACGATGTCATTAAAATGGCCAGAAAAACCAACATGATTTCATTGAGTTGATAAAATTTTAATACAGATAGTAACCAACAATCTAGCTGTTTGCATACACTAAATTACTGATACACAAATGACAGTAATAAAATCAAAGAAAAATAGAAAGTGATGTTCATATCACTGTAAATTGTGATCACTTTGTTTGGAGCTGTGTAGTTTGGTAGGGATAATTACAAATTACCAAATATAAAGGAATTTAGTGAAAACAATGTAAAATTGTATTTATATTTTAAAAACTATTACATACCACAGGAACTTAAATCAAGAAAAGAAAATACCACTTTACAGAAGAATCCTAATAGAGAGATTCCCTCATGTAGAATAAAACAATGGAAAATTTCAACATCAGTGATAAATTTGGAGTTCCCTAAAAATTCCAAAATTTTAAAAAGTGTATGATTCACTAGCATGAAACAATAAATTTTGTCAGACTGTTCAGATACTGTTTACAGGAAACATTCCAAGACAACTTAAAAAGTTTCAGAGGGCTGACAATCTTATAATGAAAAAAAAAAATAATCAAAGTGTCTACAGACCATGATTCTCTAAGAAACCAAAATTATATATGGGGAATAGTATTGAATTCAAAGGGAAATAAAGGGAATAAAGGGATGTAAATGTTATGATAGAATGATGTGATAACTAGGAGCAAACAGAGTATTTTGGTAGGAACAATGAGTGTCAAGAAAAAATGAGCCTAATTATTGAATAATTATCCATAAATTTTCAGGTAAAGTCATAAAAATTGCAGGAAATAAAATCCAGAAAATATCAGGTCTCTTACAAAATGATCTCAGTTAAACAACACCAGCATCTAGAAATAAATTACTGGAAATTTCAATATTATTGGGAAATACAATCACATAAAAATCCAAAAAGGGTAAAAAAAAAAAATGTCCTTGTAAGAGTAAAAGTGTACCATGGCCCTAGATGGCTCTGAAAAGCTTCAAAGATAAAAATTGCTTGGGTTTCCTAAAAAACTTTAGTGAATTGTCAACATAATGAAAGAGCCAACAAAAAGGCCCCATGTTCACAATGCTAGCACTAGTAAACACTAGCCTTATTTTGATGGTAAAATAAGGTAATATTCATATATTCAAACACAAAGTAAAGATTAAACTTTTTCTCATAGGGGCCGGCGCCGTGGCTCACTTGGTTAATCCTCTACCTGCAGCACCGGCATCCCATATGGGTGCCAGGTTCTAGTCCCGGTTGCTCTTCTTCCAGTCCAGCTCTCTGCTATGGCCCAGGAAGGCAGTGGAGGATGGCTTGGGTCCCTGCACCCGCATGGGAGACCAGATGGAAGTACCTGACTCCTGGCTTTGGATTGGCA
The DNA here is from genome assembly GCF_033115175.1 of Lepus europaeus. Lineage (NCBI taxonomy): Eukaryota > Metazoa > Chordata > Mammalia > Lagomorpha > Leporidae > Lepus > Lepus europaeus. The sequence continues at coordinate 84,003,307 of NC_084843.1, read as the reverse complement.
CAGAGCCAGCTGTGGTGGCCATTTAGGGGGTGAACCAACAACAGACCTTTCTCTGTCTCTCTCTAACTCTGCTTGTCACATTAAAAAAAAAAAAAAAAGACTCAATGAGTTTTATAAAAAAAATTTTTTTCTCATATTAAGGTATAGATTATATTGTGATTACTGTGAGTAGAACTTTTATTTTGTGTAGTAATCATAAAGCTTAAACACAGGGACCACCATTGCACTGCAGCAGGATAAACCACCGCTTGCAATGCCAGCATCCCATATGGGCACTGGGTAGAGTCCTGACTGGTCTTCTTCCAATCCATCTCCCTGTTAATGTGCCTGCAAAAGCAATGGAGTATGGTTCAAGTGCTTGGTCCCCTGTCGCTCACCTTGGAGACCTCCAGGAAGCTCCTGGTTCCTGGCTTCAGCATGGCCCAGCCCCAGGCATTGCAGCCATTTGAGAAGTGAACAGACTGAGGAAGGGTCTCTCTAGCTCTCTCTCTCTCTCTCTCTCTCTCTCTCTCTCTCTAGCTCTGCATTTAAAATAAATAAGTAGATCATTTTTTAAAAGATAAAAATAAATAAATAATAAAGTGATGAGCATATACAAAGGTGTTTGAAAAATAGTACATTAACTTGCATTTAAAATGTAAAATAAAGGAAAAATGATGGAAATGAAGCAAATATCTTGGTAATTACCAAGAAAGCCTGAAGAAAAGATACTTAAATCTATAGCTACACTCTAGAACTTCAAAATTAAAGTTAAATATATGGTACTCTAGAATTCCAGAAAAGCTCGATAGCATAACAACTGAGAATTGAGAAGGACTGAATGGGTTAAGATAGCTCTGATAATTTGGAGACATAAAAGAGCTGCAAAGAGAATTTAGATGACTTCCATCAAGTTGATATCACCAAAAAAATGCCACCCAAGAAGGCCTAAATTTAATAGTAGTAGGGTTAGCTTATAATAGGATATTGATGACATTAACAGGTCACACAATTGAATTAAAATGCATCATCAACTAAAACAATGTATATTTTTTATAACATCAATAATACATACACAATCAATACATACATACACATGTATTCAGAATAAAAAATAAAATACAGAATCAAATACAATACAGAATAAAAAATAAATACGTGTGTTAGTATTTAACCTATATTCTGATTACTGTAAGTAGCAGTGAGCAATAACGTAGGGGCAACAATAGCATGACAAATATATACAAAAAACTATGTGAACTAATGTGTCCTAAGTGTGCACTAAACTTGATAAGTGAAAGAAAAGATCAACAATGGTAAGCAAAGAAAATATTGAGCCCTTTACCAGAAAAATCTTAATGAAAGCTACTCACATCTATAGCTACTCTTAAAAATATGAATTATCAAAAGTTTATTTATACTTATAAACCACCAGAAAAGTTAAAACTATAGCACATGGAAAAAGAGAATGATATGGGCCAAAAATCCTTTTGATGAACTGTATACATAAAAGTGGACAAGAAAATTATCACAATTTTGCATATGTTGAAGACCTTCCAATGTAAAAGTCAAGCAACACACTGATAGGTTTAGTCATAGGCTGGCCTTCCATTAGGTTACCGATCATATACTCAGGTGATAAGAATAAATTCAAAGAGGGGGGGCTGGCGCTGTGGCGCAGCAGGTTAAAGCCCTGGCCTGAAGCGCCAGCATCCAATATGGGCGCCACTTATGGTCCTGGCTGCTCCTCTTTTAATCCAGCTCTCTGCTGTGGCCTAGGAAAGTAGTAAAAGATGGTCCAAGTCCTTGGGCCCCTGTGTCCAAATGGTAGACCGGGAAGAAGCTCCTGGCTCCTGGCTTAGGATCAGTGCAGCTCTGACTGCTGCGGCCATCTGAGGAGTGAACCAGTGAATGGAAGACCTCTCTTGTTTGTCTCTACCGCTCTCTGTAACTGTCTTTCAAATAAATAAAAATAAATCTTTTAAAAAAATTCAAAGAGGGGATGGCATTTGTCATGGTGAGTTGAACCACTTCCTGTGACACCAGCATCCCATATGGTGCTGGTTCATGACCCAGCTGTTCCAGTTCCAATCCAGCTCCTTATTAATAGCCTGGGAAAGCAGTTGAATATGTCACAAGTACTTGTGCCTTTACCACCCATGTGCAAGACCCTAAAAAGCACCTGGCTCCTGGCTTTGGCCTGCCCCAACTTCAGCTCTAGCTATTGTGGCCATTGGAGGAATGAAGCAGCAGTTAGAAAAAAAAATTTTTTTAAAGATTTATTTATTTAATTTGTAAGTCAGAGTCACACAGTGTGGGAAGGAAAAGCAGAGAGAGAGAGAGAGAGAGAGAGAGAGAGAGAGAGGTCCTCCATTTGCTGGTTTATTCCACAATTGGTCACAATGGCCGGAGCTGTGCTGATCCAAAGCCAGGAGCCAGGAGCTTCCTCCAGGAATCCCACGCCGGTGTAGGAGCCCAAGGACTTGGGTCATCTCTCATGGCTTTCCCAGGCCATAGAAGAGAGCTGGATCAGAAGTGGAGCAGCCAGGATTCGAACCTGCACCCATATGGGATGCCAGAACTGCATGAGGCGTCTTTATCCACTCTGCCTTTGCCACAGCACCGGCCCCGAAAATCTTAATCTTGTCCCTCTCTTTCTGTAACACTCAAATAAAAAAGAAAAGAGAAGAAAAAAAAAAATAAACTGAAAAACAAAACAAAATTTTCAAAAGAGGTGTACCAGTTAAAATAAAAATTATACTTTCCTTACTGTGAATATAATTCAGCTACTTGATAATGACAATAATAATGCGACAAGCACATAAAAGAGATTCTTGTCAATTTTTAGTCCATTACTTCTACATTAAAAAGAAAATAAGAGCAAATTAAGGAATAGAAGTAGACCAAAGATCATTCAAATAAGCAGAAGAACTTTAAAGCAGATGTTTGTATCTAGAGCTAGACCTTCAAAATTTATATATACATAAACATATATTAATATATATTACCTATATACTTATATATTATTTATCATCAGGAAAATATAGTTTAGAGTTCCCTAATAGTCCAGTTCCTGATTATGAGATTGTGGAGTGAAGCACTAGATTGTGACTCACATTGTCTGTCCCTCTGGGTCTCCATACCTATTTTTTAAAATTAAATTAAAAAATATAATTCAAGGATCAAAAATCATTTCAAGATCCTGCCACTTAATCACATAATTGCCAAGACATGTACAGTATCTAGACCCACAGTGGAAAACTTGAATAATCAACAAAATTGAAGAAACAATGACTCAGAGTTCTATAAAAATCCAATAATGCATATATATTTATATATAACTTTACATATATTATATTTATATATGTATGCATATATTACCTTGAGGAGAGAGAATGATTAACCTTGACTAGGATAGCACTAAGACATTATGTATATGAAGGTTTCCAGGACACCTATAGAATGTTGTGGGTGATGATGATCTCACAATGAAAATTTAAATCATCATGGCCATCAGTTCATAGAGCTGGGAATGGTCTAGAATATGATTAGTGAAAAAAGTGAGCTCCATTAACTCAAAGATGAAACAAAAAATTAAATTTCCCAAGTGAAACAATATCAAGTTCCATAAAAGTCCTTAAAATCTAAAATAATACAAAACAAAGAGTCCCTGCTAATGAGAGAGATGGACCTGACCCAAGATTATACTCAGATACTGTGAACTAAAATTTGCTTGGACAAGTTCCAGATTTTAGAAAATTTATTTCCAAACATTGATAAAGCAAATCGAGTCTTCCTGAAGTTTTCAGTGCTAGAATTGGCACAAATTAGGTTATTGAATTTTTTCTGATGGTTATAACAAATTCAAATGCAACATGAAAAATATAAAAAATGTGTGCCTTCCCATATACATTGTATTCTGACTACTGGCTGTACCAATGGGAAATCTGGTAGGTGCAGAAATAGTAACACAAGGAGGTGTAATACAGATTAAAATAGTAATAAAATTACATTTTAAAATGATTAATCTTAACACCATCTGAGAAAGATACACAGAGAGTACAAAATAAATGTGAGCTCCTTGGGATGTAAGGCACCATTACTAAGATAACAGATGTTGGAGTCAAAAACTGTAGAAGACATCACCAAATCTGATTTGTACTTCTATTGGCACACAAACATGACAAAAGTGACACTTTTTCAAAAGCTACAGACACTTTAATTTGTCTTAAAATCATGAAACAATGAACTATAATCCTGTAAGAGAAATGATAGGTCTTTTATCAGATGTTTAGTCGACATAACTGATCATTCTTACATATAAAGGTTATTAAAGTTTCTGTGTCAAGGAGGACTTGCATGGATGGCTCATGCTTTACTTGCAGCACCGTTCAAGCACATTGTACCCAATAATTCAAGATTTGATTTAACAAAGTAGCTGAAATGAGAGCAGCAGTGCTATTTCACAAGTAGGACATATATCTAATCTTCCAGAGTTTATTAAAATAAAATTAATATATTTATTTTAGTTTTGAATAACTGGAAATGAATCCCAATTATAAACTTCTTAGGGATAAAGATTTTCCCACAGAACTAAACATATCCCTATGTAAAACTGTGACTATGAAAAACCTATATGTACAAAATTAACTCTATAAAATTTAACCAGTATAAAACTATGTATGTACCCAAATACTTACATTACCAATGAAATTCTCAGCACATTATGTTGCTTGTTAGTTCACAAAATGGTTGCTATATTTATGTTTTTTTATATTGTTCTGATGTTAAAAATCACTGTCAGCTAAGCAACAAGTAATGCATAATCAAGGTCCTACTTATAAAAGGGTTATACTTGCAGTGGGAGCACAGGTGAACATAACAACAAAAAGGAAGTGACAAGAAAAGTTGACTGGTACATTCTCTGAAATGTACTCCTGCAATTGACAAGGAAGTACAAATGATAGAACATGTAATTGATAAAATGAAAAATATATTGTATGTAGTTCAGGAAACAGAACTAAGTTTCTATGTTCATTAGCTGAAAATTATCTTAAGAGAAAGCTGGAATATTGGTGAAGAAGTTAACAGTTAAAGATTTTGAAAACTGAAGCTGTTAACAGTTCTATCACAAGACCACATATATGCCGCAGTCCGACTGACACAGTAGAGCAATCCATCTGTGAATCTATGTGGTTGTACCAAAGAGTGCCCAAGTGTAATTGTGAAAGGACTTGACAGATTTTTCAACTGAAATTAAATCATTCTGGAAAAGGATACCCAGGGGATATAGAATGTGAGGAAAATAAATATTTTTTAATGTTTAAAAGGACTGCATCTGTGGAATTTAAGTTAAAACACCCTTAGCAGCTGTGCTCTAGAATTTCTCGACAGGAAATAGAGAGAAACTGGGTGGGATGCAGCATTGATTGATTTCCTTGAAATGCATAGAGATTTTACTTGCTTGGAGTAACACTGGAATAGCTGATAGAACTTATTTGGGTGCCACTAAAACTCCTACACGTTTAACCTGTTGAAAATCAGGGATCCTAAAGAATACAAACGTCTAAAAACATCTGAAAATTCCAAGTGACCAAATAAACTACAAATAATCAACAAGGACTCTATGAATCAAAAATCAGACCCTCAGCAGACACCAAATCTATAGGCATCTTAATCAGAACTTCTCAAATTTCCACATTTAAGCTACCCAGTCTGTGGTATTTTGTTATGGCAGCTGTGACACACACTAGATCACCAGCTCTAATCAAGTCTATGCTCCACCTCTGTGCTCTCCTGCACTACTGACCAAAACATTTATGGTAATATTGAAACAGAGTTTTTCTTATACAAGTGTTTATCTAATACCAGTTTTATTTAAGACCCAAGCACAAATTACAAATATTTTTCAAAAGAGTCAATGCCTTTTAAAAGCTATGTAATTGAGGATTATGAGTAATCACATAATATAGCTGAAATTTCTGTAAAAAGAGTACCGGTGAGGTTTAGACATAAGATTACTTTATATAACACATACATGGCCACATCCAAATTTAATATATTAAAAAGGTATAATTCCTGATTATTTATTATGTAATCATTAATGTTTTATCTTCATTTCTGAATCATTTTATTCAGATTCTATATATCAGCTTTGTCTCCCTTACCTGTTAAGCATTCTACCATGTGGTAAATTAACAAAATAATGCTGATAATTACATATTTGAACATTTTTTTCTCTTTTCTTACATATTTTAACATTTAAAAAGATCTTAGAAATCACCTCACCTACCCATCTTCATTTTAAAGGATGAAGAAACAGATGCAGAGAAGTTTAGGTATTTAGTTACTGCAAGTTTTGTCTATGATCAAAGTTAGAGGCCGGTGTCATGGCTCACTAGGCTAATCCTCCGCTGCGGCACCAGTACACCGGGTTCTAGTCCCAATTGGGGCACCGGTTCTGTCCCAGGTGCTCCTCTTCCATCCAGCTCTGTTTTGTGGCCTGGGAAGGCAGTAGAGGATGGCCCAAGTCCTTGGACCCTGCACCCGCATGGGAGACCACAAGGAAGCACCTGGCTCCTGGCTTTGGATCAGCATAGCAGCCATTTGGGGGGTGAAGCAACAGAAAAAAAGGAAGACCTTTCTCTCTGTCTCTCTCACTGTCTAACTCTGTCAAAAAAAAAAAAGTTAGATATAGCTTTTGTGAGAATTAAAATTTATATAATTTGGAAATTGCCCATTTTGAAAAGAAATAGAAAATCAAGTAAGAAATTTAAGACTGACTTTGAATGTAAAGAGAAATCTAGAAAAAGCAAATACCATGAATATGGCTATTATAAAATCCAGAAAATAGCATTACTATTATGAAACTGTCTCATGGATATCTGCAATACTTTTTTCTTTATATTAGCTACATATTTCTTGATCATCTCTTCATGTTACAATTGTGTAAAGCCATTTTCTAAATAAAATATAGAAAGATCATCAGATTCTCCTATAATAACATTGGTGGGAATTTGGCTTTTATTATTGATGATTTAGTTTCTTTCAGCTTCATATTAATTATTGGTATTGCCACACCTGTAACTTGCACACCATTTTTTTCCCTGTTCAGCCCATGAAAGCCTTTGGAAAACTTCTTTCTTTCATCTACCTGAACAAAGAAATTTCCCAACCCACCCATCAACCTTAAACTGACTATGAGCCTATGTTACTGTGGTATTCCAAGCAGGGAGCAAAGCAGACTGTCTCAGATCCTTCTCTTGGAATCCATGATGGCATCTGTATTCCAGGGCACAGGGCCGTTTGGAAATAATCCTGGCTGCCCACCACTCTGCTCTCAATCCAAGGATCAGAATATCAAGAGGATCTAAGCTTAGTAGGTGACTGACGCCGTGCCACCTGAGAAGAGCATGGTGAGACTTGCAAGGAGCCAAAGGCAAGTGACAAGCCTAGAGGTTAAGCTTCATTAATTTTAAAGATTCATTTATTTATTTGAAAAACAGATGGGGAGGGCGGTGTGCGGGGGAGAGATGTTTCATCCAACAGTTCACTACCCAAATAGCTACAATGACCAAGGCTGGACCAGGCTGAAGCCAGGAGCCAGGAGCTTTATCTTGGTCCCACACAGGTGGCAGGGTCCAAGTACTTGGGAAATCTTCCAAGGCCCTTTAGCAGGGAGCTGGATCACAAGTGAAGCAGCCAGGATTTTAACTGATGTCCATATGGGATGCTGGTGTCATAGGCGACAGCTTAACACACTGCACTACAATGCTGGCCCTAAGCTTTTTGAATTTACAGTCCATCTGCACCTGCCTACGGCAGTTCTTTTACCAGAAGCCATACATTGTTTTTCATTTTCCTAACTGACCTGATAAATACTCAGGTAAAATTAACGACAGCAAATACTGAGAAATCAGCCTAAGTTGTTTGTATCCCCTGTGTATAGCAGCTCAATTCACAATAGTTAAGGTTTGGAACCAACCCAGATGTCCATTAGCTGATGTAAAGAAGATGCTTTTATATGCACTATGGAATACTAAATCCTGCATTTTGCATCAAAATGGATACAACTAGAGACCATTATGCTTAGTGAAATAAGCCATTCCCAAAAAGACAACCACATGCTTTCTCTGATATGCAGTAGTTAATAGAGAATACAAAAGAGCATAAGGGTGAAACTGAAAAATTATGATTTTATTATTGTTTATAGCTCTTGTCTATGTTCCTGTGGAACAGTGGTCTTTCTACTTTTTACTTGTTGAATATTATAGTTAGTAGTGCATGGAGCCTGTAATTATAAAGTAAATTGAGTGTGTTATTGTAAAAATTAAAGGAACAAAAGAAAGAATGAAAGGAGGAGGAATTGAGGGAGGGTGGGAGGGAACTATGGTTATAGTATTAGACCTGTGCTATGAAATACATTAATAAATATTAAAAATAGAGTTTGTGATTACCTTATATGTACCCAAACCACAAGTCCCTGAGGTTAAAATAAGCTAGCAATAAATAATCAAAAACTATTTCTCTGGCTCAAAGTTCTGTCCCATGTTTTAATAGTTCAGCGCCTGATTCACTTAGCTCCTTCTTGACATCTATGTCACAGCATCTCTTCCCACTTCTAGACACATGGTTGGCTATGTAGCTCCCAGTCCTCAGTTACATTCCTTGTTGCACTCTGCACAGGTTGTATACCTTGGACTTTCACTCACCTAGGCCTCTGCCAGCTGCTGATGACCTCCATATGGGTGGGCATTCATCCTATTGATAGATCACCTCAGTCAACATTTCCAACAAGACTGTTATTCTGCACTTTGTTCCCATCGTGCCTGTCCAAATTCTTCTAAGCATTACCAGGCAGTTCTGCCATTTGCTTGCAGGGCCTGCAGAGTTCAGTGAGATATCATTCTGAGTTGTGGAAGTATTTCTGAATTATTAATGGTAGTTTTAATCGCAGCCTTCCATCCTCAAAGTCTAGATAAAACAGGCAAAGCAAACACACTTCAGTCCTTAGATTTATTATGCGGTGCCTGCAATTTCATAAGGAAATATTTTATTTTGTACTTTCACTTTAGAAATTGACATAAAGTTTAATATTAGCATACTCTGGAGCATCTCAAGCAAAACATCCTTGCAGTGGAATCCTGCTGTAGAGTCCAAATACAGCTTGCTCTGTAAGTACTGAAAAAGTTAAGAAACCTGCCTGCCTTTCCACCTTTTCTCCTTCCTTCCCTCTTTCCTTTCTTCCACCTCATATGAGCAGTAAGCATATCCTTAGAGTTGAACCCAATCTGGGCCCATGAATACATGCTTTGAGCCACAACTATCCCAGACCTCAGAGAGCACACAGTCTGAACATTTAAAATTTGCATTTGCAACAACTGTGAGCTGTTCAATAGTTTTGAGAGAGGAAACAGGTGTGAGAATGGAACTGCTGCATGGTACACAGCAAAGTTGTGCAGATTCTCAAGGAGAGATGAGATTGCACAATAACTGTAGTCTTCTGATTCTGCTGCCAAAATAATGAGATGGGATGGAAAAGAAGAGTCTTTAATTTTTAGTCTTTCAAATATATGAACTGTGAATCTGCATTATTTTTTCTTTTTGCAGTTATATTAAGTGTTGTAGGCATCCAGCGTGTCTACCTAGTTTTTTAAGGTTGCATTAGTTGTATTAATTTACCAAATACTTTTAAAGTACTTAAAACATGCTAGGCACTATATTAAGTGTTTAAAAATATCAACTCTATTGACATATATGTTGGATACACTGTGAGTAAAAATAATGCAATAAAAGTTTGGATATTCAAAGAATACATTTTGTTTACCCTTTATGGAGCCACTCAAATTTGAAATATCTTTTTGTAGATGAGAGTTCTGATGAGAATATATACAAGATCTAAACAGCAAATATTCAGGGGGCCAGCACTGTGGCACAGCAGGTTAAAGCCCTGGCCTGCAGTGCCCTCATCCCTTATGGGTGCCAGTTCAAGACCCAGTTGCTTCACTTCCAATTCAGCTCTCTGCTATGGCCTGGAAAAGCAATAGAAGAAGGTCCAAGTGCTTGGGCCCCTGTACCCATGAGGGAGACTCAGAAGAAGCTCCTGGCTTCTGGCTTCAGATCGGCACAGCTCCAGACATTGTGGTCATTTGCTGAGTGAACCAGCAGATGGAAGACCTCTCTCTCTCTCTGCTCTCCTTCTCTCTATAACTCTTTCAAATAAATAAAATAAATTTTTAAAAAATAGCAAATATTCAAACATATAAACCTTCTCCAACACAAAATGTTTTTTTGTCTTGGTCTCATAATCAAGTCTGTCTGTTCATATTGTCCACAGGAAGCTCTTTGGCTCCAAGTGGAAATAGACATATGGGACATTGTGCCTCCCAGCACCAAACAGCCCCAGGGTTGTGTTAATACTGAGGGAAGCCTAGGTGAGCTTGACCCCTGCAGCCCCAACACTAAAGCTTAAAACAAGATTTCTACTTATTAAAGGGCATGAGCTTTATCAATAGTTGCTGGGCTGGCCTAGCCCGGTAATAGGATTTCTACATAAATAATACTCTAAAATTTTCATTGCAATAATATGTGCCTGTCATAATTCAGCAAACAAATTGTAGATAAAGAGGGCTGTGGCAAATTAAGACATTGCTTGGGATGCCCACATCCTATACCAAAACATCAGTTCATGTCCTGGGTCCTCTTCCTCCAATCTAGTTTTCTGTAAATATTCATGTGGGACAGCACATGGTGGCCCAAGTACTTGGGTTCTTGCCACCTATGTGGGAGACCCAGATGGAGTTCCTGGCTCACAGATTCAGCCTGGCTCAGCTCTGATTCTTGCAGGCATTGAGGATGAAAGATCTCTCTCACCCTCACCCTCATTCTCTATCCCTTCGCTGTCTGTCACTCTACCTTTCAAATTAATTAATTAAAAATATTGTAGATAAAGAAAAATTTCACTGTTTCTTTCATTTGGTCTCCCTCTTTCTTTTCTGATTCTTCTCTAGTTTGCTTTCAAACACTGACAACTTCATTCAGGAATCAAAAATTTAAAGTAGATCATAGTAAAAATTCAAATAAATGGAGGAGGGAGGGTGGCAGCATGCACAGGAGGGTGGGAAGTACCACTATGCACCCAAGTCTGTATATATTATGTACACTGAATTTGTTCAACTTGAAAACTAAGTAAAGACATTAATTTTAAAAAAGAATGTCACAGTACACAGGTCTTGGAGCTTTAAGATCAGGGAAAAGATAGCCATTTGTGAAGACAGTCTTTCTTCCTTTAGAATAAGTTTCAAGAATATTTAGATACAGGTTTTAAAATGTTAATAAAACCTGTAAAAATTTCTTTCAAATTAATTAATTAAACATATTATAATTTTTACAGCAATTCAAAAATCTGTAAGAATGTTGATTCAAAACATACCTAGTCCACTTCCAGTCAGGATAATAGCAGGAACTGAATTTCTTCTACCTGAAAGAACTTCAAACAACATGCACTAAACAACATTGTACATTGACACTGAAGGAAAGTCATCCACAAGTGATGGGAAACAGATGAAGCAAGATATACAGTTGCCTCAATTTCAGGGTGAGGGGCCCAGACATACTCCAGTTGCCTTTCTGACTAGAAGGTAGAGATTAGGACTCAGGGGAGCTAAGTCAGCTAGAACTCACAACACAGAATGATAGAGGAAAATGTACAGACAGAATTCTGGAGATTAGCAAGTACTTGGGCCATAAAATGCTGCTTTCCTAAGCACATCAACAGGGAGCTGGGATGGAAGTGGTATAGACAGGACTTGAACTGGTGCCCACATGGGATGCCAGCCTTGCAGACAGTGACTTAACCCATTAAGCCACAATACCAGCACCAGATGTGCTGATTTTGACAACAGGAATGAGGTAAAAGAGGAATGGTGGAGTGGCAGCATTCCCAGGGGAGAGTTGGAGAGAAGTAAGTAGTGAAACACTTCTGAAAGAGGAGAGATACCATGGAGCGTGATGAAGGTCAAGCATGAAGCAGTGAGCCAACACACTACCAGTGATACCCACAGCCAAGGGCTGGAAGAGACGCCATCTCCTTGAAGTGAGGTGAGACGAGACTGTGGCAGTCTATACCACTGGTGACACTGCCTCAGGGAGAACATTGTAGAACATACTGACTGAGTCTGGCCTGGAGTGCTAGTCAGGGGCAACGTGCCCACCTAACCAAGTGAAGGGAGAATACATTTCTTTTTCCCCATTCCCCAAAAGGGCAGCTGGCAACTTGTAGGGAGGAAATGTCATCTTAATAATATGAGTAAAGGGGCCGGTACAGTGGAGCAACCGGTTAAAGCCCTGGCCTGTAGCACTGGCATCTCATATGGGCACCGGTTCCGGTCCTGGCTGCTCCACTTCCCATCCAGCTCTCTGCTATGGCCTAGGATAGCAGTAGAAAATCGCAAAGTCCTTGGGTCCCTGCATCCACGTGGGAGGCCCAGAAGAATCTCCTGGCTCCTGGCTTTGGATCGGTGCAGCTCTGGCCATTGCAGCCAATTGGGGGGTGAACCAGCTGATGGAAGACCTCTCTCTCTGTCTCTCTCTCTCTCTCTCTCTGCCTATGCTTCTCTCTGTGTGTAACTCTGACTTTCAAATAAATAAATAAATCTTAAAAAAAGGAATCAGACTGAAATGTTAGATATGAAAAACTCGATAGATCAAACAGAAAATACAGTGGAAAGCCTTAAAATGGACTTTGTGAGGCAGAAGAAAGAGTATCAGAGTTAAAAGACAAATCCTTGAAAATAGACTCAAAACAAGAAGAAGAAAAATGGAAAACAGAGTTTGAGGTTTATGGGAGATTACCAAATAACCAAACATACATGTCTTAGGAGTTCTGGAAAGTATGGAAAGAGAATGGATTAGAAGATCTATTCAGTGAAATGGTAGCACAAAATTCACCTAATGTGGAGAAAGACAGAGACACCCAGTACAGGAAGCACATAAAATTCCTACTAGACATGATCTGAAAGCATTTTCACCACAACACATTATAGTCAAACTTTGAACAGTAAAACATATAGAAAAGATTCTAAAATGTGCACAAGAGTAATGTCAGATTACTGTCAAAGAATACTCAATTAGACTAACAGCTTATTTCTCATCAGAAACGCGCAAACTAGGAGAGAGTGGAGAGACATAGGTCATGTCCCAAAAGGAAAAAAAAAAGAAGCTGTCAACCCAAAATATCTTTATAAATAAAGATGAATTAAAGACCTTCCAAAGTAAAAAGAAATAGAAAGAACTTGTCAACACCTCACCAGCTTTATAAAAGATACTAAAGGATGTGCTAAACACAGAAATAGAGAATGACAGTCATCATTATGAAAGAATGTGAAGACAGAACATCTCCAAGTAAAAGTACAAAAGAAATCCAAAGAAAACAATTGGAATATTTATGGGAAAATGGCAGAACTGTCATTATTTATCAATAATAACTTTGGAAGTAGGTGCCTTACATTCTCCAATTAAAAGATACAGAATGACTGAAAGGAATAAAAACAAGACCCATCTATTTGCTGCCTACAAAAAAAAAAAAAAAAAAGAAAAGAAAAAAACCTTAAAACCTCATCAACAAAGATACACACATACTAAAAGAGAAAGGATGGAAAAAATATTTCATGTTACTGGAAAGCAAAAATGAGCATGTGTAGCCATCTTAATGTCAGAAAAAATACACATGAATACAAAATCTCTCAACAGAGACAAAGAAGGACAATTTATAATGATTAAGGGAACATGTGACTAGAGCAAATGTATATTTACCCAAAGCCAGGGCACCTTGCTATTTAAAACCAATGTTAATAGATAAAAAGAGAGACAGAGTTCAATACAATGATATTGCAGGACTTCAACACCCCACTTTCATCACTGGACAGATCAACTAGAAAAATAATCAACAAAGAAACAGAGATAATCCAAACTATGGATCAAAAGGACCTAATTAATATCTACAGAACATTTCATCTCACAGCTGCAAAATACACATTCTGTTCAGCAGTGCATGGAACTTTCTCTAAGATAGACTATATGATAGGACATAAAGTAAGTCTCAACAAATTCAAAAATAATTGAAATCATAGCACTATCTTTTCTAACCACAATGGAATGAAACTGGAAATTAACAACCTAAGAAACTCTAGAAAATATATAGCAACATGGAGACTGAAGAACATGCTCCTGAATGAACATGGTGTCATAGCAAAAATCAAAAGGAAAATTAAAAAAAATCCTAGAAATAAAGGAAGATGATGACACACATGTCAAATCTTATGGGATACAGCAAAAGCAGTGTTAAGAGAGAAATTTATAGAAATTAGTGCCCATATCAAGAAATTAGAAAGCCATTAAATAAATGATCTAACAATGCATCTTAAGGACCTAGAAAAACAACAACAAACCAAATCCAAAATTAGTTGGAGGAAATAATTAATTAAAACTAGAAAGTAAATAAAATAAAATTTAAAAAATACAAAATATCAGTGAAATGAAGAACCAATTTTGGAAAAGGAAAAAAATGACGCACCATTGGTCCAACTAACCAAAGAAATGAATATGTAAATTAATAAAATAAGAGATGAAAAAGGAGATGTTACAACAGACAACACAGAAATAAAGGAATAATCAGGAATCACTACAAACAGCTATATGCCAACAAATTGGAAAATCAAGAAGAAATGTATAGATTTCTGGGCACACATAACCTACAAAAACTGACTCATAAAGACAAAGAAAACCTAGACAGACCAATGAAAAAGAAGGAGATTTGAAATAGTAATAAAAAATAGCTTAGTTACACATGTCATGACACTGTGAAAATGTAAGTCCTTACACCAGGATGGTGCTCTCTGACCCTGAGTGGGTCTGAGCATTAAAGGGAGGAATGTGGTAGAGGCTTTACTGAGGTGAAACAGAAAAAATCCTACCCTAGGAAGGATCCACATCTGATTGCAATGTAACTAGGATTCTGCTTGTTGGCACAAAGTGATGATGTTAACTCTTGCCATACAGCATGTAACTCAGTATGTGGGTAGAAAAAACAATATTAGCAACCATGTATGCATGCACAGTATTGTGTGTAACATTAGAATATCCAATGAAATGTATTTGTCTAACTAAATATGGGAGAAAAAGAAACTAAGATGATATATAAGAAAATGTCCCTCTTTGGGGCTCAGGCTTTGGATAAAAATCCAACTGGAGGGGGCCAGAACTGTGGCATAGCAGGCAAAGCCACTGCCTGCAGTGCTAGCAACCCATATGGGCACTGGTTCAAGTCCTGGTTACTCCACTGCCAATCCAGCTCTCTGCTATGGCCTGGCAAAGTAGTAGAAGATGGCCCAAGTCCTTGGGCCCCTGCCCCCTGTGTGGGAGACACAAAAGAAAGTTTCTGGCTCCTGGCTCCAGATCGGCCCAACTCCACCCAGTGCAGCCATTCTGAGGACTGAACCAGTCTCTCTCTCTCTGCCTTCACTTCTGCCTCTGCCTCTCTGTTACTCTATCTTTCAAATAAATAAAATAAATCTTTAGAAAAAATATAGTCAATATCCCCTTGACTGGGTCAACAGCTTCCTAATTTCTTTGTATGGTTGCACCCAACCCCTTTTGACCATCAGCTTAAAATTGCCCTGGTTGGTCAGCGCCGCGGCTCACTAGGCTAATAATACTCCACCTGCGGCACTGGCACCCCGGATTCTAGTCCCAGTTGGAGCACTGGTTCTGTCCCAGTTGCTCTTCTTCCAGTCCAGTTCTCTGCTGTGGCCTGGGAGTGCCCTGCACCCGCATGGGAGACCACAAGGAAGCATCTGGCTCCTGGCTTTGGATCGGCACAGCACACTGGTCGTAGTGGCCATTTGGGGGTGAACCAATGGAAGGAAGACCTTTCTCTCTCTCTCTCTCTCTCTCTGTCTAACTCTGCTTGTCAAAAAAAAAAAAAAAAAAAAAAAAACTGCCCTGGCACAGCAGCTTACCATGCTGTGCCACAACACCAGCCCCTCTGTTCCTTTATTAACTGTCAGTATGTACTAAGTGGTCAAAATAGCACCCAAATCTCTTTATTGCATGGTCTTTGAGCAGCACTTAGTGCCATCATTTTCATTCACTCCCCCTCCAAAGTGTTTAAAACTATTAAAAAGTACCAATCATGTAATCATGATAAATTTTCCTGACTGGAAATAAATAATTGGTAAGACTATCTTCAAAACATAATCTGCCTGGAATGTATATGTAGAAGAAAAAGGGGTGGGGATAGACAGGGAATAAACATGTCCAAAGAACTGTCATCCAAAAACAATAGTTTTGAAGTAAACACTCAAGGCATTGCCATTTGCTATGTCGCCTGCTCCAGCACCCCTATAGATAGTGAAAAACAAAGCAGATGTGCTCCAGTTAGTAACAAAGTCCTCCCATGCAAACAACTGAGGTAAAACAGCCATTCCTCAGCTAGCAATCACATAGTTTATTTTTCTAAATAATACATATTTTCAAAGTAGAACTATAGAATTAGACTTAAATAGAATAAATTTGTTTAAAAATCCCAAATGTGGGGCCGGCACTGTGGCATAATGGAGAAAGCCTCCTCCTGCAGTGCCAGCATCTCATATGGGTGACAGTTCAAGTCCCGGCTGCTCCACTGCTGATCACTTCTGATCCAGCTCCCTGCTAATGCTCTTGGGAAAGTAGTGGAAGATGGTAAATACTTGTGCCTCTGCACCTATGTGAAGGAGCTCTTGGCTCCTGGCTTCAGCCTGGCCCAGTCCTGGTCATTGCAGCCATTTTGGGAGTGAACCAGTGGATGGAAAATTGATCTCTCTCTCACTCTCTTTCTCTCTCTTTCTCTTTCTACCTCTCAAATAAATAAATCTTAAAAAAAAATCTCAAATCCAATAATAGATTTCAATATTTACATTAATTTCATTCTATCAGTCTATAACTACCTGACTGCAAAGTCCCCTGCCTCATATATCTGAGGTCTGTCCCTTTACATGAGTAGTAAGTAAGGCATTCACTGCCTTACTGCATTTCCACAGTGAGAGGGCAGTACCAAAGAGAATGCCCCACAGTAAAGCACTTTAGGGTGATCGCTGATAGATAACATGGGTGAGTGCAATACTGACAGAAGCTTCCCACTGGGTGAATGGAAGACCTCAGTTAAGAGGCATCCAGAGTTCCAGAGGGAGGGGATAGTTTTGTTCTCTTCACATTGCTAAGACCGAAGGGCCCAGGACCACCCAACAGTCCAAGGAGCAGCAATGAAAGAACAGAACTGCATAATTCTTCCAAGAAGTAACTAGAAATCTTTAAAAGTTAACCAGTTGAAAGTAAAAAATGCGCTGGCAGGTGGAGCCAAGATGGCGGAAGAGTGAGAGCGTGCACCAGCAGTCCGGGAAAACATAGTTTAACAAAAGTGGAGTTAGTGTACCCCCAGAAGAGACTCAGAAAAAGAACTGCAGAGGAAACTCTTCCGGATCTAGTGGATGTGACACAGAAGACCTACGGGGAGAGCAAGGTGGCCCACTGCCGCGCCGCGCCTCGGGACCGGAGCCGCGAGAGAGGAGCTGCAGGAGCCAGGAACCCAGCCAACCCAGCCACAGAAGCAAAGTCACAGAATTTGAGCCCCCGGTGCTGGAAGGAGAGGTAACCACAGACATTGGCCGGGAAGGTTAGAGCGTGGTCTGAAGTCACACTGGGGGGAAAGTGTACCAGGCTGACTGAAGGAGAGAAAAAAAAAAAAAAGCGAATAAATAGGGGGAACCAGCAGGGTCACTAGCCTCTCTCACCACTCACCTTACAAAGAGCAGGCACCATTTTACATAAGTGAAACAAACTCCGTAACCTAGGCAACCCGGTGAGCTGTGTGGAATTTCTTCCCAACTGAGTCTTAAAAAAAAAAAAAAAGAGAGAGAGAGAGAGAGAGAGCAAGAGAGCAAGCCAGAGAACAATCTGGGTGAGTCACTTTGGGCTCACTCTTAACCCTGAAGAACCAAACAGAGCTCTTTTGCCACACCCAGCAAAGCCTCTAAGGATCCATCAAAAGCAGGCAGTCCACATACTATAGAGTCATAGTATAATGAGATAAAACACCACAGCGAAGGAAACAAAGAACACCTCCAAGATGCCAAACAAACGTAGAAACTAAGGTAACAGAGCAAGGAAGACACTATGATGCCCCCAAATGAAAAAGACACCCCAATTCAAGATTATGAAGATGATGAGATAGAAGAAATGCAAGAAGCAGATCTCAAAAAATTGGTAAGATCATTAAGAAGCTCTCAAAAACAAATTCTTGAACTACAGAAATCCTTGATGGACAAGATAGAAAATCTCTCTCGGGAAAATGAAATATTAAGGAGGAATCAAAATGAAATGAAACAACTAGTAGAACAAGAAACTGTGATAGTGACGAGAAACCATAATGAAATGAAGAATTCAATAGATCAAATGACAAACACATTAGAGAGCCTTAAAAACAGAATGGGTGAAGCAGAAGAGAGAATATCGGACTTAGAAGACAGAGAACAGGAAAGGAAACAGGCAAACCAAAGAAAAGAAGAGGAAATTAGAAATCTAAAAAAAAATATTGTCGGGAATCTATAGGATACTATTAAAAAACCTAACATTCGGTGGCGCCGCAGCTCACTAGGCTAATCCTCCGCTTTGCGGCGCTGGCACACCGGGTTCTAGTCCCGGTCGGGGCACTGGATTCTGTCCCAGTTGCCCCTCTTCCAGGCCAGCTCTCTGCTGTGGCCAGGGAGTGCAGTGGAGGATGGCCCAAGTTCTTGGGCCCTGCACCCCATGGGAGACCAGGATAAACCCCTGGCTCCTGCCATCAGATCAGCGTGGTGCGTCGGCTGCGGCGGCCATTGGAGGGTGACCCAACGGCAAAGGAAGACCTTTCTCTCTGTCTCTCTCTCTCTCACTGTCCACTCTGCCTTTCAAAAAAAAAAAAAAAAAAACCCTAACATTCGGGTCATAGGAGTTCCTGAAGGCATGGAAAGGGAGAAAGGATTAGAAGGCCTTTTTAGTGAGATACTAGCAGAAAATTTCCCAGGTTTGGAGAAGGACAGAGACATCCTAGTACAGGAAGCTCATAGAACCCCTAATATACATGACCAAAAGAGATCCTCACCACGACACGTTGTAATCAAACTCACCACAGTGAAACATAAAGAAAAGATCTTAAAATGTGCAAGAGATAAACGTCAGACCACTCTCAGAGGATCCCCAATTAGACTCACAGCTGACTTCTCATCAGAAACCCTACAAGCAAGGAGGGAATGGCAAGATATAGCCCAGGTACTAAGAGAGAAAAACTGCCAGCCCAGAATATTATATCCTGCAAAGCTCTCATTTGTGAATGAAGGTGAAATTAAGACCTTTCACAGCAAACAGAAATTGAAAGAATTTGTCGCCACTTGTCCAGCCCTGCAAAAGATACTTAAAGATGTGTTACACACAGAAACACAGAAACACGGTCACCAATATGAAAGAAGGTAAAGGAAGGAAACCTCACAGCAAAAGATCACAGGAAATCCAAAAATGGTAGGGCAAAGTTACTACTTATCGATAGTCACATTAAACGTTAAAGGCCTGAACAATCCAGTTAAAAGACACCGATTGGCTGATTGGGTTAAGGAACAAAAACCATCTATTTGCTGCTTACAAGAAACACATCTTTCTAACAAAGATGCACACAGACTGAAAGTGAAAGGCTGGAAAAAGTTATACCATGCCAACAGAAATGAAAAAAGAGTGGGCGTAGCTATCTTAATATCAGATAACATAAATTTTACCACAAAAACTATGAGGAGAGACAAAGAGGGGCACTATATAATGATTAAGGGATCCATTCAACAGGAAGATATAATGATTATCAATGTATATGCACCTAATTACAGGGCACTGGTTTATTTAAAAGACTTGTTAAGGGAATTAAAGGGAGACTTAGACCCCAATACAATAGTACTGGGGGACTTCAATACTGCACTCTCAGAGATAGACAGATCAACAGGACAGAAGATCAACAAGGAGACAGTAGATTTAAATGATGCTATAGCCCAAATGGATCTAACAGATATCTACAGAACATTTCATCCTACATCTAAAGACTTTACATTCTTCTCAGCAGTACATGGAACCTTCTCTAGGATTGACCACATACTAGGCCATAAAGCAAGTCTCAGCAAATTCAAAAATTGCATTGAAAACATATGTATATGAACATGGTCTCATTAAACAGAATTATGAAAAGACGAATTTCTTGTATAAACTATTCAAAACTAGAACAACTTCAGGTTCAACAGTGTCGATAATCAGATCATTTTAACATAGCAGAATCTTGAGTCTTGAAACAAGCGCTAAGTGGGAAGCTAAGTGTTTGTATGTATGAATATATAAAACTACACATTATGAGGGCCAGCGCTGTGGCGTACCAGGTAAAACCACTGCCTGCAGTGCCAGCATCCCATTCAGTCAACAGTTCGATTCCCAGCTGCTCCACTTCTGATCCAGCTCTCTACTATGGCCTGGGAAAGCAATAGAAATTGGCCCAAGTTCTTTGGCCCCTGCACCCATGTGGGAGACCCAGAAGAAGCTCCAGGCTCCTGGCTCCAGATTGGCGCAGCTCCAGCCATTGAAGCCAATTGGGGAGTGAAGCAGCAGATGGAAGACCTCTATCTCTCTCTCTGCCTCTCCTCCTCTCTCTGTGTAACTCTGACTTTCAAATAAACAAATAAATCTTCTAAAAAAAAAACTATACATTATGACTTAATTTCCTATAAATATAAAACTTTCCATAGAATTACTCAACAAATTAATAGAGGCTAACAGCAAATATTAATATGATTAGACAATACTTTACAACAATTAAATTCTTGATATTTATCCTCCTTTTAAAGGAAACGCAAAGTGTGTGAATATGGCTTAAGTGAGGACTATTCAAAGTATGTGTACTGCATTATATTTAATGTACTTTGAAACACAGATCCATAGCAGGCCTCCTACAGGAAGTCAAACACAGAATTTGAGTCTTGAATTTCATGCTCTTCAGTGCTTAAGACCTTGCCATAGGAGCTCCTTGAAAATTCTATCTATATTACAAAATCAACAGACTATAAAAGCTTCATTATATGTAACATAACCATTGGTACATCCCACACTTACAAATATAACCTGTGTTTGCTTCTTTACAGGATATATTAATAAAAGAATGTCAGTCTATGACCAACATATAGAAAAAAATTTTGTTTTGAAGTGTGTAATTCCAATTAAATCTGAGTGGAAACAACAAACAACTGACTCATAGTTAAAGGCTTAGACTAGATAAAAAAAACCTCTTGAGTGATAACAGTGGTACAGAGCATCCTTCTTCCTAATACAAATAATTATATTAAAGTAGAATGTTTTTATAGATGTAAGCTTTTATTTAAAAAGCACATTATTTAGAGTCCCTTGTATATTTGTATAGTTTCTCATAATAACCAGCACAAAACATGACAAACAGTATATTTTGGGGTGATATAATCTTGTTGCCTACAAATATTTTATGAGTACTATGTCCTGAGCCCTATCAGCAATAATACATCTGTTGATCCTGAAACTTCAAAAATATATCTGGAAGACATGTGGAGGAAAGTAGGCTGAGTCACCCGAAAAGGAGCCATAGAAGGGCAGTTCCAGTTGTTGGATAGCTGAAGGGACCACCAGGGATGTCTCCAAGTGACTTTAGACTGCTGTCGCCAGTTTGACTTAATGTCTGAGGATTTCCATGCTTTGTGTGTACTACAAAGATTTATTTGGCCACAATGGCCAGGTCAAAGCTAGGAGCTGTAGTGGAATGAGAAGGCCATGCCAAGGTGGCCACTGGCAAGCAAGCATCAGTTAGTCAGGAATGGCTTTGAAACCCACCTGGCTTTGGAAACTGCCTGGCGACAGGCTGTGATTGGATGGATTTGAAACTGCCTGGCGACAGGCTGTGATTGGATGGCTCTGGAAACTGCCTGGCAACAGGCTGTGATTGGTTGGGGTATAGACCACCCCTTGACCAGATTGGCTGGTCTTGGCTACATAAGCTGTTGTACCAACTGTAATAAATGAGTCTGCCAGCTGCTCGCCTCAAGCCTGCTTTCACCTGACTCCCGGGGTCTGTGTGTTGACTCTGCACCTCTTGCCCCCACCATGCTGCTACTCTCAGAAACGAACCCACTGCAACATTGTAGAGAATTCAACGGCAACAAGGAGCCAAGAGTTTCATCTAGGTGTCTCACGTGTATGCACAGGCCCAAAGACTTGGGCCATCCTCTGCTGCTCTTTCAGGCCATTAGTAGGGAGCTGGATTGGAAGTGGAGCAGCCAGGACTCTAAACAGCACCCACATGAGATGCCAATGTTTCAGGCAGTGACTTTACCTGCTATGCCACAGCACTGTCCCCCACAATAACAATCTTAATGATATCCATGTGAAGGACATAGGTGAAGTCACTTTTAATCAAGAGGGTGAACAAAAGGGGAATACTCAGAAGATGGGCCAAGACACAGGGAAGGTTGGGGCTGAGAAGAATCACCCCGGAGAGGATTGTGCAGTATTGTGGAGGGAGCTGCTTAACACAAAGGCTTTCCTCCTACAAGCATGATGCTGAGATGTTGACCCCCCTCACTTGGCGGCATGAGTGATTGGCATAGCATAGGTGTTGGGACTAGAGTCCCCAAGGGAACCCTAGCCCTATCTCGTGCCCTGGATCTGAACTTCTCAAAGTGCGGTTGGCATCATTGGCAAGGAGGTGTAGCCTTATGGAACTTCCCCAAACTTCCCAAAACTGCCACTGTGCTCCTACACCTTTTACCACCACTACACCCACTCCTTTCCAACTGAGCCTCCTACTCACCCTACACTTTGTTTTCATAGGAAAAGAGTGTCCTGAAAAAGGAGGGATTCCTCCAGAAACTTAGGCCTCTAACATGGTTCCTCCACTCCCACCCCTGGAATGCAGATAGCAGAAGGAAGACAATGGAGGGCTCAGGACAGTTTGAGGCAAGAAGTCAATTTCAGCAGCTCCAATGAGCAAGAGGCACAGTACAACCCCTGACTGTGTCTGTGAGTGTCTGTGAGTCAGAGACAAGGAGCAAGTGTGTAGAGGGCAAAGGGACTGTGGCACCCATAGAGGGTAGAGAACTCCTGCTGTGTGTTACAAGTAAAGGAAGGAGGGGGATGACTTGCAAGGGCAGGGAGGAGGTGCACATTTTACACTGAGTATTTGGCTATCTATTATGAAGAGAGTTTGAAAATTGGCTCCTGGTTTAAAGACAGACTTTGGGGAGCAGCACTGAAAACGCAACTCACTGTATACAAAGGGACCTCCTGAAGACTGTCAGTATTTTTTCCAGGAGAAACTTTGCAGGCCAGAAGGTGATGGTGCGGTTTATTCAAAGTCCTAAAAAAAGTAAAGAAGAAAATTGCAAACCAAAATACTGTATTAAGTGATCATGTCTTTTTTTTTTTTTTTTTTTTTGACAGGCAGAGTTAGACAATGAGAGAGAGAGAGACAGAGAGAAAGAACCTGGGATGCCGGCATCACAGGCGGAGGATTAGTCTAGTGAGCCGCAGCACCGGCCTGTGATCATATATTTCAAAATTGGTACACAGAAAAACTTTCCGAGAAAAACAAGTCAAGGTGTTTATCACCACTTACTGGTCCTGCCTTATAAAAATACTAAAGAAAATTCTTCAAGTAAAAGGAAGAGAATGGTAACCAGTATAAGGAAATTATGTGAAAGTAGGAAGTTCATCAGCAAATGTGCATACAGTGTCAAATTCAAACCACTAATAGCGTAATGATAGTGGGTTGATCAATTACAACATAAAGGTTAAAAGATAAAACAATGAAAAACAACTATGGCTGCAATGTTTTCTGAATGATAAAAAAACACAAAATGTGTCATCAAAACATAGATTGTTAGAGGAGAAGAAGTAAAAGGATAGTTTATATATATTAGCAAAATTAAGGGTATCAACTTTTTAAAGGAATTATTTATCTATTTGGAAGGCAGAGTGACACACACATAGAGAGGCCTTCTATCTGCTGGATCCCTCTCAAAATGCCTAAAATAGTTGGGTCTGGGCCAGGTCAAAGTCACGAGCAAGGAACTCAATTCTGGTATCCCAAGGAGGTGGCAGGGGCCCAAGTAGCTGGCCATATATTGCTGCCTTGCAGTCACAGTATCAGGAAGCTATAGCTGGGACTTGAGCTGGCACTCAGATATGAGATGCCAGCATCACAGGCAGTGGTCTAACCTGCTGTATCGCGATGATGGCATCAGCTTAAAATGGCATGTTATGAGATGTTTTATATAAGCAGAAGTGCAACTACCAGGAATAAATCTATAATATGAGGGACCTCTTAAAATTCTAGGAAATGCGTAATGTTCAAAAAACCATGGGAATATCTCAAAATTTTTTTGCCAAAATAATCTTATCTTTTAATGCCAATTTCATGAACTTTTTGGAACATTCTCACAGATAACCAAAAGTTTTTGGGGGGTTGGCACTGTGGTGTAGCAGGTAAAGTTGCTGCCTGCTGTGACAGCATCCCATTTGGGCACTTGTTTGAGACCTGGCTGCTCCACTTGTTCCAGCTCTCTGTTATAGCCTGGGAAAGCAGTGGATGATGGCCTGAGTCCTTGGGCTCCTGCACCCATGTGGGAGACCTGGAAGAAGCTCCTGGCTTCTGGCTTTGGATCAGCTCAGCTCTGGTCATTGCAGCCATTTGGGGAGTGAGGCAGCAGATGGAAGGCCTCTCTCTCTCTCTCTCTCTCTCTCTCTCCACCTCTCAGCGCTACTCTGTCTTTCAAATAACTAAAATAAATCTTTTAAAAAAAGAAAGCAGTAGGAGATGGCCCAAGTCCTTGGGCCCCTACACCCATGGTGGGAGATCCAGAAGAAGCTTCTGGCTCCTGGCTTCAGATTGGCCCAGGTCTGGCCACTGTGGCCATTTGGGGAGTGAACCAGTCCACGGAAGACCTCTCTCTCTCCCTGCCTCTCCATAACTCTGCCTTCAAAATAAATTAATAAATCTTTTTTTTAAAAAAAGGCTTTTTAAAAAATATTACAAATATTCTACTATAGAAAGTAATCAAGTCACAAAGGACATAGGTTAGAGATGAAAAAAAGGTTAAATAAATTTATGAAACAAGGGGCTGGCACTGTGGCGTAGCAGGTAAAGCCACCATCTGCAGTGCCAGCATCCAATTTGGGTGCTGGATCGAGTCCCAGCTGCTCTACTTCCAATCCAGCTCTCTGCTATAGCCTGGGAAAGCAGTGAAACACAGCTCAAGTCCTTGAGTCTCTGCACCCACACGGGAGACCTGGAAGAAACTCCTGACTCCTGGCTTCGGATCAGCGCAACTCCAGCCTTTGCAGCCAGTTGGGGAGTGAACCAGCAGATGGACGACCTCTCTCTCTTTCTCCCTCTTTCTGCCTCTCCTTCTCTCTCTGTGTGTAACTCTGACTTTCAAATAAATAAACAAATCTTAAAAAATTTTACAAAACAAGAAACATTAGTAAAATGTTAATAATAATCCTTTTTTTTTTTTTTAGTGCACCACCAGTTCTCTTACAGATTTATTTGAAAATCAGAGCTACAGAGAAAGAGGGAGAGACAGAGAACGGTATCCCATCTGTTGGTTCACTCCCCAGACAGCCACAATGGCCCAGGGCTAGGCCAGGCCAAAACCAGGAGCCAGGAGCCTCTTCCAGGTCTCCCATGCAGGTGGCAGGAGTGCAAACACTTGGACCACCTCCCACTGCTTTTCCCAGACCATTAGCAGGGAGCTGGCTAGGAAGTGGAGCAGCCAGGGTACAAACTGGTACCCACATGGGATGCTGGCATTATTGGTGGCACCTTTACCCACCGTGCCACAATGCTGGCCCCAATAACAAATCTCTATTAATAATTATTTGGAAAGTAAATGAGTTAAATTCTCAAAACAAAAACCATGGAGTGGATGCATGAATAAAACAAAACTAAGATATGACTATATGTTGGATACAAGAGACTCATTCACTCTAAAGCACACTGACAGATTGAAAATGTAAAGTCAGAAACACAGTTCAATTGAACAATGCATGAGAACAAATGGGTCTAACAGAAATATACAAAACCTCTGTTCAAGAGCAATAAAATAAAAATTCATGTAAGGTGCACATGGAATATATTGGTCATACATTAGGTCACAAAACTAGTCTTAAAAACATAAGACTAGTATTATGTCAAATATCATTTCAAACCACAGTGATATGAAAGTAGAACCCAATACAGTTGTGGTCATTTAGGGAGTGAACCACCTGATGGAAGACATCTCTCTCTCTCTCTGTCTCTCTGCCTCTGCCTCTCTGTAACTCTGCCTTTCAAATAAATAAAATCTTTAAAAAAAAATCAGATGTCCAAGAAATATACTTGAACACAATGACAGTCATAAATGAAAACCCTGCAGCTACCACCGAGTCATAGTGAAAATCTGAAAGCTTTTCCTCTAAGACTTAAAAAGACAAGGACATACATTCTAATCATATCAATTGCATATAGTACTTAAATTTCTAGCTAGAATGATTAGGCAAGAAAAAGAAAACCGCATGAAAGTGCAAGGAAGTAAAATCATCTGTTTGCTGATTACACTATCTTACAAGATGCCTAAACTATCTTTAAATATCTTACAGTATTTAAAGAGTAATATAAAAATAATATAAAGGGGGGCTGGCACTGTGGCACAGCAGGTAAAGCCACCACCTGCAGTGCCAGCATCCCAAATGGGCTCCAGTTCAAGTCCCGGCTGTGCCACTTCTGATATAGCTCTCTGCTGTGGCCTGGGAAAGCAGTAGAAGATAGCCCAAGTCCTTGGGCTCCTACCCCCACATCGGAGACCGAGAAGAAGCTCCTGGCTCCTGGCTTCAGATCAGCACAACTCCAGCTGTTGTGGCCAACTGGGGAGTGAACTAGCGGATGGAAGACATTTCTCTTTCTGCCTCTCCTTCTCTCTCTGTGTAACTGTGATCTTCAAGTAAATAAATAAATCTTAAAATAATAATAATATAAAGGGTGATAGACAAGATTACCAATAGAAAGGAAAACTAGGAAAAAAATGTAATTTAATTTTTATATCTATAAAATAGAGTGAGTATAATAAAAATCCACTTGTAGGCTAAATAGTTTGGAATAGGAACAAAAAATTTAATTGAATTTGAAATATGGTCTGATTCTGATATACTCCCCCAAAAGCATGTGTTGGGAACTTGATCCCCAAGGCAATAATTTCACTTCTTAGGAACAGATTAACGCCAGTTTTGAAAGGGTCTGAGGCTATGAGATTTTTCTCTTACTCTCTCACCATGCAATGATGTCTGTCATGTTAGAATGCAGGAATATGGCCCTCTTCAGATGGGTCTTCTTGGCCTTGGACTTCCCAGACTTCAGACTGCAAGAGATAATTTTTTCATTATAAAATTATCCATTTTATGACATTTTTATAACAACACAAAATAGACAAATACATATTTTCTAATCTTTAAAAAATATTGTTATTTATTTTAAAAGGTAGAGTGATAGTTGGAGAGAGAGAGAGAGACAAAAAGATCTACTATCTGCTGGTTTACTCCCCAGATGGCCACAACAGCCAGGGCTGAGCCAGACAAAACCAGCAGCCTAGAACTCCATCTAGATTTTCCACATGCATGGCTGGCCCAAGTACGTAGAGCATCATCTGCTGCTTCCCTAGGTGCATCAGTTGGGAAATGGATTGGAATAAGAGTAGCCAGATCCAAACCAGGACTCTGATATGGGTTGCCGGCATTGCAGTTGGTGGTTTAACCCGTTGCACCTCACTGGCCCTGATATTTCCTAATATTTATGAAAGAGAGAAAGAAAATGCAGAAAGCTTTAGAACACCATGAAACCAACATACTAAGCTAAAGTACTTCAAAAAGTTTGCAGAAAGTGGAAGTAAACATAAGTTCACTTTGGTAAAAACATTTTTAAAATCATATGGAACCTTTTAAACTTTTTTTAAAGATTTATTTATTTATTTGAAAGGCAGAGCTACCAAAAAGATAAGGAGACAGAGAAAGAGAAAGAAAAAGAGAGATCTTCCATCCCCTGTTTCACTCCCCAAATTGCCTCAGTGGCCAAGCTGGGTGGTCTAAAGCCAGGAGCCAGGAGCTTCTCCCAGATCTCTCACATGGGTGTAGGGGCCCAAGGACTTGTGCCATCCTCGACTGCTTCCCCAGGAACATTAACAGGGAGCTGGATCTGAAATCGAACAACAGGGACTCAAACCTGTGCCCATATGGGATGCTGGCATTGCAGGTGGCAGCTTTAGCCTGCCCCTGAACTTCTTTTTGTTAACAAAAAAAAATCTATTTACTTTACAGGCAGCATGCCAGACAAGAGAGATCGTCCGTCTACTGGTTCAAAAACCAAATGTCTGCAATGGCTGGAACTGGTCTAGGCTGAAGCCAGGGACCAGGAACTCTATCCAAGTCTCTCACACGGTTGGAAAAGCTCTGATAGCAGGGAGCTGGATCAGAAGTGGAGCAACTGGTAACTGAACTGGCACTATCAGTGTCCCCATTGGTGGCTTCACCTGCTATGCCACAACACTGGCCCTATCAATAAACTTCTTGAAAACTCCTAGTGTGAGCATTTCAAACAAAAATTTTTGCATCAAAATAACCTTATCTTTTATTTCAACTTTTCACAATCTTTTTGAAGTATCCTCATACATGCAATTGGAGTTTCAGATAGAAAAGAGAATGAGTAAATCAGAAAATGTATATTTAGTCATGGCTAAAATATCCCATGATTTGTGAACATCAATTTATTTATAGATTGAAAATCCTCAATGACACCCTAATCTGTATAGATACAAGGAAAACTACGCTAAAGAAATCAGAAACAAAAGAATCTCAAATACAAGAAAATAACTTGAAAGCAGTGAGAGAAATTATAGACCATAGCACACCAGGAACAACCAGGCATGAATGATGTCTGAGTTCACCTCTGAAACAATGGAAAGACATCTACAAAGATTTGAAAGAAAATATCCTCCAATCCCTGATTCATTATCCAAGGGTACTATTCTAAAATGTGAGGCGAACAGGAGTGGGCACTGTAGTACAATGCATTCAGGTGCTGAGTGGAATGCCCACTTATCCTATCTGAGTGTCTGTGTTCAAGTTCTACCTCTGTTTTTAAGGCAGCTTCCTGCTAATGTGCCTAAAGGGAGGTAGCAGATGTGGGCTCAAGCACTGGGTCCCTGTCACCTGCACAGGAGACCTAGACTGAGGTCGAGCTTCCTACCTTCAGCCTGAGCTTGCCTCCACTGTGGGAATTTGGGAATGAGCCAACAGATGGAAGACGTCTCTCTCTCTCTCTTTTGCTCTCTCTCTCTCGCTTGCTCTCTCTCTCTTTCTCTGTGTGTGTGTGTGTGTGTCTGTGTGTCTGTGGGTGTCATTAGGCCTTTTAAATAAATAGACACTGAAATACGAGGTGAACAACACATGTTCTGATGAAAACAAACTACTAAATTAATCACCAGTAGACATGCACTATGGAATGCTAAAGGAAGTTCACCAGACTGAAAGGAAATAATACAAAATTTTAATGTGGATGTACTAGAAAGAATCGGGATCATTAAAAATGGTATACATGGGTGAGCATAGGGCAAGCATTGTGGTGCAGTGGATTAGGCCATCCCCTGAAATGCCAGCATCCCATTTAAGCACTGGTTTAAGTCCTGGCTGCTCCACTTCTGGTTCAGCTCCCTGCTAATGCACCTAGGAAAAGCAATAGAAGATGGCCTGAGTATCTGGGCCATTGCCACCCAAGTGGGAAACCTGGATGGAATTCCAGGCTCCTAGATAAGGCCTCACCAAGCCCAATGCCAGTCATGGTCATCTCTTCCTCTCTCTAACTCTGCCTTTCAAATAAAAATAAAACAATAAAAAAAAATTGTGAGTAAAGATAAAAGGCTATATACCTTGTTATTCTCTTAATTTTGTCAAAAGAGGTAGGATTATTTGAAGAAAAAATGTATACTATGTGGGACACTTATATATTGATTGACTATGCAAATATATGTATAAAATCATAGCACAATGTATAGAGGTCAAAAATGGAACTAATCTATTGAACAGCTCCTGTATTGCCTATGAAGCACTACAGTATAACCTCAAGAATACTGTGGCAAATTATTCATTATTCAAATCTTTGGAGGAATTAATAGCAAATTCATGCATAATCAGAGAAAATTAATGAAACAAAGCAGTATATGTTTTTGATAGGACTGCCATAACACAGTACTATAGATGGGGTGGCTTCAACAACAGAAAATCATTTTGTCATAGTTTGGGAGGATGAAAGTTCAAAGAAAAGCTGTCTCTGGGTTGGTTTCTACTTTCCATTGATGCCTTTCCTTTTGGTTTGAAGGTGGCCAAATTCTCACCACAACCTCCCTTGGTCTTTTCTGCAGGTGCTCTCTTCCCTCGTTGTCTTTACAGGCCCTCAGTTAATCTTAACTGCCTATTTGAAGGCATTCTCTCAAATAGTAATTTGGGGATTAGAGCGGCCATTTATAGATTTTGGGAGAAAATAATTCAGTCCATAACATAGAACTAAAAGAGAAGAACCAAAATGAAATATTTAGAATAATTTATAGGTGCAGGCATTAAGCCTCATGGCTAAGATGTCAATTAAAATCTCTTTGTACTGAGGCAGGCGTCTCAGCCCCAGGGGTGCCCAGGTAATACCTCCGCCCGTCATCACCCACCGTCTTTCATTTAAAGCCGTGTGGGCTCCAAGGCGTGAGCGAGCTCCCTGCTGTGGCCTGGGAAAGCAGTAGAAGATGGCCCAAGTCCTTGGGCCCTATGCCCACATGGCACGTGGGAGACCTGGAAGAAGCTCCTGGCTCCTGGCTTCGGATTGGTGCAGCTCTGGCCACTGTGGCCATCTGGGGAGTGAACCAGCAGATGGAAGACCTCTCTCCATCTCTCTCTCTCTCCCCCCCATCCTCCCTTCCTCTCTCTATAATGCTGCCTTTCAAATAAATAAATAAATAAATAAATAAATAAATAAATATCTCTTTGTACCACACAGGAGTCCCAGGGCTTGATTCCAACCCCAGATTCCAGTTCTGATAGGCAGTAGTGATGGCTCAAGTAATTGAGTTACAGACACCTGTGTGGAAGGCCTGAATTGAACTCCCATCATCTGACTTCAGCCTGGCCCAGTTCCACCTACTGCAGGCATCTGGAGAGTAAACTAGTGGATAGAAGATCTCTCTCTGTCTCTGAAATAAACAAAACATTTATAAATTATTAAAAATACTTGATGAGCCAGAAGAAAGGTAATAAAGAAAGCGGAAGAAGTCAGATGAGACAAACGGAAAACAAGTATCAACATTATCATAAATATGAATAATAAGAGCTCCATTTCAGCTTTCATGTTCCACAACAATGTAGCATATTCTCATCTAGGTTTCAATTTGAATTATATAAGAAAATGTCTTTTTTTAAAGATTTTATTTATTTATTTGACAGGCAGAGATACAGGGAAAGGGGGAGATGGGAGAGAGAGAGAGAGAAAGAGAGATCTTCTATCCCCTGGTTCACTCCCCAAATGGATGCAATGCTGGAACTGAGCCGATCCAAAGAGAGGAGCCAGGAGCTTCTTCTGGGTCTCCCACATGAGTGGAGGGGCCCAGTGACTTGGGCCATCTTCCACTGTTTTCCCAGGCCATAAGTAGAGAGCTGGATCAGAAGAGGAACAGCCGGACAAAATGTCTTTTTGATATGGCATCAGAAAGAAGAGACCAATTTGCACCCATATTAGATAGCTCTAATGTCTTATAAGCATGCAAATTTTACCTTGCTTATATATATTACCTGATGCTAAATTATATTTATTATTATGATTCCATTTAATTAATAAATCCCCTTGGGGGCCAGTGCCGTGGCTCACTAGGTTAATCCTCCGCCTGCAGCACCGGCATCCCATATGGGTGCCGGGTTCTAGTCCCGGTTGCTCCTCTCCCAGTCCAGCTCTTTGCTGTGGCCTGGGAGGCAGTGGAGGATGGCCCGAGTGCTTGGGCCCCTGCACCTGCATGGGAGACCAGGAGAAGGCACCTGGCTCCTGGTTTCAGATCGGCGCAGCACCAGCCATAGCGGCCATTTGGAGAGTGAACCAATGGAAGGAAGACCTTTCTCTCTGTCTCTCTCTCTCACTGTCTGTAACTCTACCTGTCAAATTTTAAAAAATTAATAAATCCCCTTGAGGCTTGTATTTTGGTGCTGCAGATTAATCTGCTGCCTGTCATGCTGGCATCAAGTGTGGGCACTGGGTCACATCCTGGGGGGTCCACTTCCAATCCAACTCCCTGCTAATCCACCTAGGAGAGCAGCAGAAGATGGCCCCAATATTTGCACCCCTCCCACCTGTCTGGGTGACCTAGATGCAGTTCCAGACTCCCAGCTTTGGTCTGACCCAACCCCAGCTATTGTGGCCATTTAAGGAGTGAATCAGGGGATAGAAAACCTTCCATCCCCCCCCCCCTTTCTCTATTACTCTGCCTTTCAAATAAGTTTTGTTTTTTTTTTTTGAAATATGTTTTTAAAACTAACAAACACTCAGGGCCAGCACTGTGGCACAGCGGGTAAGTGCTTCCTGCGGTGCCGGCATCCCATATGGGCACTGATTCAAGACCCGGCTACTCCACTTCCAATCAGCTCTCTGCTGTGGCCTGGAAAAGCAGTGGAAGATGGACCAAGTGCTTGGGCCCCTGCACCCGCGTGAGAAGCTTGGAAGAAGCTCCTGGCTCCTGGCTTTGGATTGGTGCAGCCCAGGCCATTGCGGCCAACTGGGGAATGAACCAGTGGAAGGAAGACCTCTCTCTCTCTCTCTCTCTCTCTCTCTCTCTCTCTCTCTCTCTATCTCTCTTTCTATTTCTGTGTAACTCTGACTTACAAATAAATAAATAAATCTTTAAAAAATAAAAATAATAAACCCTCATAAATTTCCTAAAATACGTGGCTGAAAACAAGTTGAGGAATAATTAAGTAATGGATTTACTGGAGATACATTCACTTTCTTTTGCCTTAGAAACACGTACAGATCTCTGGAATTATATCTGAAAGAAAAGGTGAATGGAGGGAGTTCAAAGAGAAGTGATTGGGCTTGCTTCTAGATTCTACTGTGAAAAGCAAGATCATGATAGAAATGAACTGAAAATAGTGGACACATCAGCTAAAAAAAAAAAGATAAAATCAGGGCCGGGGCCAGGGCTCAACAGGCTAATCCTCTGCCTTGCGGCGCAGGCACACCAGGTTCTAGTCCCGGTCAGGGCACCGGATTCTGTCCCGGTTGCCCCTCTTCCAAGCCAGTTCTCTGCTTTGGCCCGGGAGTGCAGTGGAGGATGGCCCAAGTGCTTGGGCCCTGCACCCCATGGGAGACCAGGAGAAGCACCTGGCTCCTGGCTTTGGATCAGTGCGGTGCGCCGGCCGCAGCGCGCCGGTCCCAGCAGCCACTGGAGGGTGAACCAATGGCAAAGGAAGACCTTTCTCTCTGTCTCTGTCTCTCACTGTCCACTATGCCTGTCAAAAATAAAAATATATATATAAAAAAAAATCAGATTCTCCATGGGGGAAGATTTTCTTCTACATTAGAGAGGCAGGAAAATGCTCCCTGAAAGAGCACTCACATTCTATTAATTAGTAGAGATTAAATATATTATCTAAAGGTTGATGAAAACATTTATTTGCTATTGATTTTTTATAAAAAATTAATACTACTGCAAAGAAATGTTATAATTTTGAGAATTATTATCCAAATAAATTGTAGTATAATGAAGAAACACACAACATGGTGTGTCCAAAATTCTTACCACAGAAAATACTGCGTAGAATTAGCTATTTTTCTACTGATACAAATGTTCCACAAAGGATTCCATATTCGTGATTCCCATAGAACTTCTCTTGCTTTTAGATATCTAATATTCCATAGAAGTATGACTCTTTTTTTTTTTTTTTTTTTTTTTTTTTTTATTGACAGTCAGAGTGGATTGTGAGAGAGAGAGACAGAGAGAAAGGTCTTCCTTTTTGCCGCTGGTTCACCCTCCAATGGCCGCTGTGGCCGGCGCATCATGCTGATCAGAAGCCAGGAGCCAGGTGCTTCTCCTGGTCTCCCATGCGGGTGCAGGGCACAAGGACTTGGGCAATCCTCCACTGCCTTCCTGGGCCATAGCAGAGAGCTGGCCTGGAAGAGGGGCAACCGGGATAGAATCCGGCGCCCCAACCGGGACTAGAACCCGGTGTGCCAGTGCCACAAGGCAGAGGATTATTCTGTTAAGCCACGGCGCCAGCCAAAAGTATGGCTCTTAAAACTGATGTGTTTTTTTCCAGGAGTCAGGAGCTTCTTTTGGTCTCCCACATGGGTGCAGGGGCCTAAGCACCTGGGCCATCCTCCACTGCTTTCCCAGGCACATCAGCAGGAAGCTGGATCAGACATGGAGCAGCTGGGACTCAAACTGGTGCTCATATGGGATGCCAGCGCCACAGGTGGCAGCTTTACCTACTTCACCACAGGGTTTGCCCTACTACATTTTCCAAATAATTGCTCTAAACAACATACCTCTTTTATTTATTTACACTTTTATGTATTCCTTCCCCACAATGTTGGCTTTGTCATTTTACTTGCTTTAGCCCATGGAACATCAAGGAATATGATACAAACTTTTAAAAATTAACTGCTTGCTGGGGTTTACGTTACTGGACATAATTACCTTGTGAAGAAGCCTGGGAGCTGCCTGTTGGAGACACAGGACCCAGCTGAGATATAGTGCCAACTACCAGACACGTGAGTGAAGCCATCTGCAAGGCACCAGCCCCAGTACAGGCCCTGGATGACTTAACCCTCATTTGTGTGCTCCCTTCAACAGCGCATATATTAACCCTCATTTGTGATCCAAGGCAACACCTACACAGGAAGTACCTACCTAAGCCCACCTTAAAATGTTGAATCAGAATTATAAATACAGTGCTTATACTTTAAATTTGCAAGTTTTTTGTTGACTTGTTGAAAATCAATGCTGTTATGTATCGGTGAGAAAAAAACTGAATTACATGCCAAATACAATGATCAGAATTTCATGATTACACAAATATATTCATGAGTATGAGCCACACCAACCAGAGGGATGTCAGCAAGGTCACTGCCACATGAGACTGGAGATCATATGCTTCAGGGGCTGGTGCTGTGGCATAGCAGATAAAGCTGCCCTCTGCAGTACCAGCATCCCATATGAGCACCGATTCGAGCCCCGGCTGCTCCACTTCCGATCCGGCTCTCTAGTATCACCTGGGAAAGCAGGAGAAGGTGGCCCAAGTCCTTGGGCCCCTGCCCCTACATGGAAGACCTGGAAGAAGTTCCTGGCTCCTGGATTTGGATCAACAAAGCTCCGGCCTGTGGCCATCTGGGGACTGAACTAGTGGATGGAAGACCTCTCTCTCTCTGCCTCAGCCTCTCTGTAACTCTGCCTTTCAAATAAATGTTAATTTTTAAAAAGACTATGCTTCAATTTTTTACATGTATTTGGCATTGTATGTCATTTCACTTGTATTTATCAAAACAATTAATAAAGTGATTGATTACCATCTTAAACATTTGAAAAAAGTTTAATATTAAATGTCTATAGAATTTATGACTATCAACAATTGATAACTAGAATTAAGTGAGAAAAGCTTGTATTACAAACCTTTGGGGCTAACACAATCCATACACAGTATTGGGAGAAAGGATAAAGACAAGCCATTATGAAGTCAAAGTCTCTTAAAACAGTTCTAGATTGACTGTGATTCCTAAAATCAATCTCAAAACTAAACATGAGTTTTGAACGAGCTGCAGCAAGACAAACAGCACTGCTCAAAACTAAGAGAGCCTGATATCCACAAATCATGTGACACTGGTCCACTCACTCATCTCCTAAAAATCTACTCTGTTCCATCTCTCCTATCAGGCAGACAGATCCTTTTCACCTCCCCTGTCCTGACAGGAAGAACTCTCCGGACAGAGGGGGCATCATCACATCTCTATACCAATGGTGGTTACAGACTAGGCTTCAGAGAGCTCCGATTCTGGGAATAATGGAAGCAGAATGAAGTACTGGGAATGGGGTTGGGGCAATATTGATAGACTCTCAGATAGGACAAATTACCCCCTCCACTGCAGGCAACACCTTCAAGACCCTTCCAATTAGCAATATTTCCTAGGACCTTGTTTCTCATAGATCATACAAACTTTCCAATGTCATCCAGTCTGTAGTAGCTTATGCATGAGCTAAGATAGCATCATTCAAATCTCTATCTTTCTGGGCAGTAGGATCCATAGTTGCCTCAGCCATACCATGCTAGGATCTTCTCCTTTAAAAGGGATTCATCTGATCGCCTGTGAAGCAGTAGGCAGAAGATGTGGACCAAAGGGTTATCCTTTCAGGTGGATTTCTACTCATGAAATCATTCTTCCTTACAGCAAACTACTTTTTTCTAAAGAAAATAGGATCATCCATCAGCACTCTAATTTCCCTTAGAGATCCAGTATTCTTGGAAACTAGAACTTGTGTGTCTATAAACCCATACAACATTGTGGGCAGGATACACAGTGCAGCAGGGGACAGGAAGTTCCACTTGCTGAGGAGACGCAACAAACCCCACAAACACAACTACACTTTTGTAAACAGCCTGTACATGGGCTGACAATGATTTCTCTGGGAAATCAGGGCTATGTCACTGGTACTGGGAATGCCTTCAGGTTACAGATGGATAAACCAATGCCACAGAGGTCAGTAATGGGATCCTCTAGTGGCTGAGCTGGAACTAGACTCACTCCAAACACCTCCCGGCTCATACAATCTGCAGGTGCTCCTTGCCCCACTGTCATCTTGGATTGACCACATCATTGTGGAATATGTGACATCAGATTCTGCATGATGGAAGGACACAGGTGCTCTCGCAAAGCACCCACCTCCAGCAGAGTATTCACTCGAAGCTCAGCCCATGGTGGGCTTCCTCACCCTCAGACCTTAGGTTTTAATGACTGTGCTGTTCCCCACAGGCCCAGAGCTGTGGCAAGCAACACCCTATCAGGCCTCACCCACACAAGAACCACGGATGCTTCTGCTCCCAACAACAGAACAAACGTTCTACTCCCCAGGGATCCCCGTGGTCTGTGGGCCCCATCTTTCCCTCTAGCACTTACCTTCAGGAACACAGAATACACTCAGTGCCTTTGAATCAGCATCAGGACAGTTGCAGGGCCTAGAGTTTCAGGGAAGAAGAGGACAAGAGTGAGCAACATGACCCACGCTGGGAAAGACCTGAGAAATCCCTTCCCATGGACCTGTGCTGGTGCTGTCATGGGAAGGAGAGACTTCATTTCCCCTAGGCCTCTGCACCCCTTCACAAAGAAACAAGAAAATGATGTGTCTATGTCCTGGGCCTCAGCCCTGCTACCTTGAGACCAGATGTGATGCATCAGAATTGGCCTCTATCTGGCAACCATGTAGAATTCTGGTGACTAATTTACAGATTCACAAGCTTACATTTTAAAGGAATGTGTGAGGAATAGAGAAATTATACTGTGGACAGTGGTGATCACTGTCATTACATTTATTTTCATTTTATGTCCTGAAAATTGTACTGTATTTATAGAACACATATATTTTTATTACAGATCTTCTATAAAGCATGGGGAAAATGGCAATGAATATTTTACTTTAAGATATTTGAACAAGAAACTGATATTACTATGGCAACTCATGTCTAACCTTTAAAAAGATGCTTGCTTAGCAGAGATGGTAAGAAATGTAGACAAGATGTACAATTTGGGACATGCTCAATTGGACTTGCCCCAAATGGTGGAGTTAGAAATGTGCCAGGGGATTCCAATACAATCCCATCAAGGTGGCATGTACCAATGCCATCTCACTAGTCCAAGTGATCAATTTCAGTTCACAATTGATGACTCTGATAGGTCTGAGTCAAAGGGATCACACAAACAAGACTAGTGTCTGCTAATACTAACTGATAGAATCAAAAAGGGAGAGAATGATCCAACATGGGAAGCGGGATACACAGCAGACTCATAGAATGGTAGATGTCCTAAACAACACTCTGGCCTCAGAATCAGCCCTTAAGGCATTCAGATCTGGCTGAAGAGCCCATGAGAGTATTGTAGGCATGGAAACCCAAGATACCATGGAAAAGAAAAAAAAAGAAGACCTAAATGAAAGATCTCTGCGAGTGAGATCCCAGTGGGAAGAACGGGGCCATCAAAGAAGGAGGTACCTTTCTCCGAAGGGAGGAGAGAACTTCCACTTTGACTATGACCCTATCGGAATAAGATCAAAGTCGGCGAACTCTAAAGGCTTCCATAGCCTTGGCAACTCATGACCAGAGCCTAGGGAGATTACTGACGCCATAAACAAGAGTGTCAAATTGTTAAGTCAGCAACAGGAGTCACAGTGTATTTACATCTCATGTGGGATCTGTCCTTAATGTGTTGTCTAATGTGAAGTGATGCTATAACTAGTACTGAAACAGTATTTTTACACTTTGTGTTTCTGTGTGGGTGCAAACTAATGAAATCTTTACTAAGTATATGCAGAATCGATCTTCTGTATATAAAGAGAATTGGAAATGAAAAAAAAAAACAAAACCTGGTGTTAAATTGGAAATGGCATAGAAAATTAATTAATTTTCTAAAAAAATCATGTAGGATCTCTGTCTTTAATATGCTGTACACTGTTATTTAATGCTATAACTAGTATTCCAACAGTATTTTTTCACTTTGTGTTGCTATGTGGGGGCAAACTGTTGAAATCTTAATATATACTGAACTGATCTTCTGTATATAAAGAGAATTGAAAATGAATCTTGATGTGAATGGAAGGGAAGAGGGAGCAGGAAAGGGGAGGGCTGCGGGTGGGAGGGAAGTTATGGGAGGGGGGAAGCCAATGTAATTAATAAGCTGTACTTTGGAAATTTATATCATTAAATAAAAGTTTTTAATAAAAAAAAAAGAAATGTAGACAAGAAACCAAAAAAAGCTAAAAATGATGACCATGACAAGACAAAGAATGAGAGAAAAGTAAACAGTTCTGGAGAAAAGATGAGGTAGATATCACAAAGTGAGAATTACACTGAGCTAAAAACTAAAGGTAAAATCCACAGGTTGCTTCAGGAGCACATTTACATAGCTGTCAAATGCTGCATCTTAAACTGTTGGAGACTGCCCCTCAGATTGTGCCAGCAGAACAAAAAACCCTGTGTGTTGGTACAGTGTGTTCTATACCAGTGCTCACCATTCCTCCATCATATTGACTGCACCTACTTATAGGAATGTAATAGTTTTCAAAATTTTACATTGCTGTATATGCAAAGATTTGTTTTATTAATATGCAATAAAGGCAGAAATTTTTTAAAAAATAAAAAGATGCTTGCTCTAATCTATTAAAGTAGCTTGTGAATCTTTCATGTATCATATTCGAGAGTTGGGAAAACTCTTCTATTGCATACACTGGAATAAGATACTGGGTCCTAAGGCTCGTGCATCCCAAATTCATTGTACAAATACAAAAATTACAATGTCTGGTAGATACTTGCCTAGGAACTCCTGAAATCCATCTGTTCATCTATGTCACAAATCCTCCCTTACCCTTTCGAGAGTAGGACCTCAACTTTCCCTGACATTTGCTGCTTTGTGCCTCCCACTAGGCAAGGAGGTCAAACAGAATTTCATGGATCTCCCACTACTTAAGAAGCTCCTCTCCAAATAGAGATGGGCATGGCTCCTGTGGTCAGGGCTGATATGTTCTTGAGTGGGAGTGTGATGTGCTAACTCTTGGTTAACAACCTACCCATGGTTTCCTTTATACCCAAGATATCATTTGGACTGTTCAAATTCCTGTGGCTTCTCTAACTCTGCCCTTGCTCCACAGTGACTTCATTCCACAAATTAAGCAATGAGTTTCAAACTTCAAAGCTTAGGCCCCTGCATCTCAGACCAGAGAAGCAACTGTGCCATGAATATATAGAGCTCAAAGTTATAGTCCTTGAAATAGAAAATGAACTTGCAGGTATCAAAGAACTAGCCTGTACCAAAGAGCATTTGGTCCTTATGTCCTTTCCTAGGAATGGTTCCTCCTATTTAGGTGGTCATACACCTCTGGCACCAGGAGCTGCTCATACTAGGATTGGAGGTGTGGATTCTGGGAGAATTCCTGAGAAGAGAGAAAGTATGAAGACCACGCTGATAGTTTGCTGTCCTAGGCACTCATTTTCTCGTTGTCCAAGCTGTATACTCCATGTGTTGGCTGGACTTCACATTTGGAGGATTTATCTTTTCCTGAATGCAGAAGAATGAATAGTCCCTGTTATGAAGATATAGGGACTGACAATCAGGAAGCGGGATTGACAAATGCAGAATCCAACAAAGATTAAGAGCTAAGGACAACCTTTTCTGATTACCACTACTAAAAATATTTAGTCATGTACCTGTGTTGTCTGGCCATGTTTGTATTTATTTATTTTACAAATATATTCTTTAAACAGTTATTCAGATAAAATTAATATTACCTTTCCTCACAACCTCTGTCCTGAATCAATCATTGTGATGTACAGTTTACATCCTCCTATCACTTTTCTCTTATATTTATATCCACATGTCTATAGAAATATGCAATGAAGGGAAGACAGATTTCATGTGGATTTGAGTTTGGAATACTACAATATAAAATATTACATAAAACTCCGAAATAATCCAATACATACTTTTAAAAATATCAGAAATCATATAACTTTCTTATGTAGTATAAATGAGTTATGTTCACGGAATGCATGAACTAAAAATATACATACAATTCATTCCTTTCCAGTTCTTGGTAGCCATCTCTGCTGCCAATTTAGAACACTTTAGCGCCTCTAAAAGAAAGTAGGAGGTGGGGGCAGTTGGCCTAGTGCTCAACATGCTGCTGGGGACACCCAGATCACATAGTGCCAGGGTTTGAGTGCCATTTCCACTCCTGACTGAATTCTAGCTTCCTGCTAGTGGAAACCCTGGGGGCACATCCAGCAGGCAATGGCCAAAGTGATTGGGAACCTTAAGCCATTTGGAGACCTGGATTTAGTTCCCAGCTCTCAGCTTTTTAAAAGTTGTTTTAAAATAATCAATTTGTTAAAAAAAAAAAGAGAGAGAGAGAGAGAGAGAGAGCGAGAGAGAGAAAGAGTTTGTCCACCCACTAGTTCACTCACCAAATGCCTACTACATCTAAGACTGGGCCAGGCTGAAGCCAGAAACCTTAGATCTCAATCTGTGTTTCCATGCAGATTGCAGGAACCCATGT
Organism: Lepus europaeus; assembly: GCF_033115175.1. Lineage (NCBI taxonomy): Eukaryota > Metazoa > Chordata > Mammalia > Lagomorpha > Leporidae > Lepus > Lepus europaeus. The sequence goes on along the minus strand of NC_084843.1, from coordinate 83,961,851 downwards.
ACTTAATAAACATCACCTACGATGATCACCTACTGCCTCCCATGGTGTGCACTGGCAAGAATATGGAATTGGAAGAGCAAGGTTCAAACTTAGCTACTCTCTGATATGAAATGTAGACTTCCCAAACAATTTAACTACTACACCAATCACCCATCTCAGCATAAAAATTTTATACTGGAGTATTAAGTATATATTACCTCCTTTCCTCTCATGGAAAACATTTACAAACAGAAAACAAACCTTTGAAATATTGATTTTCCATGGGAAAAAATGATTCATAATGCTGTAAGTTTCAGGTCAGAAGTTGGCATCCAGCTACTTGGGGAGATCTCTGCACATTTATGGGTTTGTTGCCAGACTTAGTGCTCTGGACTGGAAATGATTTGTCCCCTCTGAAACTCATGGGGAAATTTAATCCCAATTGTGAAATATTAAAAAGTGGGTCCAAGGGCCAGTGCTGTGGCCTAGCAGGTAAACCCACCACTTGCAGTGTCAGCATCCCACATGGGCACCAATCCAGCTCTATGCTATATACTGAGAAAGCAGTGAGAGACCCAGAAGAAGCTCCTGGTTCCTGGCTTCGGATCAGCCCAGCCCTAGCGGTTGTGGCCATTTGGGGAGTGAATCAGTGAATAGAAGACCTCTCTTTCTCTGCCTTTCTCTCTCTCTTTCTCTCTCTCTGCCTCTCCTCTCTGTGTGTAACTCAGACCTTCAAATAAATAAATGAATCTTAAGGGGGGGGAGAGGGGGCGGGGTGTCCAGGTCAGACTTTGTAAGAGGTGATTAGGATAAATCCACTCACGTGATTAATGGGTCAATGGCTGATCTCCGGGGATCTCCCATGAAATCCACTTTAATTGGCCTCTCTCTCCCGCCCTGTATTTGTCCCCGAGCCACCTCAGGCCTCTGCCAACAAAAGGACACCGCCAGGTGCTGGTCAACCTCGGACCAAAACCTTGAGCCAAATAAACCGCTTCTACCGCTCACCCGGCGTGGGATGCTGTGCTCAGGTAACAGGACAAGGACGCAGTGCCCCAGGAAGAGCTACTCCGAGAGAACCCGGCGGTGTACCTGAGACTCCACTCCCCGTGGAGTTAGAACACTCAGGGCACTCAGGGCACCCTGGGCAGAGAGAGGGGCAGGAGGACCCGCAGACCACAGCTCCTCCCCACAGTGCAGTCCACGGTCCCCCTGAGGACCGTCCCGCCCTAACTGCACAAACAGGGCAGACCTGGGGCTGCGGTCCCTGGGCTGAGCCCGCACGGGCAGAAGCCCGGGTCCTGGCCACCAGCGCAGCTCCCACCCGGTGGGCCCCACACTCACCATTTCCTCGCTTCGCTCCCGAGGCATTCTGGGGTCCTCGGGCGGCTCCTGCGGTGCAGGAAGTTCACACAGCGCAGCCCCTGAGGCACCTGCGCCCGCTCAGCAGCAGCACCGGGGACCCCCTCCCAGCGCTGCCACAAAGAAAGGTCCCGCGGGGCTCCGCAGCGTCGCCCTGACGTGCCTGATTGGACCGTGGCTGCAGCCGGCCCGCGCGACGTCACAGAAGGTGCAGCCAATCAGCATCCCCTAGGCTGGGGCGGCTCCTTGGGGCGGGGCCTGGTAACAGGGGAGGTGGGGCTCAGACTGGAGCCGCCGTCTTCTCCGGCCCGGGTGCTCCGGCAGCAGGGGGCGCTGTCCCAGCTCTGGTGACTTCGGCTTCTGGGCGCCCTCAGCTGTCTGCGGCCCTGCTGGATCCTGTGAGCCCAAGCTTGCTTCCTGAGAGCCGCAGTTCACAAGATGCTCGCTGAACGCTGCCTTTCCCGCAGTCTTGGCTTGCTGTTGTTAGCTCACGTGAGGGTTTGTAAAGCTGTTTATCTGATTGTACTTAAAGCTATCACATGGACTATTTTATCTTTCATTTCTCCTATAGGGATTTGTTTGTTAGTCTCTGTTTTGTCCTTCAAATTGTTTTCTGTTTATTTCTTGCTGGTGAATAGTGAACCAGTTGATGGCATATATTGACTTTCTACCCAGTAATCTTGTTTAATTTTGTTAATATTTTCTATTATATCTGAATTATGTTGGATTATCTGTTGACAATGGCATCACTCACATATACTGACAGTTTTGTTGCTAAAAAGTTGGTCCTTTCACCCAATATTTCCTTTTTATTAATTTCTCTGACTACACCTCATGTACAATGTTGAAGAGAAATAATGAAAACAAACAGCTATGTCTAGGTCTGCTTCCAGGGGAAAATATTTCAATGTTCTGTGTCAATTATGCTGTTTTTAATAGGTTCACTGTAGTAGGTAATCTTAGTTGGAATAATGAAGTTGCTGTGATGTACTATTCTAACAGCTTCTTATTTAAGGTTAGATACTAAATTTGATTAAGTCTTCTAATGCCATGGATGAGTTACTCACTGAAGATTGTTCACTATTATGTTAGGTTAAAGGGGGAGGGCACCCATCAGAGCAGATGGGCACCCCTCTGGATGGAGAGAGATTCCTAAGAGGTGAGAATCTGATAGGTGATAGAGTAAAGGGCAATTATGGAGAAAGAGAGTGGGCAAGCTTCTGTCTCCATGAAATACTGGCAAAAAGATTTGGCTGCCGTTAGACAAGGCAGGGGAAAAGAAAAGAAGGCTGGGCCGGTGCCGTGGCTCAACAGGCTAATCCTCCGCCTTGCGGCACCGGCACACCAGGTTCTAGTCCCGGTCGGGGCACCGGATTCTGTCCCAGTTGCCCCTCTTCCAGGCCAGCTCTCTGCTATGGCCCGGGAGTGCAGTGGAGGATGGCCAAGTGCTTGAGCCCGGCACCCCATGGGAGACCAGGAGAAGCACCTGGCTCCTGCCTTTGGATCAGCGTGGTGCGCCGGCCGTGGCAGCCATTGGAGGGTGAACCAACAGCAAAGGAAGACCTTTCTCTCTGTGTCTCTCTCTCTCTCACTGTCCACTCTGCCTGTCAAAAAAAAAAAAAAAAAGGCTGGGCATGGAGCATTCTTTGGAGCAAAGTTGCTTAGGACCTACCACTGTTCTTTAGTTGCTTTTTGTTTGTTTTGTTCTTGTTTTTTTCTAGCTCTGTGAAATATATTACTGGAGATGGCTGGAACAGAGGTTTTTGTCTTCATGAGAGAGCAAATTTATATGTAAGACAGAGTAGCAATGTGAGATATGGCTCCATTATGTTAGGTTTTAGTATTTTACAGTTCATAAAAGAAGAGTAGGTGGCTAGTTAGAGAAGATTCTATTCTAGGGAGGACAGGACAGGAGGGTAAAGAGAGAGTAGGGCTGAGCCTGCCCGGACACAGGGTGAGGGGCAGGATTTGAGATCAGTCTGCATTTCAAATGAGCCATAGGCACAGTCCTTTCTTAGGCTGCTTTCTGCAGGAGGTACAGAGCACCACATCAACCCTGATAAGGTAGGCAGAAAATGTAAGCAAGGCTCCTCAGTGACGTTTACAGTACACTGCCTTAGTGGTTTGGAATGTCCCAGGTGCAGGACTTTTCAGACCTGCTAACATTCTGCTAGCCTTTACAGTGTGCATTCTGCTAGCCTTTACAGTGTCCTTTGGCACCCATAGAAAGAGAGCAGCAGGACAGAGGAGGAGGGGTCAGGTAGAGAGGAGAGAGGCAGCCAGACAGGGTGACACAGTGAGTAAAGAGTCATATTCCTGAGGTGCAGCATCGTTGAAGGAAGAGGAAGAGTGGAAGAGAGGAAATCAGAGGTTCAAGAGGAGCCTCTAAGCCTTTCTCCTGCCCAATGGCTTGGAATGAGGAAGTCAGCCTCAGAGGACAAAGGTTTGGATGCAGCAGACCTCTGACTGTTTTCCATTTCTCTATGTAAAGTTATTAAAGTTGTAGAGGATTTTGAGACAAAATGGTCAAATTCTGGCCATTTTGGAGCCATTGTCCAATTCATATTGAGGCCACACTTTACTGCAGAAGAAAGTTAGTTGCTTTGGCTTTATTTCTCTTTAGGCCCAACCTGCTCAAGATTTACTAACAGACAGCCCAGAGGAGAGGCCGGCGAGATGTGAGAAATTTTGGAACCCATGGATTAAGCAAAATCCAGCCTGAGGGAAGGAGGCTGTTTCATAAGTTATCCCTGGGGAAGAGTCATTCCAACTGAGAACCTAAGTTCCAAGTCCTCTTGGAGGAGAGAGTGAGAATCCCAAAGCTTAGATCAGAGTCCCAGTTCTAAGCTGTGATGGATGAGTATTTCCCACACCTCTTGGAGGTGTAGGAGGCTGGAAAACTGATTGAACACCCAGGCCCTAAAAAGGAGGGATGAACCAGCCATGAGCATCAGCCCTAGAGTGCTTGAGGTTGTAGAGGCCTCTCTTATCAATCTGGTGGGTTGAGAATGAGGTCCAGTGCAGCATGCAACAATGAGATCTGCAATTTACAGGGAGAGGAGAAAGTGTAAGAAAGTTCAAGTGGAGGTGAGGAGATGAATGACCAAAGCACTTTGCCACAGAAAGAAGAAACTTCAGAAGAAGGGGGGGACGGATCATGGCACTTACCCAGAGGATGAAGGAGCAGCCAGTTTCTGAGGGAATGCCATGGGTAAGAGTCTGATTTCCTGTGCCCCTCCTTACACGGGGCACCAAATGTAAGGCAAAAAGGATCAGAATAGATAAGGAGATGGGACATGAACTTGCAGCCAGAACAAAGTAATTCCAGAAAAATAAATCCGCAGAGCTGGGTGGCCAACAGCCAGCATGCATACAGATTGAACTTGTGGCAGAGGGCCCAATCCTCCACTGAGCTGGGCCTTATATAACTTTTGTGCTAAGATTCCAGTGGGGGAGAGGGACAGTAGGTGGAGATGAGTTTCTCTATACAGATTTTTCCCCAAGCTTTCAAACTTGGAAAAGAATGCAGGAGTGGGGAACAATACAGGGCGGGGAGCTGAGCTGGTCTCTTGAAAGAAGGCAGAGATTAGGGGTAAAATGGAATTTTATCTACTTTCAGGCAGGAGCTAAAATGTCTGAGGCTTGGGCCGGCGCCGCGGCTCAGTAGGCTAATCTTCCGCCTTGTGGCGCCGGCACAGCGGGTTCTAGTCCCGGTCGGGGCACCGATCCTGTCCCGGTTGCCCCTCTTCCAGGCCAGCTCTCTGCTGTGGCCAGGGAGTGCAGTGGAGGATGGCCCAAGTGCTTGGGCCCTGCACCCCATGGGAGACCAGGAGAGGCACCTGGCTCCTGCCATTGGAACAGCGCAGTGCGCTGGCCGCAGCGCACCTACCGCAGCGGCCATTGGAGGGTGAACCAACGGCAAAAAGGAAGACCTTTCTCTCTGTCCTGTCTCCCTCTACTGTCCACTCTGCCTGTCCAAAAGAAAAAAAAAGTTTCTAAAAAAAAAAAAAAGTCTGAGGCTTATATCTCTGTTCCATCAAATAGTGTTGCCAGAATTTCCCCAATGCAGAGAGCAGATTTGCAAAATGGGACACAACAAGCAGAGCTGGGGCAGAAGGCTTTTGCATCAGACTGATGTCCCCCTTTTCCCTAGTGTGGACTGGCCTGAAGGCTGAGATGCCCTTTGGCAAAATGGGCTTGGGTCCTATCCACACAATAGTTGTGGGGGAAAACCCAGATGTAGACTCCTCTAAAGTAAGGAGTGAGGTATAGCTGGCTACAGACAGCAAAAAGCACCTACCAAAGGCTTGGACAGGGCCTCAGTCCTGTAGATATGCAGAGGCTCCCAATGGCTAAGATGGGCTGAGTTTGCCCAGGCTCCCAGTGCACAGTATGTGGGATAGAGGAGGAGGTTCTGGAGGTTGCATAGGAATTCTGTTCCTTAAAGCTATAGTTTAAGCTCAGTGAGGACAGGAACCAGAACTTCTGCCCTCCTTTCAGTTACCCTAGAGCCTTCTTGTCAGTAGAAGAGCAAAGAGTTAGCCCCAAGGTGGCAACTAGAGTTGATGTGGTCATGTTTCAGCTGCAGCTAATGCAAATCACATTATATAAATCTCCCACCTGCCTGCAACCGCCAGGCTGGAAATGAATCCTGGCTCTCTGAATACAACACAGCAGGATTATTCCTAGTGGGAATGGTATTCATTGTGGGATGAAGCTTCCTGCAGAGTCAGAGATTCCACTAATTAAAGGAGAGCCACCTGAAGCCTGCCATGCTCAGATGGAGTGGTGAGGATAGTCTTTTTAGTGTGATGGCTCTTTGGGCTAAGAGTTCTTGAGCTAAGAGCAGCAAGGGACATCACCCTACTCCCCCACCTGAAAGCTCAGATACCCCTGGGGCCATTCAACTCACAAACACATGAAGTCCCCCCCCACACATTCATCTGGGGCCCAGATCTGGAAGTAAAGGGGAGCCCTTATTGTGGGCTTGGAGAGCCATGACCCATTTCCTGTCTGTAGGCTCTAAGGCACAAGCAGGCTTCCTTGGAGGCAGAGTAGGTTCCTGACTCCCAACCTGCATTCCCATCTCACTTGTATGTGGTCCTGATGCAGACATTTGTATCCTAGTTGTCTTTAGCACCCAGGTTCATTGTCTTATGTCAACAAACGTGAAAGATGGACACAGACGGGTGAATGAAGAGCAAGCAAGATTTTATTGAAACTGAAATGAGAAAAAGCACAGTGGCTTGGCAGGAGGGATCCCCTGAAAAGAGAAATACTTGGGAGGGGGAAATCAGAAGGCTTATATTCTTTCTGTTGTGGGAGAGTTTAGATACTTTTAAGAAACTTTATTTAAGGATCATTCCACTGCAAACACACTCATCCTGTTTATCTTACTCTGTCCATTTAGATAGAATCCTGCCCAGAAGCCTTCCTTTTTCATTCCTTTGGGTTGTAAATTTACACCCCTCTGTTATTTATAGCTCTGAGCTTGTTAAACTCTAACCCCTTAACTCTTCTAAAGTATAATTACAGGTGTATTTGTCTTATTAATACACAGTCTCAAGCTATTTTCCCTTATCTCATTAGTTCCCAGGCTTTTACCATTTGGTTTCCAATTTGTGAAGCAAAGGATGCTTTCTAAACACAAGCCTTTGTTTGCCTATAACTTGTGCCCTGCAGTTAGTCTAAGGTTTCCTTTGTGCAAAGCCCACCTTTGTGGCCTGCAGTCTCCAACTTCCATTCTTCCCATCATGTAGCCACCTGCCTTCACTTTCTATCTAAATTTAACCTGACCGAACCTAATTAGCTTTCTCCTGGCTCTGTCAGTCCTGGGCCAGCAAATGTGTAGGCATCTCACCATGCATCCTTCCCTGAGAGTTCAGTTTGGTGTGGTGCTCTGGAAGGATTATGTGCCTGGAATGGCACTGGGGGAGAAGCTCTGTTGCCCTGGCAAAGAGAGTGTCTGCTATGCCATGTTCTGGGCATTTGTAGCCTGACATGTGAGGTTCCAGAGACAGCCTCATCTCCTCACCCTCACGAAGGTATCAGATGGTCTAAATACCTTAATGATCCTAGGAACTCCTGAGTGGCAGTTCTGCCCACTTAAAACTGTGAATATAGTTAAAGATAGTTGTTTGCAGATGTTTAAGTCAGTGGCGGCTTCACATGCTGGCCTGCTACTAAGCTGGTGACTGAATAGTTTTACACAGAAGCAAGATTTTTGCCTAGGATCTGACCCCAGATTTGTTAGATGAAGTGACCCTCGACATCTGTGAGTCTAGGTACCTCCCTCCCCCTTGCATGTAGGGGTGCTGTTTGTACTGAAATCTTTGCCTTGACCCAGAATTGACCTGGCTCAGTCAGTCCCTGCCAGGCTTGTCAGGAAGATAGTTGGGATTCTATGTCATTCTTCATGGCAGTTTCTGGAAGTCTGGCTGAATGCTTTGGAGGCAGAATTTAACTGAGAGGCTGCTTCAAAGAGCCTCAGAACTGGTTGGGGCCATGGCAGGGCAAAGAGCCCTCTCTGCTTCCAAAGAAATTTACTGGCAGGGAATAGACATTCCAGGCAGCCTCCAACCAAGCCACAGCCTAGTACTTGGGCTGCACATCTCTGGATTTTGAACATTCTTGATTTTTATCAGATCTTGGCCCTTTACTTGGGTCCATCTGTCCTGTTAGAGTAAGAGTTGGAGGATCTTGGCTCCAAGAAACCAAGGAAAGGAAACAATTCTTGCTCCTGCAAAATATTAGCATTTACTTTTGTGTGAGTTAATTTCATTTTTTTAAGATTTATGTTAGGCCGGCACCATGGCTCACTTGGTTAATCCTCCACCTGCGGCGCCAGCATCCCAGGTTCTAGTCCTGGTTGGGGGGTCAGGTACTAGTCCCAGTTGCTCCTCTTCCAGTCCAGCTCTCTGCTGTGGCCTGGGAGGGCAGTGGAGGATGGCCCAAGTGCTTGGGTGCCTGCACTCGCTTGTGAGACCAGGAGGAAGCGCCTGGCTCCTGGCTTCGGATCAGTGCAGCCATTAGGGGAGTGAACCAACAGAAGGAAGACTTTTCTGTCTCTCTCTCACTGTCTATGTCTCCCTCTCTCACTAACTCTGCCTGTCAAAAAAAAAAAGATTTATTTTATGGGCCCAGGTAATGGGTTAAACAGTCACCTGTGATGCTGGCATCCCATATGGGCACGAGTTCAAATCCTGGCTGTTCTACTTCTGATCCAGCTCCCTGCTAGTGTGCCTGGGAAAGCAATGGAAGATGGCCCAAGACCTTTAGCCCCTGAACTTACTTGGGAAACCCCAGATAAACCTCTTGGCTCCTGGCTTTTGCATGGCCCAGCCCCAGCCATTAAAACCATTTGGTGAGTAAACCAACAGATGGAAGATCTCTATCTTTCCCCCCTCTCTAACTCTGCCTTTCAAATAAATGAGATAAATCTTTTTAAAATTTTTTTTAAATTTTGTTTATTTGAAAGGCAGAGTTACACAGAGAGAGGTTAGAGAGACATCTTCGATCTGTTGGTTCACTCCCCAAATGGCCACTGTTGTGCTTGGCCATCCAACAACAGAAGCCAGGAGCTTCTTCTGGGCCTCCCACATGTGTAACAGGGCCAAGCACTTGGACCATCTTCCATTGCTTTCCCAGAGATATTATTAGGGATCTGGATTATAAGTGGAGCAGCTGGGACTCAAACAAGCCCCCAAATGGGAAGCCAGCATCACATGCAGTAACTATACCCCAAGCCCCATATATGACATATTTTTAGAACAGTATTTTTACAAAATTCTGACTCTTGAGCATCAGTTTTTCATCCCTTTGGTTTTTTAAAGTATGAAGTGGCTTGATATGCATATTTATACAAGCACACACTTGTGTAGCTGCCACTCATATCAAGATCTGAATCTTTCCATCATCCCAGAAAGCTCTCTGTATTCCTTCCTGGTCATAATTCCCTCCAGCTACTCCTGCCATGTAGCCCTGGATCTGACTTCTGTTATTTTGGTTAGTGTTGCATATTCTTTTCTTTTAAGGTTTATTTATTTGAAAGGCAGAGTTATGAGAGGCAGAGGGAGGGAGGGAGGGAGAGAGAGAGAGAAAGAGGGAGAGAGAGAGAAAGAGATAGGTGTCTTCCATTCACTGGTTCACTCCCCAGATGGCCTCAATGGCCGGAACTGTGATAATCCAAAGCTAGGAACAAGGAGCTTCTTCTGGGTCTCCCACATCGGTGCAGGGGCCCAAGGACTTGGGCCATCTTGTACTGCTTTCTCAGGCCATAACAGAGAGCCAGATCAAAAGTGGAGCATCCAGGACTCAAACCAGTGCCCATGTGGGATGCCAGCACTGCAGGCGGCAGCTTTACCACTATGCCCCAGGGCCATCCCCTTGTTTTGCATATTCTTGACTCTCATATGCACGTGTGCACATCATGGACCTTGATTTGTCTTATTTTGCACAAACATAATGCATGAAAGATTACCCATGTTGTTTTATGTATATTAGTTTAGCCTTTTGCTGCTATGAAGTAGTACAATCTATCAATATGCTACAATTTACTGATGCTATTCCCCTTATTTAGTTGTCTAGCATATCTGTGAACGTTCAATCTGAAATGAGAATCTCTCTTGGCTGGTCTCAATCTTCCTTACCCTTTAATACCTAATTCCTGTCACTGGACAGTGTGGTCATCCTTGTGTGTTCTAGAATGTACAGTGGCCTCCCTCTTCTCTGGGATCCTGTGATAGGGAGAGGGCTGGCCTCAGTTCTGTAGAAGTGGCCTTTGTGCCCTACTTGGTATTTCTTTATTCTTTCATCAGATGAATATTGGTTTTTCACTATGTGCCCTGTACTGTTCTTGGTATTGAGAACAGGAAGGCATGTTTCCAAAAGTCTTGCCTTCATGAAGCTTGTGTTTCACTACTTGGAGCTGGTGCTGTTCTCTGTTTTATGGACCCTTATTCCAGAAGATCCCTGGTCTTGCTGGGGCTCTGCTCTCCTGTGGTTTTCTCCAGGACTGCAGTGGCAGAGGCCCTGGGCACCTTGTCAGGGCTTCTCTCAGGCTTGGGTGCCTTTGTCTTCCTTTCTACTAATGCTGATAGAAGTAGAATCAGAGGCTGCTGCTGTTTTTGCTGGACAATGAAAGACTTTCTTAGTATCACTGCTTTCATGTCACTGTTCTGGAATCTGACTCCCTCTGTGACAGGAGAGGCATAATCTCCAGCTTTACTTGCTTTTATGGTGAGGGACCTGTGTTTTGTTAGTGCTTGCCAATCTGTCCTGATTCCCAATCAGGGTAATGACCTTGTGGGGGTGACCACATTCCATGTAGTAGTGCCTGGAATTGAGTCCTAAATATTCTCTGCATTCTGGTTTCCTACTAATGGGGACCCTGGGAGGGAGCAGGTGATGGATCAAGTAGTTGTGTCCTTGTCAACCATGTGTGAGACCTGGATTGAGTTTCCAGCTTGAGGCAATGGTCTTGGCCCAACTCTGGATGGGGCAGGCATTGGTGAAGTGAACTGTAGATGAGATATTCCTTCCATCTCTGTCTCTCTCTCTCTCTGTCTGTCTCTCTCTATATATATACAATTGCCTATCATAAAATTTCTGGTTCATTAATCTTCTCAGAAGGCCTAAAGAGAAATTATTTCATAAACGTTGTTATTATGCATCAACACTATTGAATAAGAAATTCTATGGAGTCTAGGAAGGTATGCTTTATGGTTACCATCATTGTAACAGAGGAGTGCATTACAAGTGGATGTTGGGCTAATTAATCTGTGGCACCTGCCACAACACTTTTAAATTAATTTGTGTATTATTTGTTTATTTGAAAGGCAAAGAGATATAGAAAGAAAGAGGGAAAGAGAGAAGGAGATTAATCTAGCTACTGATTTACTTTCCAAATGCCTGCAACAACATGGGCTGGGCCAAGCCAAAACCAGAAGCTTAGAATTCCTTTGCATATCACCAGTGGGTGGTAGCCATCCACCTACTTGCTCCCCAACATGAACATTAACAGGAAGCTGGATTGTAAGAGGAGCAGAACTTGAACTCAGTGGCCTTGCTATGAGATGCAGATGAAACAAGTTGTGACAACCACTGCATCAAATGCCCACTCCTGTACAATGTTCTCTGGGAGTCTCTGTAAACTTAGAGACAGATAGGGTTAATGCAGGCCCCCTGAAATTTCAAAATAGGGGAGTGTTTTCACAGAATAATTCCTTCCAGCCCTGTTGTTTCTAACTTATTTTATGTTTTCCCTGAAAGTTTGAATTTAAATTTTTTATTGTGAGGATGTATAAGGCAAACTAAAAACAAGCTTTCAACATCTAGGGTAGAATTATTATCATTAATTGGGTAGTTAACACAGTCTTAAGGATTTCATGTAAGTAGTTTTGTTTACCAATATGTTCCAGAAGACATTTTTAAAATTTGACAGGCAGAGTTAGACAGTGAAATAGAGAGAGAGAAAGGTGTTCCTTTTTTCATTGGTTCACCCCCGAAATGGCCACCATGGCTGGTGTGCTGCACTAATCCAAAGCCAGAAGCCAAGTGCTTCCTCCTGGTCTCCCATGTAGGTGCTGGGCCCAAGCACTTGGGCCATCCTTCACTGCCTTCCCGGGCCACAGCAGAGAGCTGGACTGGAAGAGGAACAATCAGGACAGAATCTGGCACCCCGACAGGGACTAGAACCTGGGATGCCGGGCCGCAGTTGGAGGATTAGCCTAGTGAGCTGTGGCGCTAGCTGTTCCATAAGACATTGTAAGAAGATTAGGTCTTGTTATAAGATGAGGTCTTTAACAAGATTTAAAACTTAAAATCTACATTGTAACAAGCTCTGTAGCAAGATTTAAAACTTAAAATCCACATTGAACTTCTAATGCATTCAAATTTACATCTATGCAAAGGACTTCAAAATTTTATGAAACTAAATAAATCATATCTATTAAGATAAAAGTTTGGAGCAACATTTTTTAAAGATTTGTTTATTTAAAAGGCAGAGGTACAGAGAAAAGAGAATATATATATATATATATATATATATATATATATATATATTGACAGGCAGAGTGGATAGTGAGAGAGAGACAGGGAGAAAGGAGAGAAATATATTAATCTTCCATCCACTGGTTCACACCCAAATGGACATAGCAGCTGGGGATGGGGCAGGCCAAAATCAGAAGCCTGGAACTCCATCTGGGTCTCCCAAGTTGGTGGTGGGGCTGAGACACATAGACCACCTTCTGATTCTTTTTCAGGAACATTATCAGGGAGCTAGATTGGAAATGGGGCAGTCAGGACTCTAGCCAGTGTTCATATGTAATGTTGGTATTGCAAGAAGTAGCTCAATCTACTGTACCACAGTGCAAGCTCCAACATTCAGATTTTGTTGTTAGCATTGAAAAAAACCAATTTGAAACACATGGCTGGCTTTGGGGTATATTGAGCTAAGAAAGTCTACATAAAAGGAGATCATGAAGGAGATGGTTTGCTTTGCTTTTCTGCTGCCATTTATTCCTTTTGCATCTGCCAATTTCCCAGCTCGCTCATACGAATGCTGTCCTACTCTAGAAAGCATGAGATAAAACTAAGTGGCCACAGGGTAACTGTTAGGAGTTATTATTCTCCTGGCAACAAATAAAAAGAAAATGATTCAAATTTCTTTATAAAATAAGGATTTCTGTTACTTCAGAATAGGAAGAAGACAAAATGTTGGGCAGTCTCCAAATATCCTTTGGTTCAGTGTCTTGCTTAACCCTGTTTTCTTTCTATTTTTTGCTTCACCCTAGTGCGAGACTTATTTCTTCACATGTTTTTAGGTTTTACATTCAGGTCAGATAAAATCCACAAGAAGAGGGGGAAGTCTTTATTCTTGGATGTCTTCCATAGAAGCAAGGATGTATTTCTCACAACCATAGAAGCTTTCCTTTCATATTTAATTCATTACAACTAGCACAGGCTTTTTGAATTAATCAATTGTGATGAGTGTGATATTGCCATGGTGGTGTAAGACCAATCAGGATACACCCTTACTGTGTGATATGGGATCATCATGTGGTAGACCAGTGGACAACAGACCAAATCAGCATCTATTGGAAATAAGTAATACAGTAAATGATCACTGAGAGGCAACCAATCAGAGAAACTCAATAATTTAACAGATAATCACTTGAGAAAAAGAGAGCATAGGATAATTGTACCAACTAATAGAAGGGGGGTTTTCTGTTAATGGAACATAGGCATGGAAGTTGATTTGGAGGAGATTTTCTAGGGTCCTTCACATCATTCAATGAAGGAAAAACTGTATTATATGTTTTAATAATTATTTAAAGTATCTATTGTAACTTCATCTAAACTTCATATGGGAACCACATTTACATATATAAAGCTGACATTTCTGGTAATTTTTACTTAAAAACTTACACTGGCTTTGGTAGGGAAGGTGAGTCTGGCAAGAAAGTAACTGCAGGGACAGAAGCCTGATGGGTCAGGAGGAGATGCAGCCACCTTGAGTCACATAGGGGATTATAGCAAATGTATTTGTGTTCTTAGGCAAAGCTAGGATGTCATTGTGGTAAATGACATAATTTTTGACAAAGTCTTTCTCCTATTGGAACAGTGAGCTCTGTGAACTGTGTGTATATGGATACAAGTTAATGGCCTGAACCTCCTGGAGCTACGTAACTTGCCTTGCTTACATTTGCATGTTGATGACTGTTTCATTTTTTATTTTGTTTAAGGAACACAACTCCATGCATTTAATAGAAATAGACTTGGGAACATAATGTTTTTCCCACCCTATCTCCCTCCCATGATACTCCCTTCCTTTCTTCCTTTCCCATTCTAATTTTTTCAGAGATCAGTTTTCAGGTTTTTTTTTTTTTTTAAGATTTTTGTTTATTTATTTGACAGGTAGGGTTACAGATAGTGAGAGAGAGAGAGAGAGAGAGAGAGACAGAGAGAAAGATCCTCCTTCTTTTGGTTCACTCTCTAAATGGCAGGTACAGCTGGAACTACACTGATCCAAAGCCAGGAGCCAGTTGCTTCCTCCTGGTCTCCCATGCGGGTGCAGGGCCCAAGGAATTGGGCCATCCTCCACTGCCTTCCCGGGCCATAGCAGAGAGCTGGCCTGGAAGAGGGGCAACCGGGACTAGAACCTGCGTCCATATGGGACGCTGGCTCTGCAAGAGCATTAACCTAGTGCACCATGGTGCCAGCCCCTAGTTTTCAGTTTTAAAGTTCAATGTGGGCCAGCGCCGTGGCTTAACAGGCTAATCCTCCACCTTGCGGCGCCGGCACACCGGGTTCTAGTCCCGGTTGGGGCGCCGGATTCTGTCCCGGTTGCCCCTCTTCCAGGCCAGCTCTCTGCTATGGCCCGGGAGTGCAGTGGAGGATGGCCCAAGTCCTTGGGCCCTGTACCCACATGGGAGACCAGGAGAAGCACTCTGGCTCTTGGCTTCGGATCAGCAAGATGCGCTGGCCGCAGTGGCCATTGGAGGGTGAACCAACAGCAAAAAGGAAGACCTTTCTCTCTCTCTCTCTCTCTCTCTCTCTCTCTCTCACTATCCACTCTGCCTATTAAAAAAAAAAAAAAAAAACTAGAGTGTCAATTTTGTCAACAACAGGAGCCACTGTGCACCTGCTCCTCATGTGGGATCTCTGTCCTTAATGTGCTGTCCATTGTGATTTAATGCTATATCTAGTACTCAAACAGTATGTTTCACTTTGTGTTGCTATGTGGGTGCAAACTGTTGAAATCTTTATACTAAATTGATCTTCTGTATATAAAGAGAATTAAAAATGAATCTTGATGCAAATGGAAGGGGAATGGGAGCGGGAGAGGGGAGGGTTGCGGGTGGGAGGGAAGTTATGGGAGGGGGAAGCCATTGTAATCCATAAGCTGTACACTGGAAATTTATATTCATTAAATAAAAGTTAAAAAAAAAAGATTGAAAGTTTTCATTTGTATAAGAAGCACTAAAGGGGCATCTTAAAATTGATCTAGAATAAAACCTTGGTATGGATAATTAACTATTAAAGTATTGGGGCCAATGATGTGGTGTAATGGGTAAAGCTGCCACCTGCAGTGCCAGCATCCCATATGGGCACCAATTCGAGTCCTGGTGGCCCCACTTCCCATCCAGCTCTTTGCTATGGCCTGGGAAAGCAGTAGAAGATGGCTCAAGTCTTTGCACTCCTGAACCCACATGGGAAACCCAGAGGAAACTCCTGGCTCCTGGCTTCAGATCGACACAGCTCTGGCTATTGTGGCCAATGGAAGATCTCTCTCTGCCTCTGCCTATCAAATAAGTAAATCTTTAAAAATAAATAAAGTTATTGTAAAATATCTATATTTAGCAGACTATTTTAATCTTGAGTGATCAGAACTGAATTTGACTACTATTAATAAGTTATGTTTGGTTGTTTTAACTTCAGTGAAGTACTTGTTGTTAAAGAACAAACTCTGAATTGCTAGACAAAGATGGCGCAATATCTTTGTTTTTTTAATGAGGCTCCTGAGGAAAAACTCAAATGAAGCAATTAATTTCACATGAATGAGAAATATGTTTAGTACTGAAAGAGTCCAAGAAAACACTAGGGTTAAAAGTACAACCTTATACTTACCTGGCAGGGGAGACACCATGATCAATCAGTACAACCTTAGAAGTTGGTCACTTGGCCGGCACCGCAGCTCAATAGGGTAATCCTCTGCCTTGCGGCGCTGGCACACCGGGTTCTAGTCTCGGTTGGGGCACCGATCCTGTCCCGGTTGCCCCTCTTCCAGGCCAGCTCTCTGCTGTGGCCAGGGAGTGCAGTGGAGGATGGCCCAAGTGCTTGGGCCCTGCACCCCATGGGAGACCAGAAGCACCTGGCTCCTGCCTTCGGATCAGCGTGGTGTGCCAGCCGCGGCAGCCATTGGAGGGTGAACCAACGGCAAAGGAAGACCTTCCTCTCTGTCTCTCTCTCTCACTGTCCACTCTGCCTGTAAAAAAAAAAAAAAAGAAGTTGCTCACTTGCCATGGAATGCTTTCTGGTTACTTCAACACAGATTGAAACACAGTGGTGAAAACAGTAAATATGATATTTAAAAAGAAAAAAAAATTCTTCACACCATACCCACCCTCCCACCCATTTTCCCATCCTTCCTCCTACTCCTTCTCCCATTTCCAGTCCCACTCTCCAAAAGATCCATTTTTTATTAACTTTATACAGAGAAGACAAACTCTATACTAAGTAAAGTGTTCTAAAATTTACCCTGTAAACAAAACAAAACTGTTCCTCAACAGTTGAGATAAGGGCTGTTCAAAGTCATTGCATCTTGAACTTCATTTCACTTATTTTGAGATATTTAATTAACTTTATTGAAGCACCCAAGAATGATACATCTTTTAGGAATGCTTAGACATAGTTATGATACAACTCTTTGAGGACAGAGGTCCTGCATGGGAAGTTAGTGCACAGTGACTCCTGTTGTTCATTTAACAATTAACACTATTATGTATGACATGAGTGATCACCCAAGGTTCTTGACATGAGCTGTGTAGGCTATGGAAGCCTTTTAAATCCACAAACCCCATCAGGATTTAGACAAGGCCATAAACAAATTGGAAATTCTCTCCCCCTCAAAGAAACGTACCTCCTTCTTTGATGACCCCATCTTTCCACTGGGGTCTCACCCATCGAGATCCTTTATATAGGACATTTTTTTGCCTCAATGTCCTGGCTTTCCATGCCTGAAATGTGCTTGTGGGCTTTTCAACCTGAACAGAATGCCTTAAAGGCTGTTTTTAAGGTCAGAGTGCTATTTAAAGCTTAAGCTTTAAATACCCAGCTTAATGAGATGTGGGGTCCCATGGCTAGTTTTTTAAAGATTTATTTATTTATTTATTTATTTATTTATTTATTTGAAAAGTGGAGTTACAGTGGCCAGAGCTGCACTAATCTGAAGCCAGGAGCCAGGAGTTTCCTCCAGGTCGCCCATGTGGGTGCAGGAGTGCAAAGACTTGGGCCATCTTCTACTGCTTTCCCAGGCCATAGCAGAGAGCTGGATCAGAAGTGGAGAAGCCAGGACTTGAATTGGTCCCTATATGGGATGTTGGCACTGCCAGCAGCAGCTCTACCTGCTATACCATGGCACCAGCCCCAGAAAGTTTTTAAACTGTACCCTTAGAAATAAGTTCGTAGGAATGTATGCAAAACTATACAGCTTTAAGTTACAAACTTCATATACTTCATAATACAACTTTAGGAACGTGGTGATTCTTTACACCATGCCCACCCTCCCACTGATACCCCCAAGCCCTCTTCCTCCTTCCTCTCTTATTCCCACTCTTATTTTTTTACTGAGATCTATTTTCAGTTGAATTTATACACATATGATTAACTCTATGTTAATTACAAAGCTCAACAAATAGTACAAAAAAAAACTATCCTCAACAGTCAAGACAAGAGCTATTCAAGTCATTGCTTCTCAAAGTGTTGATTCCCTTTTAGGTGCTTTATTAGTTATCACAGGTCAGGGAAATGTGGTATTTTTCCCTTGGGGACTGGCTTATTTTACTAAGTATGATGTTTTCCAGATTCATCCATTTTGTTGAAAATGACCAGATTTCATTTTTTTTACTGCTATGTAGTATTCCATAGTGTACATATCCCATAATTTCTTTATTCGATCTTCAGTTGATGGGCATTTAGCTTGATTCCATGTCTTAGCTATTATAAACTGAGCTGCAATAAACATGGGGATGCAGATAACTCTTCCATACACTGATTTCATTTCCCTTGGGTAAACTCTCAGGAGTTGGATGACTGGGTCATATAGTAGATATAGTAGTACCTCAGATTTCTGAGGTATCTATCTTCCACAGTAGCTTTACCAGTTTACATTCCCACCAATAATGAATTAGGGTACCTTTTTCCACACATCCTTACCTACATTTGTTGTTTGTTGATTTCTGTGTGAAAGCCATTTTAACTGGAGTGAGGTGAAACTTCATTGTGGTTTTGATTTACATTTCCCTGACAACTAGTGATCCAGAGCATTTTTTCATGTGTCTATTGGCCATTTGGATTTCCTCTTTTGAAAAATGCCTGTTTGGCCATCAAGGAGGGAGGCGCCTTTCTCTAAAGGGAGGAAGGAACCTCCACTGTGATACGGCCTTGACTAAACAAGTTCAGAGTTGGTGAACTCAAGGGGCTTCCATAGCCTAGACAGCTCATGGCAAGAGCCTCGGGTGATTGCTGACATCATAAATAAGAGTGCCAATTGTTAAATCTACAATGGGGGTCACTGGGTACAGGCTCCCCACGTAGGATCTCTGTCCTTAATGTGTTTTACTATGAAACTTAAAAGCAGCACTACTAGTCAAACAACACCCTATACCTTGTGCGGTTGTGTGAGGGCAGCCTGTTGAAATCCTTGTTTAGTATATACTAAGTTGATCTTCTGTATATGAAGGTAATTGAAAATGAAACTTGATGAAGGGTGGGATGGGAGAGGGAGTGGGAGGGGGGAGGGCTGCGGGAGGGAGGGAGGTGGGGGGGAAGCCACAACAATACAAAAGTTGCACTTTGTAAATTCACATTTATTAAATAATAAAAATAAATAAATAAATAAAAAGATATTATCATTGGGGCAGCTAAGTGAAAGGTATACAGAACCTTTCTGTACTATTTTGGTTATCTTCTGTGAGCTTTTGTGTCAAAATAAAATATTAAAAAAAATTTTTTTTAAATGCCTGTTTAAGCACTCTGACCTCAGAATCAGCCCTTAAGGCATTCTGATCTGGCTAAAAAGCCCATGAAAGTTTCTCAGGCATGGGAAGCCAAGACACTGTGGTAAAAAAATAAAAAGACCTAAATGAAAGATCTCTGTGAGTGAGATCCCAGTGGAATGAACAGGCCATCAAAGAAGGAGGTACCTTTCTCTGAAGGGAGGAGAGAACTTCCACTTTGATTATGGCCTTGTCTAAATAAGGTCAAAGTTCGTGAACTCAAGAGGTTTCCATAGCCTTGAAAGCTCATGACCAAGAGCCTTGGGTGATTACTGACATCATAAATAAGAGTGTCAATTGTTAAATCAACAATGGGAGTCACTGTGCACCTACTCCCCATGCAGGATCTCTGTTCTTAATGTGTTGTACTATGCGAATTAATGGTAAAACTACTACTCAAACAGTACTCTATAGTTTGTGTGTCTGTGTGGGTGCAAACTGTTGAAATCTTTACTTAGTAAATACTAAGTAGATCTTCTGTATGTAAAGATAATTGAAAATGAATCTTGATGAAAAATGGGATGGGAAAGGGAGTGGGAGATGGGATGGTTGCAGGTGGGAGGGAGGTTATGGGGGAAAAAGCCACTATAATTCAAAAGTTGTACTTTGGAAAATTATATTTATTAAATAAAAGTTGAAAAAAAAAGAAAAATGCCTGTTTAACACTTTTGCCTATTTGGTAACTGGGTTGTTTGTTTTATTGTTGTTGCATTTCTTGATCTCTTTATATATTCTAGTTATTAATCTTTTATCAACTGAATGGTTTGCAAATAATTTCTCCCATTCTGTCAGTTGCTTCTTCACTTTCTTGAGTGTTTCTTTTGTAGCACAGAAGCATCTCAATTTGATGTAATCCCATTTGAGAATTTTTGCTTTGATTGCCTGTGCTTCTGGGTTTTTTCCCCCCCCAGTAAACCTTTGCCTTGTCAATGTCCTACAGGGTTTCCCTAGCGTTCTCTAATATGATGGTGTCAGGGCATAGATTAGGTCTTTAATCCATCTTGAGTGGATTTTTGTGTAAGGTGCGAGGTATGGGTCTTGCTTCATAATTCTGCATGTGCACATCCAGTTTTCTCAGCACTATTTGTTGAAGAGACTGTCCTTCTTCCAGGGATTGGTTTTAGTTCCTTGATTAAATATACGTTGCTTGTAGATACTTGTATTAATTTCTGGCATTTCCTTTCAATACCATTGGACTATCCATCTCTTTTTGTACCAATACCAGGCTGTTATGATTATAACTGCCATGTAGTATGTCTTGAAATCTGGTATTGTGAAATCAGGTTTGTTTTTGTTGTATAAGATTGCTTTAGCTATTAGGGATCTTCTTTGTTTCCATATGAATTTCAGCAGCATTCTTTCTATATCTGAGAAGAATGTCCTTGGTATTTTAACTTTTTTAGCTTGCTATTTGATAATGCCAAAGAATGGCTAAAAGGTGGATGTGTTTATTTGTTAATAATATTAACTACTCACATTGTAGCAGTGCAAAGCCCATAGCAGTTTAACAAACTTTGATGAAAGAATGGATGAATAACACTATTTACCCATTTTTAGATACCAAAAATTGTATTGCAATTTATTTAATACTAACAATAATATTGAAAGATTGGTATTTTTCTCTCATTTTCCTGATAATATGTTAAGTGATTTTTTAAAAGATTTATTTATTTATTTATTTATTTGAAAAGCAGAGTTACAGAGATAAAAGGAGAGGGGAAGAGAGAGGGAAAAGTAGAGAAAGAGGGAGAGGGAGAGTATGAGAGAGAGAGAGAGAGAGAGAGAGAGAGAGAGAGATTTCATCCACTGTTCCACTCCTCAAAAGGAGGCAGTGGCCAGGGCTAGGCCAAGGTGAAATCGGGAGCCAGGACCTTCATCTGGGTCTCCCACATGAATGCAGGGACCCAAGCACTTGGGCTATCCTTTGCAGCTTTCCCAGTTGCATTAGTAAGGAGCTAGATCAGAAATGGAGGGGTCGATGCTGTGGTGTAGTAGGTAAAGCCACTACCTGCAGTGCCGGCATCCCATATGGACGTCAGTTCAAGTCCAGCTTCTCCACTTTTGATTCAGCTCTCTGCTATGGCCTAGTAAAGCAGCAGAAGATGGCCCAAGTTCTTGGGCCCCTGCACCCATGTGGGAGGCCCAAAAGAAGCTCCTGGCTCCTAGTTTTAGCCATTTGAGGAGTAAACCATCATATGGAAGACCTCTCTCTCTGCCTCTGCTTCTGTAACTCAGCCTTTCAAATAATTAAATAAGTGTTAAAAAAAAAAAGCAGAAGTGGAGCTTCTGGGACTACAAGTGGTGCCCATATGGGATGCAGGTATTGCAGATAGTGACAACCCACTATGCCACAGCACTAGCCTCAATTTATTCTGAATAAAAACATTTACAGTCCATTTGTTTCCTGGAATGCTTCCATTTAGGTTGAAAAACAATTTTAAAAGAAATTAATTCTGTTATTCTTTATTTTTGGACAATAGTTATTGTAACTGGAGTGAGGTGATAATGCCTGTTGTTTTTGTTTGTATTTCCATGATGAGTAGTTGTTCTGGGCAGTTTTTTATTTATCTATTGGCTATTTCTATTTCATTTTTTGAAAAATGAACAAGTATCTCCTCATTTTTTGAAATAGAAATAGCCAATAGATAAATAAAATAGAAATAGCCAATAGATAAATTGAAAAAAATGTCTGAAATTGAAAAAATGTCTGTTAACATCCTTTGCCCATTTCTTATCTGGATTGTTTTCTTGTTGAGTTTCTTGAGCTCTTTATATATTCTGGATATTAATCCTTTGTCTAATGCATAATTTACAAATATTTTCTTCCATTCTATCAGTTGCCTCATAAATTTGTTGATTGTTTCTATCTCTGTGCAGAACTTCTTATCTTGATGTAATCACATTTGTCTATTCGTGCTTTTATTATCTGCACATTTGCAATTTCACCAAAAAATTATTTTCCTAGTCCAATGTCTTGCAGCATTTCCTCTGTATTCATATCCTTGGTTAAATTTATCCCAAGATATTTACATTTTTTCAGCTGTTGAATTTTCTGTGTTGATCTCACATGCTACAGCATTGCAAAATTCCCTTTTTGAAAATAAAAAAATAATTTATTTATTTCAAAGGCAGAGTTACAGAGAGAGAAATAGAGACAGAGAGATTGTCCACTGTCTTTTCACTTCTCAAATGCTTTCAATGGCTAGGGCAGGGCCAGGTCAAAGCCATGAGCCAAGAGATTCATCTGGGTCACCCACATGTGTACAGGAGCCCAAGTATTGTGACATCTTCCACTGCTTTCCCAGGTGCATTAGCAGAGAACTGGATCAGAGATGTAGCAGTCAGGATTCTAACTGGCACCCATGTGGGATGCCAGCATCATAGGCAGCAACTTAACCCACTGTCCCACAATGCCAACCCTGTCAAATTCTCTTACCAGTTCCAGTAGCCTCTTTTTAAAAAATATTTATTTGAAAGGCAAAGTTACATAGAAGTAGAAGCAGATCTTCCATCCATTGGTTCACTCCCCAAATGGCTGCAACAGCCAGAGCTAGGCTGGCCTGAAGCCAGGAGCTTCTTCCAGATCTCCCATGTGGATGCAGAGGCCCAAGTATTTGAGCTACATTCCACTGCTTTCCCAGGCCATAGCAGAGAGCTGGATCAGAAGTGAAGCAGTTGAGACTCAAACTGGTGCTCGTATGGGATGTTGGTACTACAAGCCAGGGCTTTGACCCACTGCATCACAGTGCCAGCCCCTTGAATAGCCTTTTAATGAATACTTTTGGTTTACCTATATAAAAGATCATGTCATCTGCAAACAGGGATAATGTGAATTCTGTTTTTCCAATTTGAGTACATTTGATTTTGGTTTCTTGCCTAATATCTTGTTCTAAAGCTTTCAGAATTATATTGAACAATAGTGGTAAAAGTGGGTGTCATTGTCTCATTCCAGATCTTGGTGGAAATTCTTCACATTTTTCTCCATTCAATGTGATGCTGGTTTGGGGTTTGCTATATATTTACTTTATTTTCTTGAATATGTTACTTCTACACCCAATTTTCAGGGTTTTTTCATGAAAATATGTTATATTTTATTAAATGCTTTCTTGGCAACTATTGAGATAATCATCCTATTTTGGATTCTTTATTTTGTTGATATGATGAATCACATTTATTTATTTGGGTATGTTGAACCTTCCCTGCATCCCTGGGATTAATCCCATTTGATTATGGTGGATGATATTTTTGATGTATCCTTGTATTTGATTTGAAAATATTTTGTTGAGGATTCTTGCATCTGTGCTAGGCAGGGATATGGGTCTGTGGTCCTCTTTTTCTGTATCTTCATATGACTTTAGAATTATGGTAGTGCTGGCCTTAGAATAATTTTGGAATGTCTCCCTACCTTTCAATTATTCTGAATAGTTTAAGAAGAATTGGAGAGTCCAAGATTCCAAGGGAGCTTCTTACTCCAGGCTGAGTAAGATAATTTTAAAAAAATGTGGAGAGAGTGCAATCTCAGGGAAGAGTTAGGAAAAAAATTGCAGTGGAAACTCCATGCAAGTTACAGGGAAGATATGGATTTATGTGGAGGGTGTGGACATGTACAAAGAGCATGGACACAACACAAGACCCCAGTAGCCAAGAGGCTCAGCACCAGCTTTGGAGAGTGAGGTGAGACCAGACTGCAACAGCCCAAGCCACTGGCTATATAGCTGCAGGGAGAGCCTGGCATGAGTCTAACCTGAAGCCCTGTGGGGGACAATGCACTTGCGAACCTAGAGGGAAAAAAGGGCACATTTCTCTCTCCCTGTTCCCCTGACAATTGTGCCCTGCAAGTGGCTGAGAGAGAGAGAGAGAGAGAAGGTGCCATTTTGGACATATGTAACAGTGGCATCAGCTTGTGTCCTCATCCCCAGTAAGCAACTGAGAGGAGATGTCTGAGTCTGGCTGGGAGGATTGGCAGGGGCCTGGGCACAGGGACCAACATAGGTCTGTGAGGTGCCCCCTGCCTCCCAACACATCACAGGCTCAAACTGCCTAGGCAGAGCATTCACAGGAAGCTGGCTCTGGGAGCATCTCCATTTATCTGTGGGTGAGACTGACTGCCAGGGCAGGGCAAATCCTTGGTGCCCCATGATTGTGAGAGCCCTGTATGCTTGGACTGTAGAAACACTGTGGCTGTATGGGAGGGTACAGGTCATGGCTGGGTCTCTGGGCAGTCTCTGTGGGAAGCTACACATGCCCAGGTTCCCTGATTCCTTAGGGTGGGTCACTATGGCAGGATTCATGCTCAAGCTGAGAACTGCACAGATCATTTATAGGTTCTTATAGCAGTGTGGATGAATATTGCGCCCACTGGGCTAGTGCCCAGGAATTGATCACCTTGAAGGAGAAGAGTTGAGGGTGAGACTACACCAACTACACCAACTACCCAAGAGCTGATGAAACCATTCTCTCTGATTAAAAAAAAAGAGAGACCTAACAACCCAATTTGGGTTTTACTTTGGATTCTCCTTCCACTCTGGAGCATTGGATAGAGCTCCCTGGCCAAACTCCAGTACATGCCTCTGGGTATTCACTAAAAGAGCAGATATTCCACTAGACCACAGAGGCATAATTCAAAGATAAAATCCATCAGAGGAAAAAATGAACAAGTATCTCCTCAAATGCCTTAAAATAAATACAGAAGATCAAGAAACATTAAGGCAGACAATATGAAATGCCCAAAGAAACACAACAACACTTCAATATTCGACTGTGAAGATGAAGAGATTGAGGAAATGACTGAAATGGAATTAAAAAGATTAATCACAAAATTACTCAGAAGCAATAAGAAGCAAATCCAAGAAATAAAGAAATCAATACCTGACATGAATGAAAATTTTCCTATGAAATTGAGATTTTAAAGTCAAATAAAAATAAAATATATAAATGAAGAATTCAAAAAATCAAACAAAAATGCAGTCAAAATCCCTAACAACAGATTCAGTGAGGTAGAAGACAGAATATCTGATCTAGAAGACAAATCTTTGAAAAGTTTTCAATCAGAACAAGAAAAGAAGAAGAAATTAGAAAAATTAAAAAGAGTCTTGGGTACTTATGAGATGCTCCCAAGCAACATACAGGTCCTAAGGGTTCCTGAATGTGTGGAAAGAGAATGGATTTGAAGGTCTATTTAGTAAAAAATTACAGAAAATTCCCCCAATTTGGAGGGAAAAAAAGATGCCTAAGCACAGGAAGCACATAGAACTACTAATAGACATAAACAGAAAAGATCCTCACCACAACACATCATGGTCAAACTTTCCACAGTAAAACATAAAGAAAAGATTCTAAAATGTGCATGAGAGAAACACCAGATTACTTTCAGAGGATCTCCAAATAGACTCAGAACTGACTTCTCAGAAATCCAACAAGGATGGGGGAGAATGGAGAAACAGTTCACATTTTAAGAGAATAAAACTGCCAACCCAGAAGAGTGTTCTTGGCAAAGCTATCATTTATGAATGAAGTTGAAATAAAGATGTTCCATAACAAACAGAAATTGAAAGAATTTGTCACCACGCATCCAGCCTTACAAAAGATGCTTAAAGGATATGCTACACACAAAAATACAGAACTATTGTAGTCACAATGAAAGAATAAGAAGACAGGAATATTTATGGGAAAATGGCTGGCTCAGGTCACTGCTTATCAATAGTAATCTTGAATGTAAATGGTCTCAAATATCCAATAAAAGATACAGACAGACTGAATGGATTAAAAAAAATAACACCCATCCATTTGCTGTCTACAAGAAATACACCTCATCAACAAAGATATTTGCAGACTGAAAGTGAAAGGATGGGAAAAGATATAATATTCCATGCTACTGGAGAGCAAAAAAGAGCTGATATTGCCATCTTAATATCAGACAAAATAGACATTACACAAAAACTGTTAAAAGATAAAGAGGCAGGCACAACAGATTGAAGCTGGAAGTTAGCAACTCAAGCATCTCTAGAACATATGCAAACACATAAGAGAGCAGCAAGATGGCGGGATAGGAAGGGAGCACACTGATAGTCCGGGAAGACAGTTTAATAAAAGTGGAGATACTGCAGGTTCAAGGAAGAAACTCTTCTGGAACTAGTGATTCACAGTGGACCTGCATGGAGAGCGTGGAGAGCGTGGGAGCCCAAGTTCGGGACACCAGCGGCAGAATCAACACACCAGCGCTGGAACATGAGGTGAGCCGAACCTCAATAGCCTGAGACACCAGCGGGAAAGTTGAAAGAGGAGACTAGAAGGAACGAGGCTTGAAACTCCATGGGGAAAAGTTCACCTGGCTAACTAGAAGAGAGAGAGAGAGAGAGAAAAAAAGTGACCGATACAGCCATGCGTTTCTCTCTGCTCACCTCTCAGAGGCGAGCAAGACAAAGAGCAGGTGCCATTTTGGACATATGTCATAAGCAGGGAGACCTCAGGTCTGCACCAGCCCTGAGCCTAGCAGAAAAACTTGACTCCGGGGGGTGAAATAATAGGAGATTAGGATCTAACTTGGCAACCCAGTGGGAGACTGCAGGAGAATTGGAGCCCACACTGAGGGCAGTAGAAATTCCCTGTGTGGTCCTTGGGAAAGAGCTTCTGGCTCCTGTGGGTATATCATTCACCTGCTAAGTACCTCCAATTCTGCTCAGCTGTGTGGAATTACTTCCCTTTTGAATCAAAAAAAAAAAGAAAGAAAGAAAGAAAGAAAGAGAGATTTACCAGGCCTAACCTGGGAGTGTCACCTTTGGCACACCATCAACCCTGAGGAACCAAACAGAGCTCTCAGGCCACACTCATCTCAAGCCTCTAAGGCTCCACTGAAAGCAGACAGACCACTTAAAAAATATAGAGCCATAGTATAACAAGAAAAAACACCACAGTGAAGGAACCAAATATCTCCAACATGCCAAACAACAAATGCAAAAACCGAGGTAACAAGAACAAAAAAGACACTATGATACCCCCAGATATAAAAGACACCCCAATTCAAGATTATGAACATGATGAGATAGAAGAAATGCAAGAAGCGGATCTCAAAAAATTGATAAGAACATTAAGAAGTTCTCAAAAACAAATTCTTGAAGTACAGAAATCCTTAACGAACAAGATAGAACATCTCTCTCAGGAAAATGAAATATTAAGGAGGAATCAAAATGAAATGAAACAACTAGTAGAATAAGAAACTGTGATAGTGATGAGAAATCATAATGAAATGAAGAATTCAATAGATCAAATGACAAACACATTAGAGAGCCTTAAAAACAGAATGGGTGAAGCAGAAGAGAGAATATCGGACTTAGAAGACAGAGCACAGGAAAGTATACAATCAAACCAAAGATAAGAAGAGAAAATTAGAAATCTAAAAAATATTGTCAGGAATCTACAGGATACTATTAAAAAACCTAACATTCGGGTTCTAGGAGTTCCTGAAGGCATGGAGAGGGAGAAAGGATTAGAATGTCCTTTTAGTGAGATACTAGCAGAAAATTTCCCAGGTTTGGAGAAGGACAGAGATATCTTAGTACAGGAAGCTTATAGAACCCCTAATAAACATGACCCAAAGAGATCCTCACCACGACATGTTGTAATCAAACTCACCACATAAAGAAAAGATCCTAAAATGTGCAAGAGAGAAACGTCAGATTACTCTCAGAGGATCTCCAATTAGACTCACAGCAGACTTCTCATCAGAAACCCTACAAGCTAGAAGGGAATGGCAAGACATAGCCCAGGTACTAAGAGAGAAAAACTGCCAGCCCAGAATATTATATCCTGCAAAGCTCTCATTTGTGAATGAAAGTCAAATAAAGACTTTTCATAGCAAACAGAAATTGAAAGAATTTGTTGCCACTCGTCCTGCCCTGCAAAAGATGCTTAAAGATGTGTTACACACAGAAACACAGAAACATGGTCATCAATATGAAAGAAGGTAAAGGAAGGAAACCTCACAGCAAAAGATCACAGGAAGCTCAATTTCTCTTTGACATAGAATTAAACTCTGATGCTCTGTTAAAGCAATGTGTTAAAGTAATCTATTATGTTCTCTTGATGTCTGTTAAATTCTAATTGTTCAAAAACAGCTGAATTTTTATTAAGAGCTATGGGTTATTTAAATATGTGCTTATTTTCAAAGATTTGAATAATCACCTTGTAACAATGATCAAATTTGGTCTATGTTATGTCATGATTTTAAGGAATCTTATTTCAACGAGATATTCTGGATTTTGAGCCTTCTTGCCATTCCTGACAGGCATTCAAAAAATCAAAGTTCCAAACAATCTGGACTCTAAAATTTCCAGTAAATCTTGGACTTTGGTTTTTCCAGTTTGGGCCCAACTGAAAAAAATTGAAGGACCTATGTCTCTCATCTTATAGAGACACCAACTAATCAGGCTATTTGGATTATATTAGAAGTACTGTCAAGATGTGATGTGGTACCAAACTTTAAGTTTCTATAATGGAAAATGCTATTAATACAAATGTTTGAGAATTAAAAAGTCTAATGATCTTGTGTTACTAGACATGATAGTTATCTTAATGAGAAAGCCCCAGAGGCCTAAAGGGTTAAATACTTGTAAAATCTACAGGTGCTTTCAAAAATACTGTGAAGTAAGCAAGTGCCTCTTGTTGGTTGATGAGTTTATAATTTTAAACATGGCAACTTAAAGTCTTTTGTCATCCACAGTTATATAGGACTTGCTGCTCATAAAACTAAAGCATTGTTGGTTCTGTGTTTAGCTGTCCTCCTCTAGGTTCCTATGGACTTTTTCCAGCCACTTCTATTGTATTCAGTACTTTGGGATGGCTCTGTAAACAGATGAAGCCAATAATGTATTAACAGTACCAACTGAGAGAAAGTATGGTTAACTGAGGTTACTAAAAACAAAAAGCAATTCAAATCAATTGGCAATCTACAGAAAGAGTTAAAGATTCTAAAAGCTATTATTAAAATTGCTATATTGGTCTATTATGTTATGTTATATGTGTGTACATATTGTATGTCCACATGGGAAAATTTTATTAAGAATTTTATTTTAATTGGCTTATAGATAAGATTGTCCATAAATTTAAGCTGCTAAAATTAATTAAAGATATATTTTAATTTGTGTGACCTGAATCTCTGCATCATATGTTTTATACTTGTTGGTAGAAAGAAACTAAAAACATTTTATATGGTTGTGTTTAAATTTACTGGTTAAACAAACTACACCATGTTAGATATTTAAGAGGTGTTTCCAAATACATGATTCTTAAAATTTATAGAAGGCATTGGACCTTCTGGTAAATGTTTTCTTAAGTTGTTATCTAATGGTTGAAATGGTTTGCTAAGTATTCATGTAATATTGCTATTGTCAGCAAGCGATCTAGGACTTGCTCCCTCATTTCTCTATCCTAAGCCCAACTTGTTCTTTCATTTCTCTATTCTCTTCAAGGTAGGAAACTAATTCTATTATGAAGGAATCTGTAGGACACACAATTTAATCTTTAGACCTTATAAAAGAGATAGCTAACATTTTTCTGTAATAGCATAGCCAAAAGAAGAGCTTAAATAATAATCTCATAGCTAGATTTACTTCGCGATCAGTGAAGTAAACAGTAAGTAGAAAAAAACCTCCCTTTCAGACCAAAGAGAAAGAACATTTTAAAGTGAGAATATAATTTTCCTCATGGGCATTGTCTACCTTAGAAAAACTACTACAGAACATGCCTGTGACTACAGACTTGTAGTTCAGGCCACCGAAGATTAGAGATGGGACTTGGGCACTCCCTTGACTTGCATCCTCTGGTCTGCTTTAACAAAACCCAGAAGGAAAAGAAAGCTAGGCATCAGAAGCAATGGGTGGCAGGCCTATTAATGGCTGTTCTGTACAGTGATCTGCCCTCAAGGAGACCCAACAGGCCAGTCCACTGCAGTGGTTTTCAATGTGGTAAGCTCGGGCTTCAGCAGAAATCAGCTTGTGAAGAGCCCTGGCAGCTCTGCCAAGAGTTGGATCACTAGAAATGGACCTGCCCTGGAGTCGAAGGATGCCCAGGTCAGAGCCACAGATCTTATTGGCTCTAAGCTGAAAAGCCCTTCACTCAGCCCAACTTCCAAAGTGACCACTGCAGCTGAGGGGACGGCCAAGTAGGGTCAGCAACATTGCAGGCAGAACTGTAAATTTCTTGTTAGAGATGCCCCCTGCCTTTACCTGGCCAGCTCTCCTCCCAGGCCAGCTAAGTAATGAAAGTCAACAGGGTGCCTTCCCCTAGGAGGTTCACACCTCCCTTAGGATATACCCCATGTGAAGAGATAGATAGGTCTGGGCCTCTTAACTTACAAGGCCTAAAGCCCAACAGATTATTATCAAGCCCCTTCTATCAGGTTCTATTTGCCTCTCGATCAGAAAACTTAATTGTAGCTTAGACAGCACCTTTCTTAGCTCCTCTAATAATGACTCTGTCCTTTGTTCTAGGCCCTGTCTAGTGCACTTGGGCCTCATTCCTTTGTAATCATAACCTCTACTCTCCCACCAATGGTTCTACTCCCAACCTGTGTGTACTGATGGTCCTCTTCCCCCACTTAATGCTATATAATTATTCAGACCTGGTTAATGCCACTCTTAGGATCATTGGTTACTATCCTCACTCTGTCTTTTATGACCTTGTCTAAATATGATCAGAGTCAGCGAACTTGGAAGGCTTCCATAGCCTTGACAACTCATGATGACAGCCTAAGGTGGTTACTGGCGCAATAAACTAGAGTGTCAATTTGTTGGCTCAACAACAGGAGTCACTGTGCACTTGCTCTTCATGTGGGATCTCTGTCCTTAATGTACTGTACATTTTGATTTAATTCTATAACTAATACTCAAACAGTATTTTTCACTTTAGGTTTCTGTGTGGGTGCAAACTGTTGATAGCTTTACTTAATATATACTAAATTGATCTTCTGTATATAAAGAGAATTGAAAATGAATCTTGATATGAATGGAAGGGGAGAGGGAGCAGGAGAGGGGAGGGTTGCAGGTGGGAGGGAAGTTATGGGGGGGAAGCCATTGTAATCCATAAGCTGTACATTGGAAATTTATATTCATTAAATAAAAGTTAAAATATTTTTTTAAAAAAAAGAACATATGCAAACACATGAGACTGAACAACATGTTCCTGAATAAATAATGGGTCATTGAAGAAATCGAGACATCAAAAAATTTCTGGAAACAAATGAAGACAACAATACATCATATCAAAACTTATGGGATACAGTAAAAGCAGTGTTAAGAAAGAAGGTTATAGGAACTGGTGCCTGCTTCAAGAAACTGGAAATGCGTGAAATAAATGAGCTATCAATTCATCTCTAGGACCTAGAAAAGCAACAATAAACCAAATCCAAATTTAATAGGAAATGGCTGCCTTGGCTATATAAGCTGTTGTACCAACTGAAATAAATGAGTCTGTGGGCTGCTTGCCTCTGGCCCGCTTTCACCTGACTCCCTGGGTCTGTGTGGTGACTCCATGCCCCTTGCCCCCACCACGCTCCTCCTCTCAGAATGAATCCACAGTAACATTTTATGACTTTTTAGAATACTGCGGGGTTCAATAAACACAAGTGAAAAATCTGTTCTTCATGAAATATTGGATCATCTTTTAGCAGTGTCCAGCACCATTGATGCCTGAACATCTTTCATTGAACTGGGACACTAGTTGAGATTTCTCTCTGCATACAGCGCAATTATTTGTTATAAGATTCAGGACCAATGGGTTCACAACCTAAGCCTGAGGCTCCAAAACTGCTACAATGAGGGGAAGATTCTAGCCTCATTACTCTTATGCTATTGGGCAACCTTTTCCTCTTGTTTATGTGGAACCTCACAAGATCAATTTCCATCATCTCTTTAGTATCTTCATCTTGTCCCTTGCTCATACCATAACAGAAGGCTCTTGATACTTCCAGATCTTTACAGCCTTTCAAAAATTATCTCTGTACTCTGCAATTCACTCTACGTACTATTGTGTTTCTCTTTAACCACAAATTGTTCTGGTTTGTAATTTGAATAAATATTTAATATAAAGACATGACATGAATGCTTAGGAAAATTTCATAATTTTTAAAATTTTTTGAGTATATTTTATTTATAAAAATTTTATTTTTATAGATTTAAAACAGAAAAAATTAAGTGATCACTGCCCTGCTTGGCTCAAATTTAAAGAAGTCAAATTGCCAACCTTATGCCCTCATCAACCCTTCAGGACCCTCAGCCCAGGAGCTGCTCTGCCTCATCTGCTGAAGTAGCTTCCTCTCACCTGGATCTTGGGCTTCAACTCTCTTATTCATTTCTATATTCTGTGCTTGCTACATACGTCACCCTATTCCAGTTATGAACTTGCTTCTTTTTTAAAGGTTTGTTGTTCATTTGTTAGTTTGAGAGATGGAGCTACTGACAGAGAGAGGGACAAGCAGAGAGAAAAGTTTTCCATCCTCTGGTTTATTCCCCAAATAGCTTCAATGGCCAGAGCTGTGCCAATCCAAAGCCAGGAGCCAAGAGCTTCTTTTAGGGCTCCCACACGGGTTCAGGGGCCCAAACTCTTGGGCCATCTTCTACTGCTTTCTCGGGCCAAAACAGAGAGCTGAATTGGAAAAGGAGAATGCAGTACTCAAACTGGCACATATATGGTGTGGACAACCTGCTACATGACAGCACCAACCCCAAACTTGCTTCTTTAGTTAGATTTCTTCCCCATCAAAACTGATCTAAGAAAAAGCCAATTATTGAAATCTCTTTGTACAAAATCACTTTAATAGAGCCCAGAATAATCCATGTAAATATGTCAACCCATGCAAATTGGGAATTTTCCTAATTCTGGAGCCATCTTGAATCCACTAATCATCTGTTAGTGAACCAAACTAATCTGTCTGAATTGGGAATTTTCCTAATTCTGGAGCCATCTTGAATCCACTAATCATCTGTTAGTGAACCAAACTAATCTGTCTGATCTGAAGAAACTCAGATCCTTGAATGTCTTTTGAGTGCAGTGCAAGATTCCAGCCAAGAGAAGAAACATGTGCATCTGCTAACCACAGATATCATTTTAGGAAAAGCAGATCTCTAGCCCTGAGGATTCACTGCCAAGAACTGAGTTACAACCTGTGTTCATCCTCATCCTTATTCAGAGACATTTCAAGCATTGAGCAAGCAGAGTAGAAGGCCTGAGGTCCAGGCTTTTTCACAGTTCCCAGGCACATTAGGCAGGAATCCCCAAATCTTTACCTCAGATTTATCTCTGCCCCAGCCCACATAAACAGCATGCTCCAAGAAACACAGGGGAACCCTCTCCCATTGTCAAAATTTAGGTTTGGGGTATTACTACTGATAGAGAATATATCCACATCCCCATTCTATATATAAGAAAGTGAAAACTGGCCGGCGCCGTGGCTCAACAGGCTAATCCTCCGCCTTGCGGCGCCGGCACACCGGGTTCTAGTCCTGGTTGGGGCGCCGGATTCTGTCCCAGTTGCCCCTCTTCCAGGCCAGCTCTCTGCTATGGCCCGGGAAGGCAGTGGAGGATGGCCTAAGTCCTTGGGCCCTGCACCCACACAGGAGACCAGGAGAAGCACCTGGCTCCTGGCTTCGGATCAGCGTGGTGCGCCGGCCGCAGTGGCCATTGGAGGGTGAACCAATGGCAAAAAGGAAGACCTTTCTCTCTCTCTCTCTCTCTCTCTCTCTCTCTCTCTCTCTCACTATCCACTCTGCCTGTAAAAAAAAAAAAAAGAAAGAAACTAGTCTTAAAAAAAAAAATATGGGCAAAATGTTGAAATCTTTACCTAATATATACTAAACTGATCTTCTGTATACAAAGAGAATTGAAAATGAATCTTTACATGAATGGAAGGGGAAAGGGAGTGGGAAAGGGGAGGGTTGTGGGTGGGAGGGAAGTTGTGGGAGGGGGGAAGCCATTGTAACCCATAAGCTATACTTTGGAAATTTATATTCATTAAATAAAAGTTTAATTAAAAAAAAAAAGAAACTCAAAAGGCTTCCATAGCTTTGGCAGCTCATGACAAGAGCCTAGGGTGATTACTGACCTCACCTCTCTTTCCAGCTCTGGTGCGGGGAAGACTCCCGGCAGCTGGTTCCTGAGCCATGGGTGCCTGTGTCCTCCATGTAGATCCACTGTGTCCCTCTAATTTGGAGGTGTTTCCTCCGCAGTTTTTTCCCTAACTCTTCCCTGAGACTTCGCTATCTCCACTTTTATTAAACTATCTTTTCCTGGACTATCAGTGAGCTCCCTCCCTATTCCGCCATCTTCAAATTAATAAATCTTAAGTAATAACTTATTTGTCAGCACCCATGTGGCAAGCTCCTGGCTCCTGGCTTAGGATAGGCCCAGGTCCAGCCTTTGCAGCCACTTGGGGAGTGAACCAGTGAATGACGACCTTTCTCTCTGTCTCTGCCTCTCTCTGTCTATAACTCTACTTCTCAAATAAAGCTCTTTAAAAAATTTTTAAAAAGAATCATGATATTTAAAAAAGTATCCAACACTGAAGGGTTTAATGAATATAAACCAGATTCAGATGTAGTGTTTTATAAAGTTCA
The DNA here is from genome assembly GCF_033115175.1 of Lepus europaeus. Taxonomy (NCBI): domain Eukaryota; kingdom Metazoa; phylum Chordata; class Mammalia; order Lagomorpha; family Leporidae; genus Lepus; species Lepus europaeus. The sequence goes on along the minus strand of NC_084843.1, from coordinate 83,927,128 downwards.
ATAGTTTTTTAGGGAGAGATCCCAACAGATTCAGAAAAGGGGCAAACATACAGTGAGACAGACTATACAGAATATCAGAACTTTGTAGTTCTGAGTGAGGAAGTGAACGTGTGACCTCCTGTGTACATGTTATCATTCGTTTTAAATTATTCCCCTCAAAACCTGCAAACTATTCCAAGGAGACATCTCTTGGGACCTGCCTGAGGTGTGTCCAGGCAGAGTGCTTGCTCTTATACACCAGGTGAATTTGGATTGTGTGCTCTACACATAGGGGCTTTCTCTTCTCTTCCATATACAGCCTTGCGCAACACTTTATTCATTATATAGTCCTTATTTGTTCCCAGAAATGTCCTTAAAATTAACCAGTAATCTTTTTTTTTTGACAGGCAGAGCTAGACAGTGAGAGAGAGAGAGAGACAGAGAGACAGAGAGAAAGGTCTTCTCCCTGTTGGTTCACACCCAAGTGGCCGCCATGGCTGGCGCTGTGCCGATCCGAAGCCAGGAGCCAGGTGCCCCCTCCTGGTCTCCCATGCGGGTGCAGGGCCCAAGCACTTGGGCCATCCTCCTCTGCCCTCCCAGGCCTCAGCAGAGAGCTGGACTGGAAGAGGAGCAACCAGGACTAGAACCTGGAGCCCATATGGGATGTTGGCACTGCAGGCAGAGGATTAACCAAGTGAGCCATGACGCTGGCCCCGGTAACCTCATTTCTGAGAAAATACTCTGTCTTTGAAGATGTTGTAAGCTATGATATTAAAAAAAAAAGACTCTACCATCTGTGAGAAATTTTACCCCACTTACATAATCCCAACTTATTGGGCCACACTAACAGATGTTCAAGTGTAATGATAAATGCAAATTTACTGTCAAAAAATAAATCCTGACTATATCACTTTGAACATTTCCTAAAACTGAATAAAAGACACTGGTGCTGTGTTCCTGTGAGCTATGTCACTCATACTCTTCCCTAAATAAAGTTGATACCAGCTTTATCACACCTTCAGAAAGTCCAAAAATATATATTTAAAAAATCACCTTCACGTAGGGTACATCCTAAGGGAGGTGTGAACCTCCTAGGGGAAGGCACTCTGTTGACTTTCATTACATGGCTGGCCTAGGAGGAGAGCTGGCCAGGTAAAGGCAGGGGGCATCTCTAACAAGAAATTTACAGTTCTGCCTAAATGTTGCTGACCCTACTTGGCTGTCCCCTCAGCTGCAGTGGTCACTTTGGAAGTTGACTCCCTACCTGTGTGTACTGATGGTCCTCTTCCCCACTTAATGCTGTATAATTGTTCAAACCTGGTAAATGCCACTCTTAGGATCATTTGTTACTATCCTCACTCTGTCTTTTATGACCTTGTCTAAATATGATCAGAGTCGGCAAACTTGGAAGGCTTCCATAGCCTTGGCAACTCATGACGACAGCCTAGGGTGGTTACTGGCGCCATAAACTAGAGTGTCAATTTGTTGGGTCAACAACAGGAGCCACTGTGCACTTGCTCCTCATGTGGGATCTCTGTCCTTAATGTGCTGTCCATTGTGATTTAATGCTATAACTAGTACTCAAACAGTATGTTTCACTTTGTGTTGCTATGTGGGTGCAAACTGTTGAAATCTTTATACTAAATTGATCTTCTGTATATAAAGAGAATTGAAAATGAATCTTGATGCAAATGGAAGGGGAGAGGGAGCGGGAGAGGGGAGGGTTGTGGGTGGGAGGGAAGTTATGGGAGGGGGAAGTCATTGTAATCCATAAGCTGTACACTGGAAATTTATATTCATTAAATAAAAGTTAAAAAAAATCACCAACTTCAAAGTATTTTGTACTAACACTAGCTTATACATCTTTAAAATATTCATTTTTGGAAGTGCAGCTAGGCAACTGAGGCACCACTAGGGTTGCCTGCATCCATGTCAGAGTTCTTGACTTTAAGTACTGACTCTCCTTCTGATTCCAGCTTCCTGCTAATGTGCACCCTAGAAACAGCAGGTGGTGGATGAAGTAACTGAATCCTTGCTACCTTGTCAGAGCCCAGGATTGACTACATGGCTCCTTTGACTTCACCCTGCTCTGTTGTGGGTTGTGGTGAGTGAATCAGTGGATAGGAGATCTCTGTCTCTGAACCAGTCTCTCTCAGTGTCTCTTGGGCTTTCAAATAATAAAATGAATGTATTTATCTTGGCACAGCAAAATGTTGAAATCCATGAATATATGGGATCTTCAAATATTCCATGAAATATGCAAATTATACAAAATAGTCATGTATTTAAAAATATTTCATTATTAACATAACATTTTTATTTAAAATATTTTCTGTAAATCAGAGAGGTAGAGATGTTCCACTTGCTTGTTTACATCCCAAATGTCATGAAAGCTGGGGCTGAGCCAGACCAAAGCAAAAGCTTAAAACTCAATCTGGCTCTCCCTAGTGGATTGCACGATCCAAGCACTACAGTCACACTAACTTTTGCTTCCTTGGGTGTATATCAACAGGAAACTAGAATTGGGAGCTAAGCAGGAAGAGATCCTAGGTATTCTGATATTTGATGTAAGCTATCCCAAATGATGTTTTAAATACCAGACAAATTGCTTAACCCCAAACCTACCATTTTATTTGCTTATTTTAAAAGGTTTAGTTGTTACTGATTTAAAGAGAGAAGGAAAGAGAGATCTATTTGCTGGTTCACTCCCCCAATAGCCACCACTGCCAGGACATAGCCAGGCCAAAGTCAGAAGCCAAGTATCATAATGGTCTCCTACATTGGTGGCAGCAGCCTAAGTACTTGGGCCATCTTCCACTGCAATCTCAGGCATATTAGCAGGGAGCTTTTTGGAAGCTAGGCAGCTGGAAGTCAAACTGGCAGTCTGATATGGGATTTCAGCATCACAATAGGAGGCTTATCCAATGTACCACCATGCCAGTCCCTAAATTTGCCTTTTTGTAACATTTTCAATCAACCTTTTTTTTTTCTACCAGTATGTCATGCTTTTCTTTTAAACTTTTATTTAATAAATATAAATTTAAAGTACAGGTTATAGATTACAATGGCTTTTTCACCCCCATAACTTCCCTCCCACCTGCAACCCTCCCATCTCCCATTCCACTCACATCAAGATTCATTTTCAATTATCTTTATATGCAAAAAATCAATTTAGTATATATTAAGTAAAGATTTCAACAGTTCGCACCCACACAGTAACACAAAGTGTAAAGTACTGTTTGAGTACTAGATATAGCATTAATTCACATTGTGCAACACATTAAGGACAGAGATCCTACATGAGGAGTAAGTCCACAGTGACTCCTGTTGTTGACTTAACAAATTGACACTCTTGTTTATGGCATCAGTAATCACCCTAGGCTCTTGTCATGAGCTGCCAAAGCTATGGAAGCCTTTTGAGTTCGCCGACTCTGATCATATTTGGACAAGGTCATAGTCAAAGTGGAAGTTCTCTCCTCCCTTCAGAGAAAGGAACCTCCTTCTTTGATGCCCCATTCTTTCCACTGGGATCTCACTTGCAGAGATCTTCCATTTAGGTGTTTTTTTTTTTTTTTGCCAGAATGTCTTGGCTTTCCATGCCTAAAATACTCTCATGGGCTCTTCAGCCTTAAGGGCTGATTCTGAGGCCAGAGTGCTGTTTAAGACATCTGCCATTCTATGACTCTGCTGATCAAGTCACTGTTTCTCATAGTGTCCATTTCACTTCAACAGTTTTCCTTTTTGGTGCTTGGTTAGTTGTCACCGATCAGGGAGGACATATGATATTTGTCCTTTTGGGACTGGCTTATTTCACTCAGCATGATGTTTTCCAGATTCCTCCATTTTGTTGCAAATGACCAGATTTCATTGTTTTTGACTGCTGTATAGTATTCTATAGAGTACATGTCCCATAATGTCTTTATCTAGTCTACTATTGATGGGCATTTAGATTGATTCCAGGTCTTAGCTATTGTGAATTGAGCTGCAATAAACATTAAGGTGCAGACAACTTTTTGTTTGCCAATTCAATTTCCTTTGGGTAAATTCCAAGGAGTGGGATGGCTGGGTTGTATGGTAGGATTATATTCAGGTTTCTGAGGAATCTCCAGACTGACTTCCATAGTGGCTTAACCAGTTTGCATTCCCACCAACAGTGTGTTAGTGTCCCTTTTTCCCCACTTCATCTCCAGCATCTATTGTTGGTAGATTTCTGAATGTGAGCCATTCTCACCGGGGTGAGGTGAAACCTCATTGTGGTTTTGATTTGCATTTCCCTGATTGCTAGTGATCTTGTTCATTTTTCATGTGTCTATTGGCCATTTGGGTTTCCTCTTTTGAAAAATGTCTATTGAGGTCCTTGGCCCATCTCTTAAGTGGGTTGTTTGTTTTGTTGTTGTGGAGTTTCTTGATCTCTTTGTAGATTCTGGTTATTAATCCTTTATCTGTTGCATAGTTTGCAAATATTTTTTCCCATTCTGTCGGTTGCCTCTTCACTTTCAAGACTGTTTCTTTTGCAGTACAGAAACTTCTCAATTTGATGCAATCCCAAATGTTAATTTTGGCTTTGACTGTCTGTGTTTCTGGGGTGTATTCCAAGAAGTCTTTGCCGGTTGCTATATCTTGCAGGGTTTCTCCAATGTTCTCTAATAATTTGATGGTGTTGGGTTGTAGATTTTTATCTTTAATCAATGTTGATGGAAATCTCTGAATCTTCCAATATATTTTATATAACCATGGAATAAACTCCATAGTTGCCTGGGCATAAATCTAAATACATGGTGGCAGTGGATTGAGACACTGGTCAAAATTCAGGAATCAATGTTATTTTAGTCAGCAGCATGAAAAACCCAGGGTAATTGAAGTCATTTCTTCTCAGAGTATCAGAAAGCAATTTAGGGTATAGAGGGTTTGACAATGAAGAGCTCTGGAAAGATGGATGAGGGAGGATGGAATGTTAGTGTACCAAACCAAGAAAAATCAAATCTGAAACAACAGAGTAATTTTTTGAATTTAGAGACAAATGTCCACATGTGACATGTATCATGTCCTAGATTTGGATTTAGAGTAAGATAGTAATACCTTTGACACTAAGGACAATTAACATATAAAACTATAGTTTTCACTTTCTTTTTTTTATTAAACTTTTATTTAATGAATATAAATTTCCAAAGTATAGCTTATGGGTTACAATGGCTTCCCCCCTCCCACAACTTCCCTCCCGCCCACAACCCTCCCCTTTCCCACTCCCTTTCCCCTTCCATTCATGTAAAGATTCATTTTCAATTCTCTTTGTATACAGAAGATCAGTTTAGTATATATTAGGTAAAGATTTCAACATTTTGCCCATATTTTTTTTTTAAGACTAGTTTCTTTCTTTTTTTTTTTTTTTTACAGGCAGAGTGGATAGTGAGAGAGAGAGAGAGAGAGAGAGAGAGAGAGAGAGAGAGAGAAAGGTCTTCCTTTTTGCCATTGGTTCACCCTCCAATGGCCACTGCGGCCGGCGCATCTCGCTGATCCGAAGCCAGGAGCCAGGTGCTTCTCCTGGTCTCCTGTGTGGGTGCAGGGCCCAAGGACTTAGGCCATCCTCCACTGCCTTCCCGGGCCATAGCAGAGAGCTGGCCTGGAAGAGGGGCAACTGGGACAGAATCCGGCGCCCCAACCAGGACTAGAACCCGGTGTGCCGGCGCCGCAAGGCGGAGGATTAGCCTGTTGAGCCACGGCGCCGGCCAGTTTTCACTTTCTTATATATAGAATGGGGATGTGGATATATTCTCTATCAGTAGTAATACCCCAAACCTAAATTTTGACAATGGGAGAGGGTTCCCCTGTGTTTCTTGGAGCATGCTGTTTATGTGGGCTGGGGCAGAGATAAATCTGAGGTAAAGATTTGGGGATTCCTGCCTAATGTGCCTGGGAACTGTGAAAAAGCCTGGACCTCAGGCCTTCTACTCTGCTTGCTCAATGCTTGAAATGTCTCTGAATAAGGATGAGGATGAACACAGGTTGTAACTCAGTTCTTGGCAGTGAATCCTCAGGGCTAGAGATCTGCTTTTCCTAAAATGATATCTGTGGTTAGCAGATGCACATGTTTCTTCTCTTGGCTGGAATCTTGCACTGCACTCAAAAGACATTCAAGGATCTGAGTTTCTTCAGATCAGACAGATTAGTTTGGTACACTAACAGATGATTAGTGGATTCAAGATGGCTCCAGAATTAGGAAAATTCCCAATTTGCATGGGTTGACATATTTACATGGATTATTCTGGGCTCTATTAAAGTGATTTTGTACAAAGAGATTTCAATAATTGGCTTTTTCTTTTTTTTTTTATTTTTTTTTAACTTTTATTTAATGAATATAAATTTCCAGTGTACAGCTTATGGATTACAATGGCTTCCCCCCCCCAATAACTTCCCTCCCACCCGCAACCCTCCCCCCTCCCGCTCCCTCTCCCCTTCCATTTGCATCAAGATTCATTTTCAATTCTCTTTATATACAGAAGATCAATTTAGTATAAAGATTTCAACAGTTTGCACCCACATAGAAACACAAAGTGAAACATACTGTTTGAGTACTAGTTATAGCATTAAATCACAATGTACAGCACATTAAGGACAGAGATCCCACATGAGGAGCAAGTGCACAGTGGCTCCTGTTGTTGACCCAACAAATTGACACTCTAGTTTATGGCGCTAGTAACCATCCTAGGCTGTCGTCATGAAGTAATTGGCTTTTTCTTAGATCAGTTTTGATGGGGAAGAAATCTAACTAAAGAAGCAAGTTTGGGGTTGGTGCTGTCATGTAGCAGGTTGTCCACACCATATATGTGCCAGTTTGAGTACTGCATTCTCCTTTTCCAATTCAGCTCTCTGTTTTGGCCCGAGAAAGCAGTAGAAGATGGCCCAAGAGTTTGGGCCCCTGAACCCGTGTGGGAGCCCTAAAAGAAGCTCTTGGCTCCTGGCTTTGGATTGGCACAGCTCTGGCCATTGAAGCTATTTGGGGAATAAACCAGAGGATGGAAAACTTTTCTCTCTGCTTGTCCCTCTCTCTGTCAGTAGCTCCATCTCTCAAACTAACAAATGAACAACAAACCTTTAAAAAAGAAGCAAGTTCATAACTGGAATAGGGTGACGTATGTAGCAAGCACAGAATATAGAAATGAATAAGAGAGTTGAAGCCCAAGATCCAGGTGAGAGGAAGCTACTTCAGCAGATGAGGCAGAGCAGCTCCTGGGCTGAGGGTCCTGAAGGGTTGATGAGGGCATAAGGTTGGCAATTTGACTTCTTTAAATTTGAGCCAAGCAGGGCAGTGATCACTTAATTTTTTCTGTTTTAAATCTATAAAAATAAAATTTTTATAAATAAAATATACTCAAAAAATTTTAAAAATTATGAAATTTTCCTAAGCATTCATGTCATGTCTTTATATTAAATATTTATTCAAATTACAAACCAGAACAATTTGTGGTTAAAGAGAAACACAATAGTACGTAGAGTGAATTGCAGAGTACAGAGATAATTTTTGAAAGGCTGTAAAGATCTGGAAGTATCAAGAGCCTTCTGTTATGGTATGAGCAAGGGACAAGATGAAGATACTAAAGAGATGATGGAAATTGATCTTGTGAGGTTCCACATAAACAAGAGGAAAAGGTTGCCCAATAGCATAAGAGTAATGAGGCTAGAATCTTCCCCTCATTGTAGCAGTTTTGGAGCCTCAGGCTTAGGTTGTGAACCCATTGGTCCTGAATCTTATAACAAATAATTGCGCTGTATGCAGAGAGAAATCTCAACTAGTGTCCCAGTTCAATGAAAGATGTTCAGGCATCAATGGTGCTGGACACTGCTAAAAGATGATCCAATATTTCATGAAGAACAGATTTTTCACTTGTGTTTATTGAACCCCGCAGTATTCTAAAAAGTCATAAAATGTTACTGTGGATTCATTCTGAGAGGAGGAGCGTGGTGGGGGCAAGGGGCATGGAGTCACCACACAGACCCAGGGAGTCAGGTGAAAGCGGGCCAGAGGCAAGCAGCCCACAGACTCATTTATTTCAGTTGGTACAACAGCTTATATAGCCAAGGCAGCCAATCTGGTCGGGGGGGGGGGGGAGTTGGTTATTGTTCTCTACTTTTAATTATTTCTTTCCTAGTAAATTTGGATTTGGTTTATTGTTGCTTTTCTAGGTCCTAGAGATGAATTGATAGCTCATTTATTTCACGCATTTCCAGTTTCTTGAAGCAGGCACCAGTTCCTATAACCTTCTTTCTTAACACTGCTTTTACTGTATCCCATAAGTTTTGATATGATGTATTGTTGTCTTCATTTGTTTCCAGAAATTTTTTGATGTCTCTTGATTTCTTCAATGACCCATTATTTATTCAGGAACATGTTGTTCAGTCTCATGTGTTTGCATATGTTCTTTTTTTAAAAAATATTTTAACTTTTATTTAATGAATATAAATTTCCAATGTACAGCTTATGGATTACAATGGCTTCCCCCCCATAACTTCCCTCCCACCCACAACCCTCCCCTCTCCTGCTCCCTCTCCCCTTCCATTCATATCAAGATTCATTTTCAATTCTCTTTATATACAGAAGATCAATTTAGTATATATTAAGTAAAGCTATCAACAGTTTGCACCCACATAGAAACACAAAGTGAAACATACTGTTTGAGTACTAGTTATAGCATTAAATCAAAATGTACAGTACATTAAGGACAGAGATCCCACATGAAGAGCAAGTGCACAGTGACTCCTGTTGTTGACCCAACAAATTGACACTCTAGTTTATGGCACCAGTAACCACTCTAGGCTCTCGTCATGAGTTGTCAAGGCTATGGAAGCCTTCCAAGTTCACTGACTCTGATCATATATTTAGACAAGGTCATAAAAGACAGAGTGAGGATAGTAATCAATGATCCTAAGAGTGGCATTAACCAGGTCTGAACAATTATATAGCATTAAGTGGGGAAGAGGACCATCAGTACACACAGGTTGGGAGTAGAGCCATTGGAGGTAGAGTAGAGGTTATGATTACAAAGGAATGAGGCCCAAGTGCGCTAGACAGGGTCTAGAACAAAAGATAGAGTCATTACTAGAGGAGTTAAGAAAGGTGCTGTCTAAGCTACAATTAAGTTTTCTGATCGAGAGGCAAATAGAACCTGATAGAAGGGGCTTGATAATAATCTGTTGGGCTTTAGGCCTTGTAAGTTAAGAGGCCCAGACCTATCTATCTCTTCACATGGGGTATATCCTAAGGGAGGTGTGAACCTCCTAGGGGAAGGCACCCTGTTGACTTTCATTACTTAGCTGGCCTGGGAGGAGAGCTGGCCAGGTAAAGGCAGGGGGCATCTCTAACAAGAAATTTACAGTTCTGCCTGCAAT